>NC_063452.1:39423023-39797725 GCF_020379485.1 Brassica napus | reverse complement strand
ACCCAGTGATTTGTTCCAAACACTCTGATAAGTCTGTCTATGTCAGTCAGGATTAGAATAGATATTTTTAGGTCTTTCGAGTCTGCATATGTTTAGAAAGTAATTTCTATTCATGTGGGTTTGTAGGATCAATTAATTAAGGCAATGGGCTTCAAAATTAATTGAAAAATGTGAATATAAATGGGCCACTTGGTTGGTGTATTTAAATTGAAAGAAGAGGTGTAAGCTCAACATCCACATCGTGCTGGGAGAAGAAAAGTGAGTAATATATATAAGCTCTTGTATTATGAGTGGTTAAACAGCTCAGTGGAAGAAAGAGCTCCCCACGCGCGCGCCTCCGCCGCCGTCCGGCCGGCTTGGCTCGGTGTGGGCTTGGTCTTGGTCTTGGTCTTGGTCTTGGCGGAGGCCCAATAAGAATATTATTTTTGGACCTAGTTAAGCTCAACGTTTTGCCATTTAAATTCTCATAAAACCACATGCATTTTATTTTGAAACGACAAGCAGTTTGTCTAGAAAATAAAAAACGTCATCCAGTTTATCCTCTCGAAATTTTTTAAACGAGATAAGAGAGAGTCTTGAGGAAGAAGTTTTGGAACTCAACTTCCCTCGATCTCCGCGAGATTCTCGCCCACGTGCAGCAGCTGTTGCGGGAAGTGGGTCTTCTCCGTCTCTTTAAAATCGTCTCTCTTCTTCCTTCATTGTTTAATTTTTTCCGTATCAAAAACCAACAGTAAAAATTCCTTAGCGTAAGTCTATGGTTCGAGAGTGTTTCGTAGATTTATAGTTCGATAAGGCGATTCACGAGTGAAGCGTGATCATCTGCCATGGTTGTATCCTGAGACTCGATATTCGTACAGTACCGTCTCACTAACGGAGCGAATATTTAGAGTTAAGAAAAGAGATTATATCTCGACTCCATGTTCATTTGCGAATACGATTTCTTATTGTTCTGTATTCGCTCTTTACAATCGTTTATTTCCTTAACATATCGCTTTTATTATTTCGTTTATTCAGTTTGGTTATCCGGCTTCTACAAATATTTCATTACAATCAATTTTTTTTTATATTCCAGTTAATGGTAAATTACCCACCTAAACTTTCCAACGAATTACCCACTAATTATCGATAACCACAATGCTCAAAACCAAGTCTATATATACTGATTCTTTGATTTTGTTCCGCAAAACCTTCATCTTCCTTTTTGTTTCTTCTACTTCAAATTGTTTCCCTGAATTGATTACACTCGTCACATATCCTCCCAAATTACATCGAAGATTATCAAACAAACTAACATTGCCAGGCGAAAGTTCCAATTATGGTTTCTCAATTGTGAAGCTAAACGGCGATGACTTAGACAACCCATAATCAGTCTCATCCGACAAACCCACCACCTTGATAAGCAGGTAAACCTTTTCCTACACCTCGATACACATGTAAAAAGCCCATTTGTGAGTGTACAAGTTACCCACATTTTTTCATACTTTACCCAAGTTTTGTGGATAAAAGTTTTTGTTGGACCAATGAAAATAGTGGATACAAGTTTTATGGGTGAAAAACCTAAAACTGGCACATAAATTTTTTTCTCTTATCCTAGGTTACTTATTCTTACAATTACAAACTTAAAAATGCCCAAACCTATCATTCACTTAATATTTTTATGATAATTTCCTTAAGTGCACTGCTTGCAGTGCAGTACACGTGATAAGCAAAACAAATTATGCCCAAAGGAAAAAAATAGTACTACAAATCCTTACCAACCGTACCGCTAAGCCAAGGCATTGAAACCAAATATTGATAGGCATAGCTCAACAGTAGCAACTCTTTTTGACCACCTACTCTTTTAATTCACTTCTTTATTCATTTTTAATCTTACTCTGCCCCCACGCACACCATTATGCATATTCTAAAGATACCACCTCATCCTGTGGTTGGCGCTACCCGGATTCTATCCGAAAGTCTTTCCATCGTAAGAGTTTCCTATGTCATTTTAGGTTCAAGTCACAAAAGAAAAATAATATTATATGCTTTATCAAAGTTTTACGAAACTAGAATTTCTTTTAAGCCATTCTTCCATTAATTAATTTACAAAAGGTTCGGCTTATCTCAATATTTTCATAAAGGAGACTAATTTGTTTTTTTCTTTTTTCTTGCCAACGATATTGTTAAAATCAATATTGTCGATCTTAATCAACCAATGGGTGTCACCAACGTCACTGTAAAATGAAAGAGGGAAAAATAAACAATAAATAATATCAATATCACTATTTAAATTATATTTGTTTAAATAAATTGAACCAATATGTTACATGGGTTATAAGAGTTTATCAAAAATGATAAATATTTTTTTTCCTAGTTTTTCAATTCTCTAATTTTTTTTATCAGTGAATGTATATATTAGAGATTATGAATAAAAATAGTCTAAAATTTAAAGGTTTTTTTCAAATATGACTCAAAACAAAATGTCAAACACAAAACTAGCCCACGATTTTTTTGGAACTTTCATTTGCTCTATTCATCGACAAGTTCGGATTATTCACGAAATATCATTTTTTTTCTTTCTTTTTGAAAATGAGCATTTTACTCTATCATCCTCATCCTCATCTTCATCAAGTATTTACAATATTGTAATTGCCATCAATACATCAATCCACCATGAACAATCAACTTGAAGCTCTTAATGCACCAAAGTTTCAATTTTTACTCTTCATATCTTATTACTTATGCACACAAACTACATCTCTTTAACTTTTTCTCTATATTCATTAAAAAAAAACCAAGATTTTGATTATAAACTTTGTAAGGTTCAAACTTGATTCTTGGTCATTAGTCGGTCTGTTTTGTGGTGAAGTTTTGTGTGATAGGAGAAGTTAATCAAGTTATCTCACTTGTTGAAAGTATGTAGTTGATTTTTTTCAGATTTGTTCTTCAAAATACTTCCGTGTAAGTCTTCTGGTCGTAGAAGACTTACGGAAGCCTTCTGGTCAATACATATGTTAGCTTTGCAATTGACTTTATGTGTGTGTTTTAGAGATGACTTCTCTGGAAATCTTCCAACTTTTCTTTGTTAACAAAAAATCTCAAAAATACCAAAGACGACATCCTGGTAAGTCGTCTAGATTACATAAGTTAGTTTTGCAATTGACCGGATTGTGTCAGAAGTTTGACTTTCTCTAGACGACTTACACGGAAGTCTTCTGAACTCTCGGTGGAAGTCTTTTCACTATCAGTGAAAGTCGTCTCGGGTTATTTTTTCAATTAAAAAATAAAACTTCCTTGTAAGTCTTCCGAGAATTCTCGGTGGAAGTCTTTTTCCTATTGGTGAAAGTCGTTTTGTGTTACTTTTGCAATTAAAAAATAAAACTTAAATATTTAATTTTAATTAGACGACTTCCATGTAAGTCTTCCGGAAGACGACTTACACGGAAGTCTTCCAAAATTTTATTCCGAGATTCTTTTTCCAAAATTTTATTCCGAGATTTTTCTTCCAGAATTTTATTCTGAGATTCTTGTCAAACCTTGGTTATCAAAGAAGACTTCCGTGTATCAGAAGACTTACACGGAAGTCGTCTAATTAAACTTAAATATTTAAGAAGACTTCTGAGATCTGATTCAGATCTGAAAAATCTGCATATCCAAAAACGTTCAAATGGCTTCAAAATAGAGAAAATGAGTGAAAATTAGATAGATCTATATTTGTAGAACACAAAAAGTAGATATCCAACCTTTTGGAAAAAAATAAGAGTTTTATGCAATAAGAAGTTACCTAATGAAGAAAAATCAGACATAGAGACTTACCAAAACGCTCAAATCTGTTATGAAGGAGGAAACATGAGAGAAGACTATGTTAGAAGACTTTCAAGAAGTCTTCCATGAAGTCAGTACGTGCATTATATTTTAGAATACTTTCGAGAAGACTTCCCAGAAATCTTCTAGAGTTAGATCCAGATCTTAAAAATCTCGATATCCAAATCCAGATCTGAAAAACCTGCATATCCAAACCCAGATCTGAAAAACATGCATATCCAAAAACGTTTTGATGGCTTCAAAATAGAGAAAATGAGTGGAAGATTAGATAGATTTACATTTATAAAACACACAAAAATATATATCCAAAATTTATAGATTTACTTTTAAATGAGTAGACGATGAGAATCATGTGATAAAAAATCTGCAAAAACAAGATAGATTAGTGAGAAAGACATGAGACAAAAAAATGATAATTTGATAAAAAAGTTTGGTGTTTTTAAGTTCAAAGATATTAGCAAGATGTTGAAAAGTGTTAGTTTGGGAAAAGGTAAGAGCTTTATGCAACAAGGGGTTATCAATTGGAAAAAAATCAGACATGAAGATCTACAAAAACGATCAAATATGTTATGAAAGAGGAAACATGAAAGAAGACTCCGTCAGAAGACTTCCATGAAGTCTTCTGGCGCATAATATTTTAGAAAACTTCTAGAGTCTGACCGGGATCTAAAAAAATTTCATATCCAAACTCATATCTGAAAAACCAGCATATTCAAAAACGTTCAAATGGCTTCAAAGAAAGAAAATAAGTGGAATATTAGATATATCTACCATTATAGAACTATAGAAAATAGATATCCAAAATTTATAGATTTACCTTTAAAGAAGTGGAAGATGAGAACCATGTGATAAAAAATCTGCAAAAATAAAACAAATTAGTGAGATGAGACAAAAAAAAATGAAAAATTCATATAAAGTTTGATGTTTTCAAGTTAAAAGAGATTAGAGAGAGGTTGAAGACTTATAGTGAGAATCATTACATTTTTGTTGCAGCCATTTGAGAGGAAAAAAAAAAACGGGTACATTTTCTTTATATATGGAGACAAAAAATTTCATTTAGGTTAAATATTTTCGATTCATAAGACTTTCAGAGAAGTCTTCTATTAGACGACTTCATGTAAGTCTTCTACCTCTAAATATACTACTCTCACAAAAGATTTCTTTCTAGACCCTAAATTTATACCCTAAACTTAAATAACTAACTAAATAGAAATAAAACACTTCACTAAACTTAAAATAAACTTTGAAAGTGTTTAATATACACGAAACCAAATACATAGAGATCAAATTTCAATTTTCCAAAAAAATGTTTAGCTTCCAAAATCTAACCCTAAAAATACAAACAATTCTACAACATATGTTATCAAATCTAAAACCAAGGAATACAATGACTTACTACATTCACTTATCTGTATTGAAAACTTTTCAAATTTAGTATATCTTAATTTATATCATTTGTAAATGTTTATAATTACATGATTTCAATTTTTTCTCAAACAAAATATTTGTTTTAAAATTTAAAATTATTTTTAAGATCTACAATATGAGAAAACTTCATGGAAGTCTTCTCGTAAAAAAACTTCTAAAAGATTTCTAGGAGTATGTTTGTAAAAATACATTATGTTTTTTTGTTTGGTCTTAAGGGGTTACTTGTAATTCCACTAGCCTTTGGGTTAGTTTTGTATTTGATTCAAGTTAAAGAATATCTTTGTGTTTAAAACCAAATTTTGTGTCATATTTGGCAATTTCTCTGAGATTTAATAAGAAAACGTTTCTCTCAATAAATATTCAGCTATTTATAAAAGTGGTTGTTTATTACTCTCTACCGTGCTTTTATATAGTAGATTTTCAATTCTCTCTTTTTAAAATATTTTTCTAATCAGTGAATGTATATATTAGAGATTATGAATAACAATAGTCTAAGATTTAATAAGAAAATGTTTCTCTCGATATATATTCAGTTATTTATAAAAATGGTTTCTTATTGTTCTCTACCGTGCTTTTATATAGTAGATTTTGTGTTACGTCATTATAATGCATTCTCGTTTCAAAATAGAAATCTACTCTATTAAAACATAATTACTCTATAGATTTACATTGCAACATGTGGTATAATACAAAATATGCCATTGAAAATATCATCTTCTTCTTTTTTCATTTATGACAATATTTTAAAATTCTAACTAATTCATTTAATAAAAAATTAACTAAATCATAATATTTTTAATATCTTTTAAAATTAATTATAAATATATTTTTAATTTTGTCAGAGAATCTTATAAAAATATCATTTAAGAATGTCAAATATACTATAAAGTAATATTCTATTAACTATTAATTGTAAAAAAAATAAAAAAAAATATTAATATATTATATAAGTATAATCATAATATTAAACTAAATATAAATTAAATTAAATAAATCAATACTAATTATTTTATACTAAAGCTAAATTTAAGCAAGTATGTAGACAAGACAACACACGTTTACTCTTTGCAAATAAACTTAATCTTTTAAAAAGTGTATTACCAGAGAAATATTTAAATTACAATTAATCAAATTTTAATTGTAAAATTAAATATTTGAATTCGATCAACATATATTTTACTTGACAAACAAATACGAAAAAATATACTATTTTATTATGTGGTAGGTTGGGTTACAATTGGTTTTATACAAGTGTAGATTTTTCTTCAAACGTATAAAATGTAGAGTATTGTGAAATGAGTTAAAGAACATGTTATCTAATTTAAATTATCAATATGATGTGAGTTAAAAGAATGGATAATTAATTTCAATTATAAAAACATGCAAAAAAAACTAAAACCAATTTGAGATAAAGAATTTATCGTTCAACAATATTTTTTTCCAACCCTGTATTATAATAAGTTATAAATTAATAATTTGAACTTATTTATACTATTAAACACACAATAATGTTTTCATAATAAACTAAACGTTTTTATTATATAAAATCCACAATATAAAAATATAATTAAAATAACGTTGTTAATTAAACTAAATTTTGTTAAAATAATTTCGTGCTTAGAAAGCGTAGCTAAACTCGAATTGGATTCTAACTGAATTTTAGGTATATTTTGTACATTTTAATTGAAAGTTAACTTGTTTATATTGGTTACTTATGCACTTTGCCATAAACTAGTTTAACATAACAGTAGTTACAGCTTATGACAGTAGTTACAGCTTATGACAAATATACTTAATACTTCAATTAAAAATTATTAAAATGTCAAGATTTTTTACAAAAGACCATTGAATAATTTTATAGAAAATCATAAATAAATAAATATTAAAAAGCATATACAGCCACGGCGATGATATTGGCAACTAGGGTTTGATGATTTTACGAAGATGGAATCCGGGAATTCGAGCAGGGGATTGGGTGGACTCGATCTATGGTGATCACAACAAGGATTATGGGAATCAAGGCTTTTATTTGGTCCGATTTGGGAGAGACCCGGGAATCGGAAAGAGGATCTGTCGGAGTTTAAGGAAATTGAAGATCTGGGTCCAAGGGCGGTGGAGTCTGGACGCAATAGAGATTGATCTCAGGATCTTTACAGGTTGTAATTTAGATCGTGATTCTTTTCTTTCCTCTTCATACCTTCTGGAGATGGGGCTGTTTTACCTTACCGAGGTTTGGGTGTTTTGGTATCTGCGGGGATTGAGAGTAGTTGCGGTTGATGTGAAGTATAACAGAGTTCAAGTAGAGGAGCTGTGTCT
Organism: Brassica napus; assembly: GCF_020379485.1. NCBI lineage: Eukaryota > Viridiplantae > Streptophyta > Magnoliopsida > Brassicales > Brassicaceae > Brassica > Brassica napus. Next base: position 39,790,177 of record NC_063452.1, on the reverse strand, counting down.
GGAGACGATGGTGGATTTCAAAGGAGGAGAGTACTATGATAATGAGGAAGCGGCAGTCTTTCTGCGCTATGAAAAGTTATTCGGGCACTGCAAGCTATGTGCTAGTCTTTGTCACAAGGAGGAGCTATGTCCTTTAGACGACAATAATTTAAAGTCGAGCCCAGAGAGAAGAAGGGAGCTTAGAGAAGGCAATGGAGCGTGGACAGATGGTACGAAACATGAGGATCGAGCTCGTAGTTATAAGGGTGTGGTCATCAACGGGCAACCGGGTCAACAGAACAAAGAAAGAGACAACCGGGAAAACTATGGGAAAGGAAAGGGAAAGGCGGTTGATGTGGTGGACTCTAAGTGGGTCAAGGTAGCTGAGAAGGGATCTAGGAAGCCTTCTACCTACTATGGAAGTTATAGAGGAGATGGTGAGGGCTCTCGATACAGAAACACGCGGAGGGATGAGGGGAGAAGTGGAGGCACACGTGGGGGAGTTGGTGATCAAGAGATACGTGCTAGACCTTCTTCGCATCAACCAAGAGATTCTCATGGTCAGAGGACTCCAGTTTCCGCAGTTAGGGAAGAAGGGGAGATCAAGGGTACTGGTGATGATGCAGCGACTGACGAGTTTCAACTTGAACTAGCTAAGACGCAGGCGGAAGGATCAGAGGCGATAATTGACACTACTGAGGAGGAGATGGGTTTAATCAAGCTCAAGGGAGTGATGGGGCAACAGGAGGACATAGCAGCTGACATTGATATGGAAATAGAGGCTATTCATGCTTCCATATTGGAGAATGGTGAGGATGTGGAGGTAGAGGATGAGTTTCAGACTCTCTCGGAGGAGGAAGCTGAGCAACTGGCTGAGGTTGATGGGCAAGAGGAACTGGTGAGTGGTGATGGCAACAACGCAACGGTAGCAGATGACATGGCGACGAGACAGAGTAATCGCAGGAGGCTGCTCAAACCCAGCACAGCGGGTAGCAACAAGATGAGGATGGCAAGCTCGCTTCTCTCTCCACGTAAACGTGCTGTAGCTAAGGTGGGAATTCGTCAGGGTGATGGTGGTAAACCGTTAGAAAGAAAGGGGCCTTCAAACCCGAAGTCAACGAACCTCAAGTTTTAAGATTATGGATCAAGACCTATTTATATTAGTTTCGATAATGACGGTGGGGAAAGAGGAAATTGTGATGATTATTGTGGCTTTTATTAAGATATGGAATAAAATTGGAATTTTAAGTTTGTGGTGGTGTTTTCTTGCTGTATGCGTATGTGTATTGTTACGTATGTTATGTGGTGTGAGTGTGGACTCTTTGGATTGGAGGTATGGTTGTGGGAGTCGGCTTATAACGAGTCTATTATATATGGTATTGGCCTTGGTTTGGTACGGAACTATGGAGGCTTTGGGATCATTGGCGACTATGATTTTAGGTATCATGGTGCAAATTTGTTTGAGATCGAGGAGATGGGGTTCATCCTTAAGTCAAGTTAGAGGGTTATATATAGTATTGTGTACCCTTTGTGTTTTATATGAATTAACTAATGGGATGTTTATGGTAGGCTTAGTTGCTAGTTTAAATGCACTGAAATGGTCTTACGGGTCTAATGGTATGTTTTATCAAAATAGCTGGTTCGCTAAGCGATTGATAAATCTTGCACATTTATATGAACTATTGGTATTTTTAAGAGAGAACTGTAATGGTTTAAATATATATAATATGTATCTTGTTTTGATGGGTTTATGGAATGACGGCAAGGAGTCATCGGCAATTTGGAAAGATGGGTTTCGGTGGTGTGATCATGATCCTGATAGGTCTAGTGATACACTTAATGGGTTTGAGTACGGGATTTATGGTTTCCAGGCACCTGGTATTATAAGACTGTTGAGTATCATTAAACTCCAGTCCTCTCGCTCGAAAGGGCAAAATCAGTCTCTTTATATATGAAAATATTAAGTTGGAATTGCAGAGGTCTTGGAAGTCACTGGACAAAGAGTTATCTCCGGGAAATATGGCATAAAAACAAACCAGATTTTTTATTTTTATCAGAAACGAAACAGGATTTTGGTTTAGTACAAGGATTTCAATTTCACTTTGGTTATGACAATCTGGCTACGGTGGATCCAATTGGGAGAAGTGGTGGTTTAGCTCTCTATTATAACAATGAGTTCCAAGTTAAAATTTTATATTCAAGTAATAGAATGATTGATGTTGAGGCTGTGGTCAAAGGGAAACAAGTTTTCCTTACATTTGTATATGGTGAACCGGATCAGAAACTAAGGGAACAAGTTTGGGAGCGATTAACCCGGTATGGGTTATCCAGGTCGGATCCTTGGTTTATTATAGGAGATCTAAATGAGATTACTGGGAATCATGAAAAGGATGGGGGTTCTTTACGATGTGCAACATCTTTTATTCCTTTTAATAATATGATACGAAATAGTGGGTTATTGGAATTCCCAGCTCGAGGTAATAAATTGTCATGGCAAGGCTGGAGAGGCAAAGGGAAAGGAACGGTGATGGTCAGATGCAGATTGGATCGAGCCTTAGCTAATGAAGAATGGCACACACTGTTTCCAGTTTCTTATACAGAATACTTGAGGATGGTGGGATCGGATCATCGCCCTGTGATTGCTTTTTTGGAAGACAGATCATCAAAGAGAAGAAGGGGACAATTTAGGTTTGATAAAAGGTGGTTAGGCCAAAAGGGGCTAATGGAGTCAATTGTATCGGGCTGGACAGAATCCAGAACAGGTCAATCAGAGGATTTTATTACTAAAATTAGTAACTGCCGACATGAGATATCATCTTGGCGGAAGGAAAATCAACCATATGGAAAGGAAAAAATTCATAATCTTCAACAAGCTCTGGAGGAGGTACAAACAGATAACAACAGATCACAAGAGGAGATTATTGAGATTTCCAGGAAATTACAAGAGGCGTATAAGGATGAGGAAGAGTATTGGCATCAGAAGAGTCGGAATATGTGGCATTCATCCGGGGATCTTAACACAAAATTTTATCATGCTTTGACAAAGCAACGACGCATTCGAAATAAAATAGTCGGCCTTCATGATGATACGGGTAAATGAATTACAGATGAGAATGGTGTTGAAAATGTGGCGGTAAATTACTTTGAGGGTTTGTTTCATTCTTCTAATCCTACTGAGTTTGATAGTTTTCTGGAAGAGATAGGACCAACAATTTCTCCACAGATGAATCAAATGCTACTACGGTTAGCAACAGAGGAAGAAGTCAGACAAGCACTATTTATGATGCATCCGGAAAAAGCGCCAGGGCCGGATGGGATGACGGCTCTCTTTTTTCAACATTCTTGGCATGTTATTAAAACAGATGTGGTGGAGCTGGTGAATAATTTTTTGATTACAGGCGATCTGGATCCAAGGATGAATTTAACTAATATTTGTATGATACCAAAAGTGGAGAGGCCGACAAGGATGACGGACCTAAGGCCGATAAGTCTTTGTAATGTTGGCTACAAGATTATATCGAAAGTTTTGTGTCAAAGATTGAAAAGTTGTCTTCCCAGGCTAATTTCGGAAACACAATCGGCTTTTGTGGCAGGAAGGCTAATTTCGGATAATATTCTTATTGCACAGGAAATGTTTCATGGTTTGAGAGCCAATAAGTCTTGTCAGAATAATTTTATGGCAATTAAAACAGATATGAGCAAGGCTTATGATCGGATAGAGTGGAACTTCATTGAGGCTCTCCTTTACAAAATGGGTTTTGATTCTCACTGGATCAAATTAATGCGCGAATGTATTTCCTCAGTCCAATACAGGGTTCTTATAAATGGGCAACCTCGGGGTCTTATAACCCCCCAGCGAGGTTTACGGCAAGGGGATCCCTTATCCCCTTATTTATTTATTATGTGTACGGAGGCATTAATTTCAAATATTAAAAAGGCAGAGCGGATGAAACATTTAACTGGTATGAAAGTGGCAAGAGCTTGCCCTGCAATCTCTCATTTGTTATTTGCAGATGATAGTTTGTTTTTCTGCAAGGCAAAAAAGGAGGAGTGTCAGACTATTCTCAGGATTCTAAAGGAATACGAAACTGTCTCAGGGCAACAAATTAATTTTCAGAAATCTTCCATTCAATTTGGACATAAGATTGAAGAGGCTAGCCGTCAAGAATTGAGGGATATTTTGGGAATCCAGAATTTAGGTGGAATGAGATCTTATTTAGGACTACCGGAAAGTCTAGGTGGCTCTAAAGTACAAGTGTTTGGCTTTGTACAAGAACGGCTGAATAGTAGGGTTAATGGATGGACCTTTCGTTTTTTTACCAAGGGTGGAAAAGAGGTGATCATTAAATCAGTGATTACGGCTTTGCCAAACCATGTGATGTCTGTGTACCGGTTGCCGAAAACTACAGTGAAGAAGCTCACAGGTGCAGTCGCCCAATTTTGGTGGAGCCCAGGAGGTAGCACAAGAGGTATGCATTGGAAATCATGGGATAAAGTATGTGCCCATAAAGACAATGGTGGGTTGGGTTTTAACGATTTGACTGATTTTAATACGGCAATGCTTGGGAAACAGTTGTGGCGGCTGATCGAGAAGCCAAATTCCCTCTTTGCTCGAGTCTTCAAAGGACGGTATTACAGGAATTCTTCACCCCTGGAACCGATTCGCTCATACTCCCCGTCATATGGCTGGAGGAGTATTACTTCTGCTAGATCTCTGGTTTATAAAGGACTAATTAAAATGGTAGGAACAGGATCATTTATTTCAGTATGGAATGACCCTTGGCTCCCATCCACTCGCCCGAGACCAGCCAACAAAAACCTACATAATAGTTACCCGGACCTCACTGTAGATTATTTCATTAATCAAGAATCACGCACATGGAATGTACAGGCAATTAGGGACTTGGTGGATCCACAAGATGTAAAAATAATTGAGAGTATACCATTGGGCAGAAATCAGTTGGCAGATAGGAATGGATGGCATTTCACAAAAAATGGAAAATATACGGTACAATCAGGATATCAGGTAGAAAGGATTTATCCTGACAAGGAGAAACCACCTGATTTTTATGGCCCTAATGTGGATATCCTTAAGGCATACTGTTGGAAGGTGAGGTGTCCTCCGAAGCTAAAACACTTTCTTTGGCAGCTGGTATCTGGTTGTATAGCGGTGACGAAAATATTAAAAGCACGAGGGATGCAAGGAGACACCTGCTGTGCCAGGTGCGGAGCTCCGGAGGAATCAATAAACCATGTGTTTTTTGAATGTCCTCCAGCACGTCAAGTGTGGGCATTATCCAAGATCCCATCAAATCCAAACATTTTCCCAATTGGCTCTCTTTTTGCTAATATGGATCATCTATTCTGGAGACTTAATCCAAAAATGGTGGATCACCAGTTTGCATGGATATTATGGTATATTTGGAAGGGTCGGAACAACAAAGTGTTCAGTAATTTAGATATGGACCCAAGAGACATGCTGAGATTGGCAGAAGTGGAATCAACATTGTGGGCTGAGGCACAAGTTATTAAAGATCGTAGATTGGTACAGGAAGTACAAGTACGGCCTGATATAGGGACCATAGGACGATGGTGTTTCACGGATGGTTCTTGGAAAGATAAGGATTTTTTTTCAGGACAAGGATGGCATAGCACGCTGCCAGGGTTTGATAGCTTATTGGGAGCACGAAATGTAAGGGAATCCCTCTCACCTCTTCATTCGGAGATGGAGGCATTGATTTGGGCGATGGAATGTATGCGAAATTTAAGGCAGTTTCAGGTTACGTTTGCAACGGATTGTTCTCAACTGGTGAAGATGGTTTCGGAACCAGAGGAATGGCCAGCATTTGAAAGCTACCTGGAAGATATCAAGACTTTGCGACAAAGTTTTGTCAACTCAGAAATTGTTCATGTTCCTAGGACGGAGAACAAAAGGGCGGATAGCTTGGCACGGAGTGCTCGGCAACAACTGTCTTTCGTCGTGCACATGGATGTAGTTTTACCACCTTGGTTTACAAAGTCTACATGAGTCTGTAAATGTTTGCTGTCAAAAAAAAAAAAAAAAAAAAAATTTTATAGAAAATCTAAATTTTTTTTTAACGCTTTATAATTATGCTATTTCAAAATATGAAAAATATGAAAGACTATTCTACGGCCGACAATTCTACGTGCCTTCTGAGGAATCACGTCTAATTGCATCACCTGAGCCTCTCTATCGGATCAACCCTTGACGGTACTACTTGCGTCACGCTGCATAATTTTTGTAACTTCTTTTTTCTCCATTAATTCGCATAATTATACTTTATCTGGGATACAAAACTCAGATCTCATTATGTAAAAGCTATGGGAACCGAAATTCTCACTACCGATTTCCGATAAAAATAGGAAAGCTAAGTAAACCTAACTTATCCAGAGGTTCCGGATATCTGATAAACCGCACGCCAAGCAATCAAATAATAAGAACAAACGAAATAACAAATCAGTTGAAAACGAAAAGAGAGCAATGAAGATCTTATTCCGAATTGAGCGAACAAGCGTTACAACAGGTAAAGCCTCGGCGGTTAGAGCCGTCGGCAAGTTCCTAGTTCTAACTTTGTGAGACTTGATTAACCTAGTTGAGTTGAAGCTCGAAAATAGAAAAACGAAAATATGCCTAAGTTTCCCTAAGTGCTATGATTTGCTCTGAGTAAAAAATTGCCTCCCTTCAGCATCTTCAACCTCGACAACCTTAAATACTCCTCCTAGAGACGGTTTGCTCTTTTCCCTTTTTTCCCTCGGTCGAGCTTATCGCTTCGCGGGAATATTCCATTTTTCATCGATCTTCATGGTTATCTTTGGAAATTTCACATTTATCTTCCGAATGTAACATTTATCTTCTCCTGCAAAATAAAAGATAGACCGTCATAACGATTGGGCTTGATTTCGTATAAAACCGTGAGTGGGCATTTAGCCTCGTTTTAGACCTTCTCGGGCCGTTTTTTGACTTAAGCGTTTTTACGATTTATCGAAAGAGCGCTTCCGAAACGACTTCGATTCCGAAGAAAGTTTGAGTTTCTCGTATAGTGGAGGCAGCTTAGGGTGTTTAGTTAACCGTTGCCGTTTTATACGATCAATTTGAACTTCATTCGAGAAAACAAGTTCTTACGGTTCTTAAAGTTCCAACAGTAACTCCGATCAAGATGAAACAAGAGCGAGTTCGATCCGATCTCGAAGGAGGAAGCTACGAGGGCGAGATGAAGACGGATCGGTTGATCCAACTCGCCCGCTTGGCGAGTTGGACTGATCCAACTCGCCCGCTTGGCGAGTTGGACTGATCCAACTCGTTCGTTCCGCGAGTTGATTTTGTCGTGCGTCCAGCTCGCCCCGATGGCGAGCCGGGTTGATCTAGCCTTATGCTCGTTTCGTAGTTTTGACGCGCATGATCCATTTGTCCGAGGATTCGAGTAACCTTTCTCGAGGGTTTATCGTATGAATCCTTTTCAGAATTCATACGAAACTCAATTTCGGTTTTCCCGCTATTTTTTTAACTATTATCTCTTTCTTTTTAAAGAGAGACATTTTCGGGAAGTTTCAATTATTGATTTCGTCGTAACCGATTTTGACCCCAACAAAAGCATTAATGAACCATTAGTCAAACCACTAGACGATTTTGACCTAGGGGTTTCCACAATGTTCTTTATAATAGTGATGTCAAATAAATACACATTTTTATTGTTTACCAATAAAACAGTATATATTCTGTCCAGCTCGGCTTCACATATTATAAACAAAGACACAAAGTGCATGCTTAGACTCAAAGTACAATTTTATAAGATTGGAAATTTGAACACCGGAATATATGCACGTTTGCTCCAAATAATTAGAGTAACTTTAAAGCATATTTATACGCATAAAATTTTCTAGAAAGTTAAACAATATATAAGCCAAATAGTCCAGCATTTTCTTTATCATCAAATCCTCAAACAACTCTAAGAACAAAGAGAAGTTTTTGAGGCTTAAACACACCAAACTTAAAATGGCATTCTCTAAGAGACTCGTTTTGGCGATGATTTTTACAGTTTTTGTGATAGCTAAGCCCTCAGAAGCTGCTCTTAATGCTCATTACTATGACCGATCGTGCCCTGCTGCCGAGAAAATCATACTTGAAACTGTTCAGAAGGCTATCTTGCATGATCCCAAAGTGCCTGCTCGTCTCCTCAGAATGTTCTTCCACGACTGCTTCATCAGGGTGTGCATCTTTCTTTCTTTGATAGTTGATATTTAATTCAACTAGACACGAAGTTTATGAAGATCGTTTGTAAATGATTTGGTTGGATTGTTGTAGGGGTGTGATGCGTCTATTCTACTAGATTCGGCCAAGTCAAACCAAGCTGAGAAGGACGGCCCACCAAACATTTCGGTACGATCATTTTACGTGATTGATAATGCTAAGACAAAGCTTGAAAAGGTTTGTCCACGTACCGTGTCTTGCGCCGACGTGATCGCCATCGCAGCTAGAGATGTCGTCACCTTGGTGAGTCTTCGTAATATAGTGATCCTTTTTATGGTTTAAGAACATTTGGTTCGGTTTGATTTGTCAACACCTCTTACAACCTATATGCAATATTTCTTATTTCATAGTCCGGTGGTCCTTACTGGAGCGTACTAAAAGGGCGAAAAGATGGGAGAATGTCGCGAGCCAACGAGACAATCAATCTCCCAGGACCAACATTCAACGTGTCTCAACTGATCCAGAGCTTTGCAGCGAGAGGCTTGTCAGTGAAAGACATGGTTACACTCTCTGGCGGCCACACAATAGGATTCTCTCATTGTTCTTCTTTCGAGGCACGTCTTCATAACTTCAGCAAGTTCCATGACATTGATCCTTCAATGAACTTTGCATTTGCGCAAAGCCTGAAGAAGAAATGTCCGATATCTAACAACCGAGGCAAGAACGCAGGGACTTTCTTGGACTCTACGACCTCGGTTTTTGATAACGATTACTACAAGCAGATACTGTCAAGAAAAGGTGTGTTTGGGTCTGATCAGGCGCTTCTAGGAGAGTACCGGACTAGGTGGATCGTTGAGACGTATGCTCGAGACCAGAAGGCCTTCTTCAGAGAGTTTGCAACTTCCATGGTGAAACTTGGGAACTTTGGTGTCAACGAGACAGGAGAAGTGAGACTCAACCCTCGATTCGTCAATTAAAAAAAGTCTACAGAAAATATATGCAACAGAGAGTTTTCATTTCTGAAAGTTTGATTTCATTTGTATTTCATATAATAATGTATTATTAATAGCATTATAGTTCCCTATGAGTTGCAGCGTTTGCTCGACATGTAAACTTGTTCTGCTTCAGTGAACTTAAAGTTATATGCACCAGCTTAATCGATGGTTCAAAATGTTGAATGAAAGTAATCAGTTTAAGAAACACAAAACGTACAGAGAATTTGAATAATGTTTATTTATGCAAAAACAACATCAGAACGGAACACATACTTGACTCCCTTGGAGACATTTCTTCCTTCGTGCAACATACACTTGTCTCCATGGATATGAAAGAGAGCCATACCTTCCATTGGAGCTACCTGCAACGACAAAACAAGTTTTATGTAACGTTACACCGAACTAAAACATGAAACTGAAAGGTCAAAGAAAAACTATTTGGGAGTTGTTACCTCAGCTACGATACTGTTCCTTGAACCATAAAAGACAGTTTCTCCACCAACTAAAGGCTCGGCCGAAGAAGAATCATTTGTCTTGCTTGAAGAACTGCTCTTGGATTTTGATTTTGCGTTGTTGCTGCCGCTTAGATATATCAACAATGTGTAATAGGTCCGCTTCCCATCTTCAAGATCAACACTTTCATCAATGTGACGACCAAAATGCTGACCAGCACTATACCTGAAAAATCAACAAAGAATGCATATTCTTTGAACACCAAGAAACAAAGAATGAAACTTTAAAAAGTAAGAAACGTTTATGAGATAATATGCAAAACCTGTAAAAACGAATGTTTGGATTCAAGCCAACAGCGACTTTTCTCCTAATCTTGATATCAGTAAACAAATTAGAAAGTCCGGATCGCCATAACGTATCGGCAAGGACAGGATCGTTCACAGATATCCGATGGTTATCTCTAAACGCTTCACCATAAGCAGGGCCACGGCTTCCTTGGTGAGTGAAACCTAGAGACTCTGCGATTTTAACAAAGCCCTTTGATTCATCACTAGTGAGACAATTCTCCACCTGAAATCATCATAAACCTAAACGTTAAAAGCCTCTCCAGAAACTAATCTATTAACAGAACCACTTCAACATCAAAGATTCGGACAAAGCTTTAGTTTTTACATGAACTAAACATCTTTTTCTGGTTGGCTTACTAGTAACATAACATGGAATAAACTGAATCAAAATCGTTCTGCAATTCATACCTCATGGGCTTAACCTAAGATTGAATCGAACAAAGTTAACAGCTAATTGATTGTTCATATGAGATAATTTACCGTGAAGAGATCAAGATTCTTGAGATACGAGATACTGAGGTTGGGTTTGGCTTTGATCTTCGGCCACTTTATTGTTGCAGACAATTCTGCTTTGTCTCCCATCTTCACGATTTGGGAAGGATGTAACATCAGAGGATTTATATGTATCAAATTCATTTTATTTTTATTTTTCTCAATTTGATTCAATTTTAATCAAAATAATGTTATTGATATTCTCCGGACACATGAAGCTTAATGAGCAGGCCATTCAAAATGTTTGAAGCCGAAACCTAGATAATAAGCCCAACTAAAGATATGATACTGCTATATACTCTTTACTTGCCTTATACTCTTACTTTACCCGTACTCGCTTCGTTTTTTCTCGTCGTTGTCAAGTCAAATATCAAATCGTTGAGTTTTACTACTTGCAAGTACAAGGCAAGTAACAAATGTCACCAAAAAAAAGTTACGATTCGCCTTGATATTACTCGTTAGTTGTTTTACGACTGAAAAAATGATAACTAAATCATAAAAACCAAAGCCCTAAACATATGTTTCTTTGTTATAAAAGGTAAAAAATACTTTCATATTGAAATATATGTATTAAGTTACTTCTTCTTTTTATATTAGGTGTAAATATTTTATTTAAAATAACTCTCGCTTTTTAACAAGTCGAGTAAATAAAATAAACTTTCATAACCTTCTTTCATAGATTATTATCTATCAAGTAATTTTTAAAAACTTGAAAATATATCTAAATAATTAATAAGTATTTGTAAGTAGTAAATAACCGAACAAGACAAATAACTTGCAAGTAACATATTTTTGGACAAGTATTCGAAATAACAAGTACTCATTTCCGACAAGTCAAGTACAAGTCGAAAAATTCATTACTCGTTGTAGGCAAGTCAAGTATCAAGTATACGTAAAAAAGCGAGTACTCACCTTGCGCCCACGTCTAAGTGCAATACGGCGAACATAGGATCTGGTCGATGGTCAGCTACATTGTAGTTGTTTTACTAGTTACTAAAACCTACTAAAAATATGATTTAGCTTTTCCGTTGATTCTTTTCCGTTGATACAAAAACAAATGGGTCAATTATTATATCTATCTATACTATTATTTGAGAAGTAAACTTGCTGATTTGTCATGCTCTCCATAATTTTAGGATTAATCATATTTTATGATCAATTATTAATTTTAATAGATAATTATTAATCTTGATAGATAATGTTAGTGATGTAGCTGATAATTTATCATTATTTTCAGAATAATTTAAATTTTTAACGATAATATGATGGTTAAATTTATATTATATTTACTTTAGGAATATTAAAAAATTATATATATGTTTATATTATATTTGGCTTCGTAATATTAAACCGGCTCTATTTTAATATATATATACATATATCACATAAAACATAATGAATCATCTATCGTTTAAGATAATTTTCTTATGATAATCAAAATCATTATTGTTATAATTTCTAAAAAAAGTTAGCAAAGAATTAAAATTAGATCGTCTAAAATATTTATCACCCGTAATAAATAATTAGAACAGATTTGTTAATATATAAGTACCCATAAATTATAAATGAATTTCATTTATTTGATAATCATTATCTAAAAAGATTTTATATTATGTCAGCCAAAAATATTTTGTATCATGATATTTTTAAAATAAATATAAATCATGTATATATTTTATGTATATATAAAAAATTTCAAGTTTATTTTACGTACTAAAAGATAATTTTATTAAAATATTTTTTTATCACATATAAAAATTAATTATATAATATTTTAATAAACATGAAAATAATTTATTATAATGGTTTTGAATTGATAATATATCTATTTATAAGCTTTTATAAAATTATTAACCCCAAAAGTGCGGGAAAAACACCTAGTGATTTCGTATAATCAATTTATATGTGATTTTTAAATAGGTTAACCCATTTTACACTGGTTTAAGATTTTTAATAATTTACAGGTATGTAATTAAAAGACTTTTAATTTTATAGGTTCTCTTCACAAGCTGTAATGGTTTCATTTAATTTAAGGGAATTTCTAATTTTACCTCAAATTTGATAAAATGATTTAAATACACATTTAAATAATAATCATTTGCATAAATATCTTAAGTTTATTATAAAAAGATAAAATTAACTCTCCTAAATCATTTATAAAAATATAAAAATTATTTATAGAATTTTATAAATCCAACCCCACGCCTTAAATACTAAACCATAAATAATAATTACTAAACCATAAACTCAAATGTTAAGCTATTTTTTATTGATTTTATTTTTGAAAAATTGTATCTAACTTAGTCTATTTTAAGCGATTGCTTTCTAATTTATTTGTTTTGAAACTCAGTTGCGAAGGAGGCTGCTTGAGAGCTTTTCATCTAAGCTAACACATTTTCAATATCACTAGGTGATGTAACGGAAGCTCGTAGGATAGAACTAGATCCGTTGATTCTAAGAATACCTGGAAACCAGGGTTTGAGAATATATTTCTTTTATTAACCAAATCATAAAACTGAACACAACACTATCATATGAAGCATATTTATATGAAAATCAAATAACCAATAAACTATTAAAATTTCTTAAGATAATTCCAAATAATTAAGATAAATAACTAAATAAATAATAAAATAAATAAACATAATATTTAGAATATATCCAAATATTCTCTCGGCACCACTAGGAATCCTTGATAGCACTCAAAATCAAGTATTGTGGATTGGCTTTAGGGTTCATTAAAGATGTTGTTATGATAAAACACTCGAGATCAATTTTTTGGTCATTTTCAATACAGCGAAAGTTTGTTGAGAATTTCCGACGGACCTACAAATTCCGTCCAAAGAAAATTAGAAATATTTACTATGGATACTATTTAGGGTATTAAGATCTCAAATTTGTTATAAACCAGATTGTGGATGGCTCATAACCAAGAGATTATGATTTGTAATCTTTTCATTTATCTATGACGGTGTAATCTTGTATATAAGTAACTTCTATGTTATGAATAAAATTAGACTTTTCTATTATTTTTATAACACGTTATCAGCACGAAACTCTAAATCCCTAAGCTAATATCCAAATCGAAAAACCCTAAAACCCTAACCCTAGCCGACGATCCGACGAACCCTAAACCCCGATCGCGTCTCTTGTTCCCGCATCTGTTCCAGCTCGCGTCCCCGATCAGCTTCAGTCCAAGGCGTTCCTGATCCTAGCTCAAACGTTCGCGGCCCGAGAGCAACTCCAGCACGCGACCTATTCCTCGTTCGCGACAGCATCAGACAGCTCGCGTCCAACGATCAAGGTGTTTCTGATCAAGCAACAAAGGACGTCCGCGACCCGATAGAAGCGACTCGATCTATTCCAGCTCGCGTCCCGTTCGTGTCCAGCTCGCGGCTCAACTCCTTTGGTGGTCCGATTCAACAATCATCTAAGGTTAAAAGGTAATTCAAAACCTAAGAACCCATAATCGAACATGGATTGATTGATAAAGAATGAAACCCTAAAACCATAATCTTTATGAATCAAAACCATAGGGTAATAGATCAAAAATCCTAATTGAGTAAATCGAAGCTCTAAAAGTTCGATACCCCCAAACCCTAAATCATGTTCCTACATGATTAAAACCCCAAATCGGTTCTTACAAGTTAAAATCTGATAAACCCTAACCCTATATCTATAAACCCTAAATAATGTAAGTATCATAATTAATTATACTATAATTATCAAATCACATATTAAAACCCTAATCGAATATTTTGAAATCAAAACTGTTTTCGGTTTTGATCATTGAGGTTTTAAATCTGATTGAATCTGATGCTATGTTGCTAGAATGTTTGACCGTTAAATTGATAGATATATTTTCTCATCCTACTTGGTTAATTGTTCATCTGATTTAAAATTGTTTAAACCGACCAGCCTGTTAAAACATTGATTGAATCCGATAGGTTGCTAGCTTGCTTTGCTTATATAATCCGATAGGTTGATAGATTGATTGAGGTTTACTTGTTTAAAATCCGAATAATCTGATTGCATGATTCTTGAGGTTTAATATCATCTGCTAGGATTGATAGTTTTGTAATCTGATCTGTTTTAAATAGAAACCCTAAATAATCCGTATGATAGGTTATATTGATCTGATTTGGATGTCTTTGAGAATTGAGAATATGCATGCCAGGTTGATAGATTCATGATAAAATCTAATGTCTTGAGGTTTAAGATTGTATGCTAAGTTCGATTAAATTGACTGATATGATTATATGTTTTTGAGGATTGATAAATTTGGATACTAGATAAATTATTTACACATGGTTTATGCTAAATATCAATCAGCCTTGAAACTGATTCACTTAAATTCATGCTTGAAATCTATATTCTAGTATTGCTAAAATAAGCCTTGAAACTGATTAATTGAAATTCATGCTTGAAATCTATATTCTAGTATTGCTAAAATCAGCCTTGAAACTGATTGAGTGATTAATAAATCTTTTTACTAGTCTTGTTAAAATCCATTGATTGTTAAACCCTAATTGCATGATTAATTGAATCTGTTTTTGCTAGTCTTAATAAACCATAATATTATGAGCACATAGAAATAGTATTGCTGAGACCTGCTAGAAATTGACTGATTGATTAAATGTCTTTAAGATTGATAGTCTCATTGTCCTCACAAGATTGAAATCCGAATTGATTGTTTTTAAGAGTAAGGCCGCATGAAAATTATACATAAATATTGAGTGATATATGATTTGAGATGTCGAAAATCAACCTGGATTTTGCTGCCCTAAATCTCTCTGGAGATAATTATTTACGGTGGGCATTGGATACAAAGATTATCCTAAAGTCAAAAAGACTTGGTGAATGTATCATAGAAGGCAATAATCCCAATGAGAAAGATTGATACATGGCAATATTAATTATTAGCAATCATCTTATTAAGAGTCTCAAAGATCAGTATCTGGCTATAGAGAATCCTCTAAACCTTTGGACAGAGTTAAAAATTGAGATATGATCACCAAAGAATGGTGTTATTACCAAAGGCCCTATTTGATTGGAGGAATTCCAGAATCCAGGACTATAAGTCCGTGAATGAGTCTATTGCTAGCTGGGCAAAATAATGGATTACTAATGAGAAACAGTGAATTGAGACCTCCTGGATTAACCTCATTACCTGATACCAATAAGGCCGCAGAAGAAAAAAAAAAGGTAACCACGTCCAGAATGATAGACCACACTGTCATGGCCGTGGAGGGTGGAAAGGACGTGGTCATGGCCACTATAACACATTTGGCCGTGGGAATCACTATGGCAGAGGCCGTGGGTATCAACCCAATTTGAGCCATGGTCAAGGCAGTGGCCGTGGTATATCCTTTAAACCACAAAGCTCGACCAAATCAGTGTGCCATAGATGTGGAATGGGGAACCATTGGGCTAAGATATGAAGGACTCCCAAACATTTTTGTTACCTCTATCAAAGAGAGTCTGAAAGGGAAGAATCCTGAAACCCACTTGGTCTATAAAGATGGTGAAAATAATTTCGAACTTGATCAAGATGATCTTATGGAATATGAGACTTATGATTGCTTAAAAGAATCAAGTTGATAATCTGATTTCGACATCAAACTAGTGTGATTGCTTTGCTTGTATGCTTTCTCTGATTTTTATCTCCTTGAATTTATTTCTGTTACATTTTCTGCTTATATTAAATGAATGAATGATTTTTCTATATGAGTACACTGAAAAACACCAATATAAGTACTAAAGCAGGTATCGCCAGTCTGAAAGAAGACTATGGCTAGGCTAATATATTATTGCCTAAGGGTATGCATCTAGAAATCAGTGATGCCTTATATTCACGCAGCTCTAAGAGCAAGAGCAGCCTATTGAGTTTTAAAGATATAAGAATGAATGGTTTCCATATTGAAACAATGGGAGAAGGAAACAAAGAGTTCCTTCAAATATATGTATAAAATCGCCCAAGGCCATAATAAGTCATAAAGACTATACTTGCATTCTCTACTGACCTAGACTATGCATAGATCAGTATGATAGAGGCTAAAAGCCTGCAAAAATATACACTTTATGGCACGGCCGGATTGGCCATCCTGGTCCAAACATGATGCAAAAATTGATATTCAAAAGGCACACATTAAAAGATAAGAAGAGTTATCCCAAAGAATCTCACGTGTGTAGCATGTACACAAGGAAAAATCATTAGGCCATCACCAGTAAAAAGGCTACGAACCCCATTTTCATAAATAAAGACTATATGTCTAGATAATACTGGTGAATACATGTCCCAAGCGTTTAAATGATTATGGTATGTCCATGGGGGTAAGTGTGGACAATTCTGTGATACATGTCCACACCAAGAACGGCTTGGCCGAAATCTTTTAAAACGCAAATAGCTGATTGATATACCATAACTTATGAGGTCAAAACTCTCATTCACAGCTTGGGCCACACGAAAATTACATGCACCTAAGTTAATACGCATCAGGCTATTTAGTGAGCATAGATATCCCCTATCACAATTATTAACGGGTCAAGAGCCAGACATACCCCATCATAAGACATTTGGATGTGTTGTCTATGTACTAATGGCTCCACCACAGAGAACTAAGATGGGACCTCAAAAGGAGGATGGGGATATATGTTGGATAAGATTCTCCCACAATAATAAAGTACATTGAGCCAACTATGGGTGATTATATTTGAGGCCAGGTACACGGATTATTTTAAGACCAGGAGAAAAAAAAAAGCTAGTAAAAGAATGGTAAAAGAAATAGAATGGAATCAATCATCAATGTCTTGGCAAGATCCTCGGACTAAAGAATATGAAATAGACGTCCAAAGATTATACATTTATAAAGCTAGCTAATCAAATGCCAGACACATTTGCTGACCCGAAAAAGAATGACTAAGTCATATATAAACCAGTTTGTAAAGCACCAACGAATTTGATGTCCAAGAAGAGACACAGTCAAGTTGCTACAGAGTCTAGACAACGTATGAAACGTGGTAGACCAAATAGGTTCCAAAAGATAAGAATCCTCGGAAACAAAAAAAAGGTGCAGAGAATGATAATCAAAATCTAAATTCGAGGTTACTAAGGAAACCATCCCAGACATGGAGATAAGGCCGGCCGGCTCTAAGGTACAAGTACCAAACAATGTAGCTTGGGACGCCAAGCTGCAAAGTATTAAAGGTCCTGATTATAATGAATCTCAATCGGTTATATCATGTCTGGAACATAATGGAACCAATAAGGAATGTCGACATAAGATGATTTATTTGCATACAAGGTAGCACTTGAATTTATGAATATAAGCGAGGATCATGAACCCACGTCAATATAAGAGTGCGCACTCGTAGAACAGATTGGATTGAATGGAAACGTGGGGTTAAATAGTTTAAGGAAGAAAGACGTATTTGGCCATATGATTAAGACGTCATATGATGTTAAAACCAGTGGATATAAATGGATCTTGTGAGGAATAGAAATCGTGAGATATAAAGCTGATGTTGCACAAGGATTCTCACAAAGACCAGTAATAGATTATGAGGAGACATACTCCCATGTGGTGGATGCAACTACTTTTAGATTTCTCATAAGTCTGGCTATATAAGAGAGAAAATTAAACTTGCAGCAAGTTGATGTAGTGACTGCATATTTATATGGTCCACTGGATAATGAAAGTACTAGAGGGTATTGAGCTGAAAGTACAACAAGTTCTCGAGAACAATATTGATAATCATCAACGTATATGATCTGAATATCCTAGGAACCTCTGGATACAATTTCCCAAACAGTTGAATATCTCAAGAAAGATCTTGGAAAACAATGTTTTGTTTGGGATTACAGCTTGAGTACATTAACAATGAAATCCTTGTGCATCAAATAGTATATACAGAAAATGGTACTCAAGAGATTTAGTATGGACCAGTCTCACCAATTATCTAGTACATGGGCGTGAGATCACTTGTTTTGGACACTGGTTCATTCAGTCCAAAGGTGGACGATAAAGAAATCCATTTAGTCCTGAGATGGACGATGTAGAAGTCTTGTTTTAGACACTGATCTGATTGGTCCATAAAAAAGACGATTAAGAAGCCATTGATTTTGGTTTATTTTATACTAACCAGCCCAAAGAGGGGTTATTTGGTTTTGTTGATTTGTTTTCAGACAATTTATGTTTTACACATGGTGGTACACGCATATCACAGTAACATCATCCAAGATTTTGTGTGTGTGTATTTGAGGTCGATGACTCAATATGTTCGATCAGATTGTGGCATGGCCGATGGTAAAGAAGAACCAACTATCATGTTCGAGGACGAAGCATATTCTGCCCAAGATCTTCATCACCCACGGATTGCAGAAAATTGGAGAGGTCCAAGGGAGTAATGTGTGTTGTACTCTTTTTCCTTCACCATGGTTTTGTCCCAATTGGGTTTTCCTGGTAAGGTTTTAATGAGGCAACATTAAAGCACATTACAAGCTCTAAATGGTTATGGCATCCAACGGGGAGTGCTATGAACCAGATTGTGGATGGCTCATAACCAAGAGATTATGATTTGTAATCTTTCCATTTATCTATGACGGTGTAATCTCCTATATAAGGAACCTCTATGTTATGAATAAAGATAGACTTTTTCATTAATTTTATAACAAAATTCAAATTTTTGAAAAGATTTCTTCTTGAAAAACTCTTAGGTTATAAATTTTAGTTGTGTTGTATAATGATTTGATTTAAAATTCATCATTTTGTAAAATTTAATGTTATTGGTACAATATATATATATATATATATAAATAAGTATGTTGTATATTTTGAATAGACATTTATATGTTGTATATTTTGAATAGACAAAGTCAGTGTTATATTGATTCATATAAGTTGATTAGATAAATATTTTAACTTGGTAGGATACATTTACGGTGGCAGGCCCATAAAATAATTTTACCAGGGTCAATATATTTTAATATTAATATTTTATATAGTTAGTTAAATATATATTATTATTTAATAAATATTACATAAGTTTCTATAATTTAATTAATTTTATTGATAGTATACTTATGTTGTAAATTGGAAGTGTACCGACAGAGGAAACACTACAAGAAAACACAAGCTTAACGACGAAAATTAACGAGGAAAAATAATCCTCGTAAATTACGTCGAGTTTACGAGGAAATTACATGGAATAATAAAATCAGCGTTATTTCCTCGTAAAGTAACGACGAAACCGTTTCGTCGTAAAGTCGGTGTAAAGTGACGTGGCTTTTACGAGAAAATACGCTTTCCTCGTAAATTCGACGTAAAATTAGCGTGTTCTTTGCGAGGAAATAATTTACGTGTAATTAGTGAGGAAATTTTGAATCCACCAACTTTGTAGTTGTAACACTTTTTTTCGGCCACCTAACTAATTTTCGTCGTAAATTTCTAGAAAAATTACAACTATCAGATTCGAAAGTTTCCTATAAATATGGATGTTTTAACATCATTTTAAACACACCAAAAAACAAAAACGTGAAAGAAAAAAAAATGGTGGGCTCCGGGAATATTTTCGAGTTGCGGAAGTGGATGTATATGCATAGAGATGCTAACGGGAGAGTGACGAAAGAATACTTTGCGGGGCTGGAGACATTTATGCATCAAGTAGATTCGACATCGCTCGCCCAAGAAAGTGGTAAGATGTTATGTCCTTGTCGGAAATGCAACAATTCAAAATTGGCAAACCGTGAAAATGTTTGGAAGCATTTAATAAATAGAGGTTTCACGTCAAATTACTATATCTGGTTTCAACATGGGGAAGGTTATAATTATGATCAGAATGAAACTAGTAGTAGTAATAGCAATTTTCAGGAAGAACCGGTTGATCATCATTTGCATAATGAACATAGTTACCATCAGGAGGAGATGGTAGATTATGATAGGGTTCATGATATGGTAGCTGATGCATTCGTAGCTCATGATGAAGATGAAGAACCTAATATAGATGCAAAAAAGTTTTATGAAATGTTAAACGCGGCGAATCAGCCACTTTACAGTGGTTGTAGAGAAGGTCTCTCTAAATTGTCGTTGGCTGCTAGAATGATGAATATTAAAACTGATCACAATCTACCTGAAAGTTGCATGAATGAATGGGCAAACTTGTTTAAAGAGTATTTGCCGGAAGACAATGTGTCTGCTGATTCTTATTATGAGATTCAGAAACTGGTTTATAGTCTTGGGTTGCCTTCGGAGATGATAGATGTTTGCATCGACAACTGCATGATCTACTGGGGAGATGATGAGAAGTTAGAAGAATGTCGATTCTGCATGAAGCCACGATTCAAGCCGCAAGGACGGGGACATAATAGGATACCGTACCAAAGGATGTGGTACCTACCAATTACAGACAGATTGAAAAGATTGTACCAATCATAGCAGACTGCTGGAAAGATGAGATGGCATGCCGAGCATACTCAAACGGATGGTGAGATGACTCATCCATCAGATGCAAGAGCCTGGAAACATTTTAACAAAGTACATCCGGATTTTGCTAGCAATAGCCGGAATGTGTATCTCGGATTATGCACATACTGATTTAGTACATTTGGAATGTCAGGGAGACAATATTCATTGTGGCCAGTCTTTCTTACGTCATACAACCTGCCACCGGAGCTGTGCATGCAACGGGAGTTGTTATTCTTGACCATATTAATACCTGGTCCGAACCATCCAAAAAGGTCTCTGGATGTTTTCCTACAACCACTGATAAAAGAGTTGAAGGATTTGTGGTCAACAGGGGTGATGACGTATGACTGCTCAACGAAGACAAATTTTACGATGCGAGCGGTGCTTTTGTGCACCATAAGTGACTTTCCTGTCTATTGGATGTTGTCTGGATGGACTACACATGGGAGATTAGCTTGTCCATATTGTAATGGAACGACAGATGCGTTTCAACTGAAGAATGGTAGGAAGACAAGTTGGTTTGATTGTCACCGTCGATTTCTTTCCATTGGCCATCCGTACCGAAGAAACAAGAATTTGTTTAGGCAAAAAAAGGTTGTGAGAGACACTCCTCTTCCATATCTAACTGGAGAACAAATTGAAACGCAAATCGACTACTACGGAGCTAACGAAACAGTTCGTTGTGGTGGCAATTGGCATGTCCCTCGTAATATGCTTGATTCTTACGGTGTTCATCACAATTGGCACAAGAAGAGTATATTTTGGGAGTTGCCATATTGGAAGGATCTTCTTCTGCGCCACAACCTCGATGTGATGCATATAGAGAAGAATTTCTTTGAGAACATCATGAATACAATATTGAATGTCCCAGGGAAGACAAAACACAACATAATATCAAGGTTGGACTTGCCGGATATTTGCTCAAGAAGTGAGTTACATATAAAAAGCAATGGACAAGTTCCCGTTCCGATATTCAGATTGTCTTCAGAAAAAAAGTCGGTGTTGTTCAACTGGGTGGCATCAGAAGTGAAGTTCCCCGATGGGTATGTTTCAAATCTCTCTAGATGTGTTGAAAACAGTAAAAAGTTCTCCGGGATGAAGAGTCATGATTGTCATGTCTTTATGCAACGACTACTGCCCTTTGCATTTGCGGAGCTACTTCCAACAAACGTACATGAAGCACTTGCAGGTAGTATATTATAGCGCAGTAATTATATAATGGTTTAGTTTGCAATAATATATGACTAATAATGTGTTTAATTTTTTTTAGAATATAAAATAGGCATTGTAGCATTTTTCAGGGATCTGAGCACACGCACTCTTAAAGAAGAAGTTGTGGAACAGCTTCAGGAGAACATTTTCATCTTATTGTGCAAGTTGGAGAAGATATTTCCTCCGGGATTTTTTGACGTCATGGAGCATCTAGCTGTCAACCTCCCATATGAGGCATTGCTTCGTGGACATGTACATTACGGATGGATGTATCACTATGAGCGAGCCATGAAATATTTGAAGGGAAAAGCAAAGAACCTCGCCAAAGTTGAAGGTTCTATAATCGATGGAAGTTTGACGAAAGAAGTTTCTCACTTCACATCGTACTACTTTGCGTCAAAAGTACGTACCCGGAGAAGAGCTCCAAGAAGATATAATGATGGTGGTGTTGCGCCAACATATGCAGTTGCTGGTGTTCTAGACATCTTTAGCCAGATTGGATGACTCGGTGGGAAATCAAAAGAGGTTTGGTGGTCGAGTGAACAAGACGCTCATAGTACACACACCTATATTCTACTCAATTGCGAGGATCCATTGATGCGTTATTTTGAAAGGTAACATATATGGACACTTCTAAACACATATAAGTATAAATTATATAATTGCGAAAGATTAATTAATATAAAATGTGATTTTACGCCTGTTTGTTTCTCAAGTCGAAGAAACATTTCCAGGTATATCCACAAGTGACGTAGACAAAAAGAAAGATCAACACTTTATTAAGTGGTTGAAGAATCAGGTATTAACTCAAACTCTTTTTCATACATGATCTGTATTTCAACGTTCTCTTTATATTTTCAGGTTGATTATGACGACGATGCAGATTATCCTAAGTGGTTACACGAAGTAATTCAATCTCCACTTGTAAAGGTCACCACATCACAGATGTATTTCACACGAGGCTATACTTTTCACACATATGAGTATGGTAGACAGCGGGCAACCAGTAACTATGGAATATGTGTGAAAGGGGAAACAAATTTCTACGGGATCTTGACGGAGATTATTGAAGTCGAATTCCCAGGGATATTGAAGCTGAAATGCGTCCTCTTCAAATGTGAATGGTTCGACCCCGTCGTCAATAGAGGTGTTCGGTTTAACAAATTTGGTGTAGTTGATGTCAACGGTGGACGAAGGTACAACAAATTCGAGCATTTCATCTTAGCTTCACAAGCAGACCAAGTTAGCTTCCTTCCATACCCTCGGATGAGAGATTTGGGTATAAATTGGTTAGCCATGATCAAAGTTACACCTCGAGGACGAATCATCAGTGGAGAAGAACCACCATTGCAAGAAGAATAGATAAATGAAGTCGAGGAACCTGAACAAGAAATTGATGACATCCTTCTCATTGATCCGTATAATCACGAGTAAGAAGATTTTACCGACGATGCCACGGACGAAGCTGTTGAAGACGAGTTTAATGAAAATGATGATGCTTCTAGTGATGACGAGAATGTCGATGTATCCGATTGATGTATTTTATTTTCTGTAAGGTAATGGGAGTTTGTTTTAGAAATAAGATATATTGAGATTATAAGTTAAGGAATTGTGGTTTTAAAATTTGGGGTTTGGAATGGAAAGAATAGATTGAGGTTAAAGAATAGATTGAGGTTAAAGAGAAGATGGGATTGGGGTTTGGAATATATGAAGTAGAAGATAAGGAAGATGGGGCTTAGGGTTTTGGGTTTCGGATTTTAGGGATTTAAACATAATCCTCGTTATTTCCTCGTATACTAACGAGGAACTTACGACAAATTCTAAAAATAAAGAACGCGGGACTCGTTAATTCCACGTACGCAGAAATCGTCGTAAACAACTCGTAAGCTAACGAGGAAATAACGACGAAATAAAAAAATAAAGAACGCGGTGCTCGTTAATTCCACGTAAGAAGAAATCATCATAAATACCTCATAATCGGAAAACGCGGGTCATGCTAATTCCTCGTAGAATAAAAAAAAGAAAAAAAAAAAGAGAAGAAAGATACTGGAATCACATGTGGCGAGACCTACGTAAGTCTAGCCCACATGTGTTCCAATATCTTCTTCTCCTCTTTTTTTTTTCAAATTTTTCTAATTTGAAAAGCAAACTGGTGAGTAATTAGTGTGTGATTTGAGATAGTGTGTGATTTGTGAGTTTGTGTGTGATTTGAGAAGGAAACTTGTGGGTATTTATAGAAAAGCGGGCCTCTCTAATTCTTCGTAAAGGAAGGACTCGTTAATTCCACGTAAGGCAAAATCGTCATAAAGACCTCGTAACCGGAAAACGCGGGCCTCGCTATTTCCTCATACAGTAAAACGCGGGCCTCGCTATTTCTTCGTATTGTAAAATGCGGGCCTTTGTAATTCCTCGTAACTTTACGAGGAAATTACGAGGACATGTAATCTCTTATATATACTCCCGAGCGCTCACTCTTTATTTTGTCTCAAATTCCTCTCCACTTCCTCTCTATTTCGTAGCAATGGTAAGTCTCTCTAATTCCTCTCTAATTTGATTAGTTTAGGATATATTAGGTGGTTAGTGTATGGAATTTAGATAGGTTTACAGATTTTATGTTAATTAGTGTTGATTAGGTGGTTAGTGTAGGGAATTTAGATAGGTTTATTGAATTTGTTAATTACTGTTGATGTTAATTTTAAAAATTAATTTTTTTTTTCCAGGTTCGAAAGAACAGACTTACTCCCCATTACAGAGAGATGTTCCGTGAGTCTGGTAGTCGTTTAGACCCGTCTTCTTCAGCTCCCGGTTCTTCGGGTTCGGAGACTGTCCCCGAGACTCAGTCTTCTCAGAGATTCTCTCGGTCGCCTTCTTCTAGTGCACCTCATGTGCCTCTTCCGATGGCTCCTCCGACGATGACTCCTCCGATGCCCGCCGAGATTCATCCCGATTTGATGGTGCCTCCGAGTGCTCCTTACTCGCAGTACACTGTCGAAGACCTTGTCCGTCAGCCAGGCAGAGAAGGTTTACCAACCATGACCGACCGGACGGAACTTTGTGGTATGTTACATTAATTTTTTTTCAATTCTTTTTCAATTCTTTTATAACATTAATAAATCATTTATACTTTAAATTTGGTTTTTCAGGTTTGGGGTTGACAATTGTCTTGCATCAGACGTAACCACGATCAAAGGTTACTTCCTCATGCCACATCCGAACTGGAAAAAGACGCCGATCTACGTCAGAAAGACGTGGTTCAAAATTTACGCTGTAAGTTACTTTTAATTAATTATATGTACTTTTATTTTTTCATGATTTATATTTTTTTTTAACTAATTATTAATTTAATTTTTTTTTGCAGCAAAAATATCATTGGTCCATGGGGGTCACTGAGACGGTGAGGAAACAGTTTTACGCGAAGGCGAAAGTTCACTTGTTGGACACGGTCTCCAACTGGAACGGTGACTGGATCGTGAAGGGATATGAGTGTGGCAAACCCGCTGAGCTCACCACGGATGTGTGGGATGGCCTCATCCGTTATTGGCGGGATCCTGAGTCCATCATAATTGCCCAGTCATGCTCTGCCTCCCGTAACTCGGTAGATGAGCACGGCCACGGGCCGATGCTTCACTCTACGGGCCAAAAACTCCACGCCGGTGTCCGTTTGGAAATGATAATTAAATATTTTATTTAATTAAAATTTTAATATATATATAAATATATATATATTTATATGTATATTCTAACTTTCTTAAATGTTTTTAAGCCAAAGAGACGGGACAACTCCCGTCTCTTATGCAATTTTACGAGATGACCCACAAGAGTAAGGCGAGCCAATTTCTAGATGGCAAGTCCGAGAAAATCTTCAACGACTTGGTTGCTCAGGTTGACGACCGCCAGACCCAGCTGACCCAGCAGTCCACCGACTGATTACCCGTCACCTTATCCACACATGAAGTGGATAAGATTTACGAGGAGGCAAATTTTTTAAAATTTTAATTTTTTTTATTATTCATTTAATTTAACTTTAAATTTTTACTAACAATATTTACTTTTTTGTTTTTAAGGTTTCCCCTAAGAAAAAGGGACGTACGTTGGGGATTGGTTCCGTCAACGATGTTCCGAGAGCTACATCGTCTTATGCTCAGACACGGGAAGATGAAGTCACTGCACTGCGTAGAGAGTCCAAGCAGCTGCGTAGAGAGTCCGCTCAGCTGCGTAATGAGATGGACTCGACGCGATATGTGTTCACAGCTCGTATGGGTGGACTCGAGGGCTTCTTGGACGTTGTAGCGGCCACAATTCCGGAATGGGAGTCCTTGTTGAGGAACTTGCGACGATAAAATCCCATTCAAGGCGAGTCATCATCCGACACACATCACGAGGCGGATGTAGAGAGGAGGAGTGATGAATTCTACCGGACGATGAACGACTCTTAGTTTTTTTTTTCGGTTGTTGAATTATAAATTCAAAACTTATTTATATATAAAATATTTTGGTATTGATTTTTTTTTAAAAAAAATTAATTTTATTAATAAATTAAATATTTTTAATTATTTTTTTTAATTATATTTTTAAATTCTGTAAAATAAAAAAACGAAGTAAATTCGTAGCTAATTTACGACCTATTTACGTGGAAACTTTACGAGGAAATGACGAGAAAAAATAAACGAGTATTTTACGAGGAAACGTTTACGAGGAAATGACGAGGAAAGATAAACGAGTATTTTACGAGGAAATACTTTCGTGGTAGTTACGTGTACTTTACGAGGAAACACTTGTATTTACTAGGAAATATAGCGACCTCCTTACGTGGAATATTTACGTGGTCTTTACGACGAAATGATGTACTTCGTCTTTACGACGAAATATTTTTCTCGCTAATTTACGACGAATTGGCGAGGAAATATGTGTTACGACGAACGAGTAACGACGAAACGTGTTTTCTCGATAATTCCTCGTAAAGCTTCTTTTACGACGAACTCACGAGGAAAACCGCACTCGTTAAACTTATGTTTTCTTGTGGTGAAATATGAGAGAGAAAATACCGGCTGTGATGAAAAATCAGTATATGGAAACTATAAAATTAAAATTTGTATTAATGGTAAGATCATTAATAGAGACATAAGAGGAAAAGAACAATATTTGGACTTTTTGTCAACTTAAATTTATTTTTATATTACTAAAAGCAGATACAACGTTTGGAGTTTATTTGCGAAAGTGTTAAACATTTGTAAAAATATATATATTTAAAAGGCCATAAACAAAAACAAAAGGGTAACAGCGGCTCTATTTTTTTTTTTTTTCATGATATAACTGGCCCGAGAAGAGCAGTAAGTGATGGATTGCACCTATTAGATCATCTAAAAAAAGACTCTCTATTTTAGAGTTCGCAAAACTCTATATTTGAAGTTTTAAAGTGTTATTTTCTAAAAGCAAAATTTCAAATTTAACTTCAAAATTATTTGTAATTTACAATAAAGTCTTTATATTTGTCATAATTAACATAAATCTATAAAACTTTTATACATCACTAGTACATATATAAAAATATTATAGTAATATTAATTAATAAATCTTACACTAAAATATGAAATTATAAATATTAATACATAATTAGTTATTGAAATACACGTAAAATATCACATTATTCCATAAAATTATTTTTGAAATGATCCACTTTCGATCAAACAAAATTTGTTTGAACAATATTTTAGAGGTTCCAAAGCAAATTTACTAGACTATTAGTGTTGTTGTAATATTTAATTTTATGCAATAATTATGTCTTCATCTATCTTTTAAAAAAAACTTTTTTTATTAAATTTCTTTTTTTAATATTCTTGTTGTCTAATTCTAGTTTTACAATATTATAAATCTCTTTTAAAAAATTTATTTAATTTTATGTGTAAAATTTGAATTTATAAAAATAAATTTGAAATATTTATGATATATAAAAATTTTACAGAGTAAAACGATAAATGAAAAAATACTTAAGAATCATAAATGTGATGTGTAATTAATTATAATGACCAAAATGCAAATAAAAAGATGAAACTTCAAATTTGGAGTTTTGAGTAGTGAAACTTCAAATATGAAGTTTTACTTCTTAAAACTCTAAATTTGAAGTTTTAAAGTTCTTTTTTGAAGAGCAAAATACTCTATATTTGAAGTTATAGAATTTTTTTTGGAGATGCTCTTAAAGATGATCTTCCAAGCAGAGTGACAGATTTTGAGACAAAAGATACATCATAAGAGGAAAATTGTTTGAGTAATAATTTGTCAGAAAATTTGAAGTATTTCCAACCAAGATATAAAAAATGTATAAGTATATGTTAATGAAGATTAAGATTATACCTAAATCAGCCATAAATTTTTCAAAAATTTCAGTTACTTTTTGACAAAATCCTATCCATCCGAATTTTCGGACAAACTCCCAACAAATTTGGGGGGGGGGGGGAGGGGGGGGGGGGGGGGGGGGCGAGTGTATTGAATTAATGATTTAAGAGTGGTTTGATGGACTTTAGATATGGTGGAATTCAAGGAGAGCTTGAGTAAGTATAGCTGATTTTGGTAAAAAAATTAAAAGGGACGGAAAAAATAGTGATGATTTGAAGAAAAAATTCTTAGATTTCAGAATATTTTAGAATATTTAGATGATTTGAGATAATTTTTAACTCTAAATTATGTTAAAATCATCACTTTTATGTCCTCAATGTCAAATTCTTTTCACCCACAAACACACAACTTTCAGGACATACACACTGAAATATTCATATAATTATGATTTATCTCATATTTTACTTAAAAGCTGTCAGAGGAGATGACAAAAAAGTTGCGAGAGATAAACCGTAAAATCGAAAGGAAAGTCAAACTCTTGATCAGTAGCTTGTTATCCTATCACAATCAACTCTTTTATTGGACTTCAACTGCAGTAGTTTTTACCTGCATCGAACACAACAAAATCTGGGAGATGATCTACAATTAAATTAAGGTTCATGTTTAACAAAAGAGAACAACTTGATTAGCTATTAAAATTAGGGGTTTATGATCTGATCGGCAAAGGAGCTTGAGAATCTGAGAGATGAGAAATCAATGATGTTGTAAGAGGCTGAAGGAGCCTAAAAAGTAGAGACCGAACGATGTTTCTCTCCTCACATATTTTTAACTCTTTAATTTTGAAAGCTCTCCAAATAATTATCATAGAGGTGGAGTTACATCATCACTATTTTTAACTACAAATGGATGTAAAGTCTTCCCCAAATCCATTTCATAACTTCTCTTTCAAAAAATTGTTTAATTTTCAATAACACTGGATTTTATATGGTCTTTATGAAATACTAATTGAATAACATAACATTTCAGATGATTTTGAAGACTTTACTTAAATCTCATATTCAATAAAAGGTGTTTTGAGAAAATATTTAGAAATCATTAGTTGAATAACATGAGATTTTAATGAAAAGCTATAATCTCTTAAAACTCTTAATCCAATACACCACCCTTAGTTTCTATTGAATTCTAACAACAAAAAATTGACGGTTTTTAAGTCATTGAAAATTTCGTAGAAAATAAGAATGTTTTCTTGCTTTGTTTGCCCTATTGATTTGGTTACGAGTGACAAAATAACACATAAACATGGTCTTCAATACAGCATTTCAAAGTACAACAGATAATTAATATAAAAACCGCTACTCTTAAAATTTTAGGCAGTTTATTAAATTTACGACAGATCATTAATATAAAAACCGCTAATCCTAAAATTTTAGGCAGTTTATTAAATTAGTTTTCAAACAAAACTCCTATGGAATGGCCCGTTGGAAATCGATACTGATGTAAATTGAGGTCTCTCTCTCTCTCTATATATATATATATATATATATATATATCTCACTCACTACGTACATCTTGCAATTGCCGATCTCACCAGCTATCTCTCTCCATCTCGCCTCTTCTCTCTCTGACACGCTGAAAATGACTTCTCACTTTGTGAAGTAGTCTCTCTTCATCTCTATTTGCACCTCATGCCAATACTAAGACCTCTGCCACCTCTCTCTTCGTCATGTTTGATTGTTCTTACCTTCCTTTATTTCTATTTCTTAGATCTTGTAAATTGTCTATTTGGTGTTACAAAAAAAAGATCTTTTAAATTGTTATACCTAGTGGTTTAATTTTCAGGTTTGTGGTTAGATTGTTTATGTTTGTAACTCTATTGGGTTTGGCTAGATTGACATAAAAAAAATTATCGGATTAATGTGAATTTTTATGTTAGATTTTTCTTTAAATTATTAAGAAAATAGGGTTTAAGGTATTCTTATAAAAGAATATGAAAGTTATGGAAATATTTTAGATATAATTATTAAAAATAATTAAATCTTATAAAAATGCTTAGGAGATAGAAAATGTTTTTGTAGAAGAAGGCTTTCATTTTTGTAGTTTTATAATATTCTTTCAATGTATATTACATTTGTCTCAAATTTAAATATTTAAGAATGATTTAATTTATTTAATAAGTCCACTAAGAATTTTCTAGATTGCAACGGATTTTCTCATCCATAATTTATCTAAAAAAATTCATAATTTTATTTTCAAGCTAATTTGATTTTAATAATTTCTAGCTTCATATTTTCATTTTTCTAATTTTTTCTTTTGAGAAATATTCGTTTGTAAAGATTGTAGGCTGGAATTGAGAAATTTGCCGTTAGCGAGGGTTCATTGTTATCTACTAAAAAAATTCAAAATGAATGTTTGGAATTTGAAAACAGCAATTAATACTGTTTTGAACTTCATGAAATTGAATTTTAATTATCTTCCAAAATTCCTATGATTTCATGCTTTTCTGTCTATTTTTAAAAAGGTAATAAATTACCATTTCCCTTTATTTCAATACTTTAATTAAAATTTATATATTAATGTGATTTAATTTATTTAATTTAGCAATAACATATTTGAATAAATTTATCAGAAATCAAGTGGGAATATTATGATCCAAAATCAAACATAAATATATCCATCATAATGGGTATATTTGTCTGAAGCTCATTACAAAGATTTATCAGCGACATCTTTTGGAATTTAAAATATAGTAATACTGTTTCTTAAAACAAAATCAAAGGAATTTGGTCTATCAGAAATATTATCTAGATTTTTTAATACATCAGAAATTCATCTAAAATTTCTAACGGATTTGCTGACAAAAAATATTTTTAACGGATTTTAGTTTCCAACGGAATGTTCTTAACAATCATTATCCATTGAAAATCTGTTAGAAAATACAACTTTCTGTGGATTCTCGACAAATTTGGCCATCCAAAATAGCATGTTCTAGTAGTGTGTGGTGAACAATGCATCAATTATTGATGGATCAAAAATGTGCTGGTAATACGATCACTTTGGCCACCGATTCCACTGTTACTCTTACTAATATGTGTTCTCCAATGAATTCAAATCATTCATATAAGTAGCAACTAGATTTTGATCCGCGCTTTCGAAGCACGGATTTGATTTTTAGATAAAAATGTTAGTTGGTATTAAATACTTTTGAATTTTGATTTACATATTTATGTTATAAAAATAATTATATATGTGTCCTTAGTTTGTTTGCATTTATGATTCGGACCGTGGTGAGCTGTATATTATCCGGTTTAAATTTAATAAAAAAAATCTGTAGTTAAGAACTTGATAAACCCCGGTCAAAATATAAAATCCGCCATTAATCCATGATCCGACACTAATTGACCTAATAAAAGACCAAAAAATCTTATAAATATAAAATCTATAAAGTAACATACAAATTTTTATTAATATGTGTGAAGAAAAAGCATCAATATTATTAAGAGTAATGTAGGACGGTGAAACATATATCACCGTCGACCAATATGAAGTCTTTAAATAACATATAAACGTTTTATTAACATAAGAAGTATTAATATTATTTGAAATTATAGTATAAACCACCAGGTCGACTAATATTATTATTATTTATGGTAAGTGATTAAATACTATAAAGTGACATAGAAATGATTTATTAATGTATTGCTATATAACTACATTCGG
Organism: Brassica napus; assembly: GCF_020379485.1. Classification (NCBI taxonomy): domain Eukaryota; kingdom Viridiplantae; phylum Streptophyta; class Magnoliopsida; order Brassicales; family Brassicaceae; genus Brassica; species Brassica napus. The sequence goes on along the minus strand of NC_063452.1, from coordinate 39,757,977 downwards.
CATAAATTAGGGTGTATTAAAATCTTGCCATAACAAATGTTAATTTTAAAAATGCTATCATTAATAATAAGTTCATTTAATCACTTACCATAAATAATAATAATTTTATTTAATCACTTACCATAAATAATAATGCGATATTGTAGGGTGATTTTGTTATAGGTATAAATGTGTTAGACTATAGAATAATATAATTGGCATATTAATTATATAGTATAGTTTTTTAAAAAATATTTCACCTAGAACTAAGTTAGGTCCAACTTTGTGCTTCAATTTTAATAGGATTGATAAAACCCCGCTCATGGTGCTTCGGCTACTCTTTTTCGCTTTAATCAACTGTAGTTTTGGTTTGTAAAAAATGCATGTCGATAGTAACAAAAATATGTTGGTAACAATCAGATGAAAAAAAAAAATTAGTGAATCATTATGTATTTCCATAAAAATACTCGTAGTCTTCTTTTATATATATATATATATATATATATACACTAGGATTTGGCCCGCCCTACGGGCGGGTTAGTAACTGAAAACGTATATATATATATATATATATATATATATATATATATATATATATATATATATCATTAAATTTTATTGAATATTTCAAAATTTAATTTAATTTAAATTGTAAGTAATCTTTAAATTGTAATAACGAAAATTACAATTATACGTCATTCAAATTTTTAATAATACAATTATATATTTGTATATATTGTTTATTTTGATAATTCTGATATTTTGGTTGAAATATTTCATAATACATGTATATATTGTATATTCCGACGACCGATGTCCGTCGGTAAATTCCGACGCCTACAGTTCGTCGGAATAAACCGAGGAACCACGTTCGTCGGATTTGTAGTTTTCCGATGAACTCCGGTCTCCTGTAGCCGCATCGTAATATCGTCGGAAGTTCGTCAGAATGACGTTTCTTGGTATTCGTCAGAAAGTCGTCGGAATTTCTGACGAAATTCCGACGAACTTTTTTTTTCCGACGAAGCGATACCGACGGACTGGTTCGTCGGAATTTCGTCGGAATAGACCGATTCCGACGAATTACCGACGATTTCGGCCATCAGAATCCCCCTGTTTTCTTGTAGTGAATGTTGCTTGTTATATCTTCATCATGCATTTTTCAGTCTATGTTTTGAATATATTTTTTGTTGAAAACTTGAAATACTGATAAATAACCAAATATTATAGTTTAGTTCTCTGTTACTTTCAGCTAGCCTAATGTTCTTGGTTGTTTGTAGAGAAAACGCTGGTGTGAGAAATCATCTGTTGATAACATAATAGAAATTCTTACGGAAGCTGATGATTCAGGTCAAAAAAGCTGTTGTTCATCTTTATATTGTTTGGTTTTGTTCTTAAACCATAAACAAAAAAGTTAGTCTCACAATGTTTGATTTAGTTACTTCAACCTCGTAGTGATATGTTTTACTATGATATACATTCATATTTTTGTTTCCTGAATATCTAGTTATTTATTTCAAAAATCTATTATTGCTATAGCTATATTATTTTTACTGCCGTGACTACAATTTTTTTAGTCTTTGATTTATATTTTAAGAGTAATTAAAAATGTGAATAAATATTATGTTATGTTTAACTTAGTTTCACTTCCGATTTATATTCATTTGACTTTTTAAAAAATCACTGCATCATTTTTTTATTGTCTTTGAATTACCATTTTCATTGTAAACTAAAATGTTTGTGTTTGTATATATTTTTGTATTAAAATAACTTGTATTATTACTTTTTTACTTTTGATGTGAAGAGAAAAAAACATAACGAAAAAATTTGTAGTTTAATATAACTTTTAAATAAAATTATATCTATATATATAAAGGAGAACCTCCCTTCTGCAAAAAACATAATGCAAAATTTGTAGTTTAATATAACTTTTATTTAGATTTGTAACTATTGTCATCACATATTTTTCCGACATATAACTTAAGAGCTTTTCTCAAGAAAAAAATAATTATAACTTCTTTTTTGGTCATCATGTTTGTTGCTATGTCAAATACCAGTTGATGAGTCTTTCTCCTTTATTTTTTTATTTGATTCTTTGAATTCGTGATATGCAATGTACTTAAACTAAATCAGACATGCTCAAAGTTCACTATCTGGGTCTAAGTTACACACTCAATATTATTCTTGTATGTAAGCACTAACTATGTTCTTGTTGAAGTCAATTTTGAAACTTCTTGTACTCCGGCTTATCTTTCTGCCTTGACGGTCGAAACATGCAGTGCATTTAGATTTACTTCCAATATATTCACACTCAAGTGGCTATATACCAAAACTGATAATAAGAATTAGAATTTGTATTTAAATGGCTGAACTGTGTGTCAAGTAACACCAGTGGAGGAGCATTCTTAAATAATAACTGCTTATAAAAGTCTAACCCCAATAGTATCAGTTTTAAACCATCCAAGACTCAGCCAAGTTGAAAAGACAAACGACAAAATCTTTAAAAAGCCAGCGAGACAGAAAACAAATTATTTAAACTTAAGAAATGATAAGATCCTCTTCAGATGCAGTGCATACTGCATTGTTTTTTTTTCGATGGGCACATCCTCCTCAACTTGTGGACCCTCACCAGTGATCCAGCAGGAACTGGTTCACCTTGCAAGACACCGGTAGAGGATGTAGTCCTCATCTCTCCAGAATCATTATTCCCAGATTGGTGCACATGAGCTGCATTTATCCCACCACTGGAGCTGTATTTCCGTTGAAATGTGAACATGAGCTTGTAAAATACAGATAACCATTAACAACAATCCTTGTATGAATGATTTTAAGAAATGACAGATTCAGTTGAGAAAATTTACTTCTCATATACCATAACCATTTCAACCCCTAGAAGCTCTTCATCTTTGTTCACAGACATTGCTTCCCAAAAACGAAGAATCCTAGTGACAACGGTCTCCCTACACAGACCAGGCTTCAAATCAGAGAAAAGCACCAGATGTTTCGCAATAATCAAAGTTGATCTTACAGGGAATTTTGAAGTAACGAATTTTAGCGAGGTGAGCTGATGTGCGGATCGCTCCCTTCTGGTGTTGGAATTCATACCGGTTTATAACTATTTATAAATCAATCTATGAATTCGGTTTGCCTAGAATCTCATGTCAATACTGAAATAAATCTAGATCTTAGAATCTGGAATATACCTGGAAGTTTTGCAGCGGAACAATAAATAAAACAGCCAAGGTTTCAAGCACTCCAAACGTCGTGCCTCTACCGGTATTCACACGCACACAGACTAGATCGGAACGGGATGCTAGTGCCGCAAGATCTTCTCAACGAACAATTCATCTCCTTTGATTTAATATTTAGGTTACGGCCAAACTCAATCATCAACACAACACCTTGTGTCATTATATAATGCACGTACAATAATCTAATTAAAGGTTAATGGGCTCAGCCCAATTTAAGAAGTGATTACATTAATCATTCTTCTCATATATGTGCAGATGAGCATAACACATATGTATATATACATATAACATTTTATATTGTATATAACATATTACTTTAAACCTTAAATATTATTGATCTAGTCTGCTTAGGTGTGTGACCCTTTAGGATCATATAAAATTAGTAACAAATTCTTAACCCATAGATTATAAGCGGTTTCTAGCAAAACATTATAACCACCTAATTTTATATGATTGTCAAACCTTGACGTTGCGACTTTAACAAGAGTAAGTAAAAATGATTTTAGGACATTCCCAACAATCTCCCACTTGTACTAGAATCATTTATTCTCATAATCCCTTTGTCTCTATATCTCGATCTCAGCATAAAGCAAGAGCTAGTGTCATCCTTATTAAGCTAGATCACGTTTATCAAACTCCGATTTATACTGATCAAACAAACGACTGACATTCACTTCGTTTGAGCATGGCCATGCATTTCTCAGTATCAAATCTTTGATAGGCCCAGAGATATTTATCTCCCGTTATATGGGAGGGACAAATCCCATCTAGTTCCATCTCTGTTCTTTACAAACTTCATGGAACACCTAATCAATGCATTTATAATCACCAGTTACGGCTGACGTTTGACAAGGTCAAAGTGAACTAATCCATAAACTCTTATGATACTCATATAACAATCTTGTAGAGTTCTCATAGCGGGTCAGTCCGATCATGTGTTCTCTAACGCATATCCATGTGATTGACTTCAATACCACATATTGAATGACTCCATAAAACTTAGTCATCAATTACCTCACATACTAGCCATTCATGGTCATTAATGTCCCACGTTAACAACCTTGACTAGGGACGTCAATAATTTATAGCATCTTTCACTTATAGGGTTTCATGATGACCTATAAAAATGATATAAATTATTTTGGGACATTTATTTAATTATCCAATAATCAAATAAATCTGAAACAATTTCATTTGTTTGAATACATAATCAAATGTATGTCAATATGAACATCATATCATAAACATAAAGCCTCCCACTAAAATCAAGATCACATCTTAAGATACTTAATACCCATGGCTGCAGTATGACTCTCATACTTAGGCCAAGGAATAGGCCTTGTCAATGGATCAACAACATTTGCATCCATTGAGACTATGCTATGTTGCTTTGCTGGGAACTCTTCCAGCCCACCATTATCTATTGAGACAAAAGATTAAACCAACTTGTGATCGAAAATCACCTCTGTCAGTCTGAAAATTAGCATTTGTGTAACCGCTTACAACAAGCTCATCAATTCCTCCATAGACCAAGAATTTATCCTTAGTATTTCTCAAATACTTGAGGATATTCTTGACTATTGTCCAGTGACTTTCACATGGATCAGATTGGTATCGACTCGTCATTCTCAAAACATATGCAACATCTGAACGAGTACAAATCATAGCATACATGATAGATCCTATAGAAGAAGCATATGAGATTTTACTCATGCGCTCTCGCTCATCCTGTGTCGAAGGACATTGAATCTTGCTGAGAGTTATGCCATGAGACATTGGTAAGAAGCCTTTCATGGAATCATGCATCTTGAATCAATGTAAGACCTTATCGATATAAACATCTTAACATAATCCAATAGTCTTATTTAATCTATCTCTATAGATTCTTATTCCAAGAATATGTGCAACTACTCCCATGTCTTTTATTGAAAAAGAACCTCATGCGTTTCTCGAACTCCTTCGAACTGTACTTTACTCCCACTGTTCTTCTTGGAAAGAAATCCTCTCTCTAGAAAACACCACTATGAGCAACAAACACTTTGTTCTCGGTGGGGTTGTAAAAGTAATAATCCTTGATTTCTTTAAGATAACCAATATAGTAGTGTTTGTCAGATTTGGGTCCAAGCTTATCAGTAAACATACGTTTGACATAAGCATCAGAACCCTAAATTTTCAGAAAAAGACAAATTTGGAACCTTTCCAGTCCACATCTCATATGGTGTCTTCTCAACTGATTTTGATGGACATCTACTTAGCGTAAACGCACACGTTTCTAGAGCGTGTCCCCAAAGGGGTAATGGAAAATATGCATGACTCATCATTGACCGAACCATATCTAATAAAGTTCGGTTTCTCCTTTCAAATCACCATTCAATTGTGGTGTTCCCGGAGGAGTGAGCTGTGAAACAATTCCACATTTTCTCAGATGATCATTAAATGATTGACTCAAATATTCTCCACCTCGATCGGATCGAAGAGCTTTAATTTTCTTTTCAAACTTATTTTGTACATCATTCTGAAAATCTTTGAATTTTTCAAAAGATTCAGACTTATGTTTCTAAATAAACATAACCATGAAGTACTGATGCTTTCCTCTAACATTTATACTCATTGGTCCACATACATCAATATGTATAAGTTTCAATAAGTTTTTATCTCTTTCACCGTTTCCAGCAAAATGAGCTTTAGTCATTTTATTCAACAAACAAGATTCACATTTTTCATGTGATTCGTAATCAAATGAGCTTAAAAGTCCATCACTATGAAGCTTTTAAATGTGATTCTAACTTATGCTGCCCAAACGATAATGCCAAAGGAAAGTTTGATTCGTGCCGTTAGACTTGAATCTTTTGGTACTAATGTTATAAACATGCATGCTTTGGTTTAGAATATAAATTCCATTCTCTAATGGACCGCTACCATAAAAGATATCACAATGATTAAATAAACAACGCTTGTCTTTAATCGAAATGAAATCTTTCCAAAATCAAACAATGAATAATATTTCTGCTTATAGCAGGTACATAGTAGCAATTCTTAGTTTCCAAAACCATGCATAAAGACAAAGACAAATGAAAGGTTCCTACAACTAATGCAGCAACTCTTGCTCCATTTCCCACACGCAGGTCCACTTGTCCTTTCTTCAATATTATACTGTTGTTTAGGCCCTGCATATTTCTACCAATATGAGCACCACAACCCGCATCAAATACCAAAGAAGAAGAATCAGAAATAGTAACATTTACTTTTATAACATAAATACCTGAAGATGACGTTTCAGAAATCTTCTTCTTTTTCAGATCTTCCAAATATTTCTCACAGTTTCTTTTCCAATGTCCAGAACCATTACAATAATGGCACTTATCAACATTAGAAGGACCATGCTTAAACTTAGGAGAAGGATCAAGCTTGCTTGGATTCGCAATCCAGCCTGACTTACCCTTTCCTTTGTTCTTACCTTGTTTCTTAAACTTATTACCCCCTTGTACCATAAGAACATTTGGGGTATCCTTCTTGATGTTGGGTTCAGCTGTTTTAAGCGTCCCATGCAGCTCAGTCAAAGTCTTTGTCAAGTTGTTCATGTTGTAGTTCATAACAAACTGATCATAGCTTGACGGCAATGACTGTAGAATGAGATCAGTCGCCAACTCTTGGCTGATAGGACAATCCAGCTTAGCCAAGTTATCAATATAACCCATCATCGACATGTGGGCTAACTGGACCATCTATTGGTAGCTTGCACTCAATGAGAGACTTAACCATTTGGTATCTCTCAGTTCGAGCTTGCTCCTGAAACATACCTTTCAGGCTAGTGATCATGTCAATTGGTGAATCCACGTTCTCATATTTCTTCTGCAAATCTGAGTTCATGGTTGCCAACATAAGATAACACACAAAGACCCTATCACTGACATGCTTATCATAAGAATTTCTTTTAGCATGTTGGACATTGGTCTTAGGTTTTTCAAGAAGAACCTTTTCTAGGACATAGTCCTTTTTCTCCTGTTTGAGAACAATTCTCACGTTTCGATACCATTCAAGGAAGTTTGACCCATTCAATTTTTCCTTCTCAAGGACAGATCGCAATGAGAATGAACCGTGGGGAGTTGACATTTCTGGAATAGAAGAATAGCGAATATTAATATGATGTTAAGGAATTAGAGAAATATTAACGATTAAGAAAACTCATATTATATTCAAAACATTTTCCTCAAATGAATATAATAATCCAAGATCCATATTTCACTAAAATCCGAGTGAGCTTTGGCTCATCGCCCGAATATAAAGCTATTTAGGGAAGCAACATTTTGCTAATTATATCCAATATAATTCTTGGTTGTCAGACGATATATTATATCTTATCTAACCTATGTCTGTAAGCCCAAAACCGTTTTGATAACCTATTCAAGTAAACCAATCTTGTTTCACATGGTAACCGTTACCATCCACTTCACTCATGTAATTGCAGACACCTTGCTTTGGCAAGCCCATCTTACAACGAAACAAGCCTTGATGGTTGATAAAATTGGGTAGACATCAAAAGTACTTGAAATTAATTGAGGAACAAATTTTAATTTAATTTAAATTTATATTTAAAATTTATATCTAATATAAATATAAATATAACTAATACATATCTTATATGTACTTTAATTGAATTATAAATAATTTAATTAATTTTAATCTAATTAAAATTATTAACTATTAATTAGATAATCTTAACTTTATAATTAGATTCTAATCAAATTAGATTTCTAATTCAGTTAAAAGATTAATACGATTGAACTGAATCAATCTTATAAATATATTTGTATATATATATATATATCAACACTTTGATATAATATGGGTATTTTAAATACATATTTTATTTACACAAGTAATCAGCTATTACATATGCACATAAAACTTCAAGTCACATACTTGCATTACGTGACAAAGTCAATAAAATATTCGAGAAACAAATGCACTAATTGATAATTTACAATGAACGAAACCGTATATACTATTATACACGTTCGTTCACAACGAACAGTTTCGTTCAATTATACTAATCAGATTTGATCAAATCAAACAAACTAATTAACAGTACTAATCGCACATGTATATCTTTATACACAGATTGTTTATCTAAATTATTTCAATATTATACAAGCAGGCTCTGATGCCACTGTTGGAATTAATACCGGTTTATAACTATTTATAAATCAATCTATGAATTCGGTTTGCCTAGAATCTCATGTCAATACTGAAATAAATCTAGATCTTAGAATCTCGAATATACCTGGAAGTTTTGCAGCGGAACAATAAATAAAACAGCCAAGGTTTCAAGCACTCCAAACGTCGTGCCTCTACCGGTATTCACACGCACACAGACTAGATCGGAACGGGATGCTAGTGCCGCAAGATCTTCTCAACGAACAATTCGTCTCCTTTGATTTAATATTTAGGTTACGGCCAAACTCAATCATCAACACAACACCTTGTGTCATTATATAATGCACGTACAATAACCTAATTAAAGGTTAATGGGCTGAGCCCAATTTAAGAAGTGATTACATTAATCATTCTTCTCATATATGTGCAGACGAGCATAACACATATATATATATATATACATATAACATTTTATATTGTATATAACATATTACTTTAAACCATAAATATTATTGATCTAGTCTGCTTGGGTGTGTGACCTTTTAGGATCATATAAAATTAGTAACAGATTCTTAACCCATAGACTATAAGCGGTTTCTAGCAAAACATTATAACCACCTAATTTTATATGATTGTCAAACCTTGACGTTGCGACTTTAACAAGAGTAAGTACAAATGATTTTAGGACATTCCCAACATCTGGTCCATCTATATTGTATGAAATATGTGAAGAAGGGAGGGAAGCTAGAAAGATGAAGAAAGGGATGATTGCTTTGATATAATGCTATATTAAACTCACCTAATTAATCTCTGGCGAGTGGAGGCTAAATGTTACGGAGACGGTTATAATCAGACGACGGGGACCGGGGAATATCAATTGACATATGGAAACTAAGAAGAATAGTATTAATAGAAACTATAACTAAATAAATGGGCCTCTGCAAATATCTTAGCCCATTTAGTTGCAGCATGCAAACATCTCTATTATTAAAAGAGAAGTACCCATTAAAAAATACTCCTAAGTTTTCTAACTTATTTACACTTCCATGCCACTGAGAATTAAATTAAACTACATATTTTAATGCTTGTCTTTTCCAGTTAAATTAATGAGTTTTCCTTAATCAAATCTCTATTATTAAAAGAGAAGTACCCATTAAAAAATACCCCTAAGTTTTCTAACTTATTTACACTTCCATGCCACTGAAAATTAAATTAAACTACTTATTTTAATGCTTGTCTTTTCCAGTTAAATTAATGAGTTTTCCTTAATCAAATTTAGACTTAATGTCATTAAATAAACCTACCTATTTTAATGCTTGTCTTTTCCAGTTAAATTAATGAGTTTTCCTTAATCAAATTTAAACTTAATGTCATTAAATGAACCTAAAAATACATCATATTTAACGTAACTTATTACGTACGAGTACGGCCCAATAATGAACTTGAATTTTATTTTTACGAAAACGTGAATCAATTGACTTATGTAATGTTTAAAATATATTAACTACAATATAACAAATGCATATAACCTACCTATACTTTAGTTTGAAATGATCATGTTCAAGTTTTATATAGTCAACTTACATCATGCATCGATCGATGTGCAATATTCAAACCACCTATAATTTTCGTTTTCTTTATAGGATATATCAACCAACCAATCATCCCATTGATTTTCTAGGCTTTATAAAAAAACAAATCAATAAATACAAACTCAAAATCCAATATCTTCTATTGATCAAAACAGAATATCTTCAATGTCGTATCTTTAATGTACCTATTAAATATAGAAACTGTAACCATAATTACACTAATTATAATAATAGATTTGATTCCAACCAATTGATCTATTATTTCGGTAATTGATTTGCTTGCAGAAGAGGAAACAATAAATTTAAAATTTATAAGAATATAAAGATATAGAGATTCTAACCAATTGCCTATATTTGCGTATGATTTCCGCATAATAAGCTTCAAATTGAACATTGAAAAAGATAGAGAGATTTTTTTTAATCTTTTACCGACACAAACTTAAACAAAACGAAAGGTTAAATGTAATTTTTTTTTGTTACACTTCCCGGAAAAAAACGGTTACAACAAGAGCTTTCATAATATGGCCTTTTAACATATTAATGTTATGGACATTTAATAATTATCTTGACGAAAAACAAAGACTATAAATAATTTATTATTAATAAAATTATGAAATTATTTACAATTTGATGACTAATTCATCGCCCTTTTTTATATGTTAAATTTTTCTATAAACATGTATAACTAATTTATAATCTTTTATACCATACTAAGTCATAATATAATATTTCTTCATATTTTACATTAATAACCATTGTTTTTATATATCGTCTACAATTCTCTAATTACGTCTATTTGTTCAATTTTTTATATGATATCAAATATTCATCGTAAATAGATGATTTAAGATGCCAAAAAAAATATTTACTTGGTGAATATAATACATCAAATATTACAAATACATTATTTAATTAAATAAATAACCAAAAACCGAAAATTCAAATCCGCGCTGGCGCGTGGATCAGGGTCTAGTCTATATTATTAAAAGAGAAGTATCCATTTGAAAATGTTCTTACTTCATTAATTAAACTCCTATTTTTTTACTTGTCTTTTTCAGTTGCATTTATGAAATATCCTAAAACGAATAAAACTACCTAATTTATTACTTATCTTTTCAGTTAAATTAATGAAATATGCTTAAATGAATTTAAACTTCCTATTTTATTGTTTGTCTTTTTCAGTTACCTTAACGAAATTTTCTATTTTATTGTTTGTCTTTTTCAGTCACTCCAAACTCAAGCTGACACAAGAAAACCAAGACGAGCACGGATCCAGCCGTGGTTCCTTCACCGGTGAGGCTTTTCTTCCAGGGAATAGAGTATATCGAAGGGAGCTAAGGAGAACAGAGAAGAAACAAAGGGGAAACACAAAGTATTAGTAAAGAAGGGACCACCGACAGCGGCGGTGAAGCCCACGTGCCGGAGAATATATTTGTTCAAAAGCTGTGGTTGAGAAAAGAATAAGATAAGGTGAGAGAAAAGTCGATTGTTTTAACTCTTATTCTTCTAACAAACTAATTTATATCTAATCAAATACAGAATTAAGAATGAGTAAAATGACTCTCCTAGAGCAATCAAAATGTGTCTACAATCATGAATTAAGTGACATGAATGAGAAGCAATGTTAATAGAGAGTCCCACGACAAAGTCCTAAAACAAAAGAACAAAGATGACATAATATTTCCCTTATCACAGATTTAGATTTTGGACACAATACAAGTTACTTTATTCCACTTATATTATGATTCGACACATACTCTAGGCCTGAGACTTTTATCCGAGATCCAGATTCGATTTGAGATTCGATCCGGATCTGATCCAAAAATCCGGATATCCGGAAGGGCCGAATCCGGATCCGGATAGTAAAATGTTGGATCCGTCAAAGCCAGATCCGGATCCGGATATCTTACTTTTTTAGTCCGGATATCCGGATCCGTAAGTTTTATTAATAACTATTTCAAAAATAGTAATATCTATATATAAAAATTAATTTTATTTAATATATTTTCATTTTTATAATAGTAGATATAAATTTTATTTAAATTTTGTAATATTATACATAAAAATAATTAAAAATATTATATATATTTTTATTTTTAATTATTTTTAATATTTTATATATATTAATATTATTTTTTATTTATTTTAAGGATCCAAATCTGGATCCGGATATCCGCCGGATATTACAATTTTTAGAAGGATATCCGACACCCGGATATCCGAGAACCCCGGATCCGGATAAGAATTGTAAAACTATTGTTCCGCCGGATAAGGATCCGGATCCAGATATCTTAAAATTATCCGGATAACCGATCCGTCTCAAACCTAACATACTCTATAGTTTTTCTTTCAATAAAAAAGAGGAATTTTTTTTTTTTTTTGTAACACTATAGAAAAGAGGAATATTAATAAAGATTTCAAATAAACGAGTAAAAGAGGGAAAAAAGAAAGAATCTGCGTGATCTTTAAAAGACGAGGTGGCATTACACAGAAGCTGACTATGATTTGGGAAAGGTGAAAAAGGCATACGTGTCGTAAAATAAATGGTTCGCAGTGGACGTCATTGTACGATAATTTGACACGCCGATCGAAGAACACTATTCTTTGTCTATGTAATAATTATTATTACTACCTCCGTTCCTGAAAGTAAGATGTTTTAGATTTTTTTCTTGTTCCACAAAGATAGATTTTCTATATTGTTAAAGTACTTTTTTATACTTTTGAGGAACATTAATTGAGAATATTTGAATTGATTAAATTTCATTGGTGAAAAATTATTGGAAAGTGTATAATAAAGTAAAAAGTAATTTAAATTATAAACATTTATTAAATTCTTAATAAGCGTGCATACTCTAGAAAATCTTACTTTCAGGAACAGAGGGAGTATTATTCCACCCACTCTTCACACACAGAAGTAAATTATTTTCATTTTCTAATTGCTTAGAGCGTCTTTAAGAGGGTCTTCAACGTGTCAAATATATTTATGTTTTATTGTGAATATTTTAAAATTATAAAATTTGTTTCAAAATATTTAAAGGTTTATAGCTTATTGTATTTTAAGAACTTTTGTGAGAACCCAATTATAAAAGTTGTTCAAAAAATAAAAGTCTCTTCTATTTCCCAAATTTATTTGAAGAAACATTTCTTTTCTAGTAAATTAAAATGTGTCCTTTTGCAATCGATTCTTAATTTTACCAAAAACAGATAAAGTCATGGAGATTTCTTTAATCAAAACCTAGGACTCACTTTTTATTTTTTCAAAAATTATTTTCTCTGTTTAATTGGTGATTAATTATTAAATCTCTGTTGTATTAGTGATCTTTTCTATTAAAAGAGAATCACTCTGAAAAAATCTACTTATACAAGATTGTTAGACTATTTCACTAGACTATTAATATTTTGGTCTTATCTTAAATTTATACTAACAATATATTACTATATATTTCTTTAACAATGATTTAATCAATTTAATAGGTGATATAACTAGATTTCCTAAATTTTCTAAGATTTGCCTTAAATAAAATATTTTAATTTTTTGTGACATGAATCAAAGCCATCTGTGATACTTATATATTTGTCGATCATATCTACAATATAGCCTAAAAGATAATTAGCTATATATTAATTAATAATAAATAATACTCATTTCGTTCATGTAAACAAAACATTGTGAGATTCACGAGTGGACTATCATTATTTAAACACATGACATATAGACTATGCAATCAGAAAATATTTACTTACGGTTTTAACAATTTATGGTTCACGACTTCACATAGTTTTGACTGGTAAAGCTAAAAATACACATATCAGACACATATCAGACCTACTGAATACACAAGTTTAACAATATTGATTTTTATATTTGTATATAGTCCATGGAGTTTATATTAAAATGATTTACAATTATATATTTGTCAACCTTAGAGCAGTGTCCCTAAATGTGTATATATGTAGAAGGATAATCCTAAACTCTAAATCCTGAAAATAATAAATACATATACTGGTGTATAAAATATATGGTCAGTGAAATTTTGTCTATCTTAATATATTTACAAAATGGTTAAACTAATTCCCCTTAATAAAATGGTTCAAACAATATAGGTTCGTTAATACTTCACATCCACGCAAGGTGCAACACCGCTATAACAATCACAAATGTTTTCATCTGTTCAATAATATAGATATTCTTAATACTGAAAAATGTGAATCACTCAAAAAAGTGAATAAAAATGTGAATTATTAATACTGAAAAATACTGAATCACTCAAATATTCTTATAAGAAATATTTAAATTTATCTGAATTATCTGATATTTCATCCAAAAATAAAAATATGACTTTTAGCTGAATTATTTAAGATTATGCTTAAAGCGAGAACCAAACCAGAACCGAATTGAACTCAAGATTTTAACAGGTTTTTAAAATTGGTATATAAAACAAACTAAAAACCAAAACAACTAAACTAAAACGAGACTCAAACTTATAAATAACTAAACAGTTCATATATTTCTTGAATAAAAAAATCAAAAATCAAAAACCAAAAATCGAATCGAAACCGAACTAAAACCTTAAAAAGAACTGAATCGAAACCGAACGCATAGCTTTAAACATATTAGTGAACTAACAAACAATAAGTTTATCAATAAAAAAAAATTTCGCGCTTTTAACCGCGGGTCAAAATCTAGTTAGTTATTAATCCAACTAGCATCACCAAAAGAAGAAAATAAAAATTCTCTTATCTTCCTACTTTCCTTTTTTCTGTCAAGAAAGAGCAAACTTAGACTTTAGGGCTTGTGGCTCTTGTACAAAAACACAGAGGTAAACACGGAGAAACACGAGATCTATAGCTCATGCATTTTTTCAGAAATTTTCGTTAAAGGGTTTTACTTTCCACACCAGTTTTATGCTTTTGTTCTTTATTTTAGTTGTGCTAATTATTCCGCATCTGTAAAGGTAATTTGTCGGCTGATTTTCATCTGAATTTTTTTTTGTGTTCTTTGGTGTTTCTGATACAAATCTAGATAAATCTGGTCTTGAATCTCCTCAGTTTCCTACATATTCCTCACATTGACTTCTGATTTTGAATCTCCTTGTTTTCATAAGAACCCATTTCTTGGTTTTGTCTGAAAGAAATATCATTTCTTGGCTTTAGTAAGAGTCTCAATCTGAATCTTGGAATTAGTATTGTAGGAAGATGGTGAGAGGAAAGATCGAGATCAAGAAGATCGAAAACGTGACAAGTAGACAAGTCACGTTCTCAAAGCGAAGAAGTGGTCTATTTAAAAAGGCGCATTAGCTTTCAGTTCTATGCGATGCTAAAATTGCCGCCATTGTCTTCTCTCAGAACGGAAGATTATATGAATTCTCTAGCTCCGAGTAAGATTCCTTCGTCTACTTATTTTCAGAATTTACATATGTACTAATTCCAATTTTTCTCTACATATAAGATTGACTGGGTGCCTAGAACTTCTGTAGTGAATAGTTCTATCTATTTCTGTCCACATCGTACCTAGAGATTTTGCAATATACACACGTTAAAGATTTGCCCTTTTTTGCTACCTAGTTTCTGACTTTTCTTAGAAATTCATTATTTCTCAAGTTTTAGTTCTAGATGGTTCCTCTTTTAGTATTTCTGAATTTTATTTAATGAGCTAAAACATAAGGATACCAATTAACTGCCAACTTGAAAAGTTTGACTAAATGTTTGTTCTTCAACCACGAGCAAGTGGATTAGGGTTTTTAGAAAAGAGGTTTCTTGATCAGTGAACATCGTACACCTTGGAACTTAAACAGATTCCCACTTGGCTTCTTAGTTAGAATATTTAGAGAGAGAAAAAATCCGACAGTGTAATTGTAAAACAGAAAATCATATAATATAGGTATATATATGTGAATGAGAAAAGATCATAAATTTTCTCTTGGGCTATCCAAAAACTTTTCTGTGGGTTATTTCACGATTATATATTAAAGTTTGTGCTACTTTGCAAAGCCATCTAGATTTGATACATTTTCCGTAATATAATTTCCCTTTGTTTTAATACGTATTCCGTGCTTAACAACCCCTTGTGCATACTTGGATTTGGTGAATAGAGAAAGGAATTAGATACATATATATATATATATATGGTAGTCTGTATTTATATACTTTTGAGAAAATTCACTTATACATTCACGTTTTCAAAACAAGTTACCATCAAATACATGCGGTGTACAACATATTGTATGCAGTAATAATAAATAAATGACCTTGTGGGCCTTGGTAAGGACCTTGTGGGCCAATTGTCATGCTCACGGGTTCGACGCCAAGCGGAGGCGAACTACCCATTCTGTCATCAAATGCGGTACTGGGTGTTGGGCCTTGTCCCCAGCCCAGGTAAAGCCCTCCCGGGTGAAGTGGACCGCTGCCTAACCGGGCCCAGGGGAATGACCCACGTAAGTGGGGAACCCCTGGATTATCAAAAAAAAAGTAATAATAAATAAATAATATATGATCTTTTCTTATTCCCATTGCACATATATATAGTGATAAATGGTATACCATTTTTAACATACGTACTCACGGTTTGAAAATAATGCTATCATTAATTTACCAGTTAAAATATGAACAATACTTAGGTTCACCCCTATGGTGAATGGTTAAATTCACCACACTCTTCGTAACCAACCAAAATGCAATGTAGGAATATCTTAAAAAGATAATAAAAATAAAAAATTAAATAGCTGAAAAAAAAACAAGACCGACATTAATTAGCGCCATCTGCAAAATTCTAAATTATAAAAACCTAAACTCTAAAAACATAAACCCTAAATCTAAAACACTAAACCATAAACCTCAATCCTAAAATCTAAACCCTAAATCTTAAACCCTAAACTCAAACTCTACACAATAAACCTTAAATCCTAAAATCTAAACCCTAAAGCCTAAACCCTAAACTCTAAACCCTAAACTCTAAATCATAAAATCTAAACCTTAAATTCTAAACCCTAAACCCAAAACTTTAAATCTTAAACCCAAACCCTAAACCCTAAACCCTAAATCCTAAACCCTAAACCCAAAACTTTAAATCTTAAACCCAAACCCTAAATCATAAACCCTAAACCCAAACCTCTAAACCGTAAACCTTAACCTTATTAACTAGCAGATGGGTTTACGGTTTAGAAGTTTGGGTTTAGGGTTTAGGATTCAGAGTTTAGGGTTTAGGATTTGAATTTTTGGGTTTAAAGTTTAGGATTTGAGTTTAGGGTTTAGGATTTAGGGTTTAGATTTTAGGGTTTATGGTTTAGAGTTTTGGGTTTAGATTTTAGGATTTAAGGTTTATTGTTTAGAGTTTGAGTTTAAGGTTTAAGATTTAGGGTTTAGATTTTAGGATTGAGATTTATGGTTTAGTGTTTCAGATTTATGATTTATGGTTTTAGAGTTTAAGTTTTTAGACGGCGTTAATTAATGTCGGTGTTGTTTTTTTTTCAGCTATTTTATTTTTATTTTTATTGTCTTTTTTAACTACTAATACATGACATTTTGATTGGTTATGAACACTGTGGTGAATTTAACCATTCACCACATGGGTGAACCTAAGTATTGTTCTTAAAATATCCATCAATTTTCACTTTTCCACTATATTTTACAGCTGTTTTACAAAAATTAGCAAACATCACTAATACTAAAATTAATTTTCAACTTTTTTTATCATTATTACGTGAAAACTGTACCTTGTTCATCCGATTATTCCGCTAATTTTCATTTCAGCTAACAGTCAAACCCATAACTAATTTAGATAAGACTTCAGTCATCTAATAAATATTTGTTTCTGCGTTATAGCAATATATTTTGATCACAATTCTATTTTTAGTTTATTAAGAATTTTCTATTTCTATTGATTTTGCTGTACTTCGATTAAGCTTATTTAACCATTATACTATTCATGTAGCATATCAGTTATGCCCATAATACTTCAGCTCATGATTTTATCATCATCACTCGATAATCGAAGCATCACCTGTGAGTTACCTTTCAGGATGGAAAAAACGATAGAAAGATATGGAGAGTTTAGTAATGAGTACTTTGTGCCAGGGAGGCCCCAAGTACAACCATACCTGGAGGTACTTTGTGTAAACCAATTCTTGATTTAAGTTTTTTCTTCAATCAAACAAAATTTGATTATACTAAATACTCCGCTTTTTTTGGGATGTGCAGGAGCTGAAGAAGGAAATGGATATAATGGTTAAGAAAATTGATCTCCTTGAAGTTCAGCAACGGTTTGTATCTCACTATTACTACGGTTTATTTAAGCTAAAAATATTTTGTTTGAATCCTAAAATCTATTTGAATGCCACTATATATGAAGGAAGTTAATGGGGCAAGGTTTGGGTTTGTGTTCAGTGGCAGAACTTCAAGAGATAGACATTCAGATTGAGAAAAGCCTTCGTATTGTAAGATCAAGAAAGGTACAATTACAAAACACACACACACCTATTGGAATAATGCCTTCACTGGTTGATTTTGGTACGTAGACTGAGTTATATGCAGATCAACTAGGAAAGCTAAAAGAAATGGTAAATTTTCACTTAGTAAGATATATAGAGATTTAAATTGATGGGATCGTTTGTATGCAATTTTTATTGATCTTTCTTTATTTGATTCTAGGAGATAGAAGTCTTGGATGAGAGAAGAAGGCTACGTGAAAAGGTAATAAGCATACACTCATCACAAGATACATATAAACTCACATATAATCTTGACGTTTCTAAAGAAGTTTAGTTTCGTAGAAAGTCCCATCTCATTTTTAAACCTTTTTCTTGTGAGAAGAATCATGGTTTACTTAAAGATTGGTTGGTTTGAGTTTTGAGAACTATTCAGGCAGTGATTAATGTTTGTTTGAGTTTGCTTTTAAGTTTAATTTCATCGTTAATTAACTTATTGAAAACTTAACGCTATATGCAAACTGAAGGAAAAACCTTCCATTGGTGTTTGACATTTGAGTTCGCATATTTCAAAACTATTTTGCAAATTGAAGAATATTTAGGTTTTAGAAAAACTATAAAATATTGCGGTAAAAACAACTGAAACCTAGTTTAATCCATATATGACCCTCTATATATAGAGAGAAGGGCTTGATTTCATTAAGAGCTAGTTTTTTACTAATCCATATATGACCCTCTATATAACTTCCCACTCTTGATTCTCCTATTTAATCATGATTCGTCTTAGTACTCGCATCAGTTGGCAGTTGCATTGTTAGGAGTGCTTCCTCTATATCATAACATATACTAGTTAACTCTCTTCAAATTTGATTGTTTCACAAACGCTTGTTTGGTTTGGTTGAGTTAATAACGTACAGCAGTGTTTTAGCCATACATGTTACGAAAAAATACTATGTTTTCAGGAAATCAAAGAGAGGTTGCTACGACCACTGCTGCCAGTAACATTTCATACTGAGAAAGGTGAACCCGAAGGTGGTTACAGAACCAAACATTCATCAGAGGTCGAAACCGATGTATTTATTGGATTGCCAGTGGCTCCACCATAATATTACACACTTTCCTTAAGTTTGCTTATAGTTTTATAACTTCGATTTGTTGTTTGTAGATTACCCTATAATTTATGAGCGATATCACCATCTCTTGTGTATAAAACTTGAAATAATTTGACCTGTATAACATTTTAAGTTGTCACTTTATTTTATTTTTTGGAATTAAATTAATGATACATTTTGTTTCTATGCAGATCAATCGAGAGCCAATAAGATGGTAAGTCCATGTGTATTGTGTCAATTTGGCGTCAAAATTATTCGCCCCACAAACTAATTTCTCCAGAAATTGTGTCAATTTGGCGTCGTGTTAGCTCAAAAACATGAGTGAGTAAATGAACTTTTTAGTTAACAAGAGTCCAAATTAGACAACCAAACAAGAGGACAGCTTAGATCTCAGTCTTAGATATTGTCGCGCCAATCGAGACGGTGACCATTTTTCCTTTTCATTTTTGGCAAAAACAGAATATCGACTCTTTTGAATTTAGTGCAGTTACTCATCCAAATTATAACTCATCCAAATGCAGGTTAACACATTTTCAAGACCTAATTTCATTAAAATCTTGTTTTCTAATCTGTTAATTTTTTACAGTTTCTTTCGGTATGTGGTAGACTTTTTTTTTTGCTAAAGTATTTGGCAGACTTAACATTCCCTCGCCGGGGAGCGGTTTACCGTATTTGGTAGACTTTATCACTACAAGAAAACAGCGGCATACTGAGGGAAAAAATCGTCGGTATGTTGTCGGAATAAGGCTATTCCGACGACATACCGACGAAAAAAGTCGTCGGAAATAACTCTTCGGAAATTCATTTTTTCTCGGAAATCCCTCGGAAATTTCCGACGGAATTCCGAGGAACTGAATTTCCGAGAAAACTCCGAGGACCACTAGATCGTCGGAAAGTTCCTCGGAATATACCGAGGGAGGACTTCCTCGGTATATTCCGAGGAAATTTCCGATGGTCCAATCCTCGGAAGTTCCGACGAAATCTTCCTCGGAATTAGCATCAGGAATTTCCGAGGAACGTGGCCCTCGGAAATTTCTGAGGAACGTAGTCCCTCGGAAAATTCCGAGGAACGTAGTCCCTCGGAAAATTCCGAGGAACATTCCCTCGGAAAATTCTGAGGAACATTCCCTCGGATTTTTTTTAAAAATTCCGACGACTTATTCCGAGGAAAAGGTCGTCGGAAATTTCCGAGGGTGCTTTTCCTCGGAATTTCGAAAAAATTAATTTTTTAAAAAAAATTAATTTTTTTTTAAAATTAAAATTTGTGAAATTTAAATTCAAAAATATAAAATTAAAATTAAAACTGAAAACATATTAGATAATTCAAAGTTCTACAATTAAATAAAAATAAAACATTCCGAGTTTTTGGTAAAAAAAAAAAAAAACTACGGGTCTTGAATGTTCGGGAACACCTCGTTCGGGTACATCATCTTCATCATCTCCATCATCTGTTCGTTCAGCCTCTTCTGTGTCTCATAGCCCGCCTGTTGAGCTGCCATCTGGGTCTCCAACGCAGATATCCGATCATCCTTGTCCTTCAGCTGAGCCGTAAGAACTTTTGGATCAACATATGGCGGTGGTGCAGAAGAAGGAGCAGCCGACCGGGAGCGACGACCCAAACCGACCAAACGTCCTTTCTTCTTTGGAACCGACTGAAATATAAATAGCCAAATTTAAATAATATAAATTGATGATAAAATAAAAATCAAGAAATAAATAAATTGAACTTTAAAAAAAAAAGAACTTACCGATTCAACGATTTCGTTGATTCGAAACCGGGACAAGTTGGTCGAAGCCGTCGAAGCGTCGTCCTTGGTTTGAAGCTGAGACACTTCGTCTATCACCTGAGTTTGGACCAGGTCGACCACGTCCCTCACAAGACCGTCATCAATCTGGTCGGTCTTCTTGTTGGTATACACCCTCCTCATTAGGGCGAGATCATCAACCGGCTCGCCATCATTTTCTTCCGCCTTGAAAAAAAACATAAATTAAAGAAACATTAGAAATTAGAAGAAATGCACAATAAATTAAAATTTTGAAACTCAAATAATTGAAGAAAAAGCGGTTGAACTTACCATGCGATCTCCCAGAGTGGCAATAGATTGAGCACCCAAGTTATGCTTGTAGATGCCCTTCCCTTTACGGTCGCTCCTGCGGTTGGTGGAGTTGGTGGAAGAAGTTTCTTTCGTCTCTTCCTTATCCCAATGCGCACACAACTCCTTCCAGACCGTGTCGTTCATCGACTTTGGGACCTTTTAATAAAAAAAAAAATAGTTTAATAAATTAAAAAATAGTTTAATAAATTAAAAAATTGTTTAATAAATTAAATCGAACCTTATTGATTTCCCACTTCTTCTTCCACTCGTGGATCTGCTTCCCATAGTTGTCCATAACTTTATGGACGAAGTGGTGATAGATAAAAAGCGTCTCATCGGAATTCCAGTTGAACTCTTGCTGAAAAAAAAAACACAATTAGTAGAAAATTTATATTAAAGATTAAAAATATAAGTAAAAAATTAGAATACTTACCGCAAACTGACGAAACCACAGATGCTGCTTGTCGGTAGGAAAGTGAGTGAAAGTCGGATGTCCCCTGTCGAGGGCCGAGTACATCATACAGTTGGTCCATGCGCTGATCTCGTTCCCGGATCGGTTGAACCTAATAAAAAGAACAAACGGTTAATAATGAATCCAAATTTAAAGAAAAAAGTTTGACCCCGTCCATGTGGATACGGAGTGTGATAGGGAAGATGGTCACGACCGGGCTGTTGAACCAACTCCGCAACACTCATCACTCCCGGAGGACCCAGAGGACCAGGAGCGGATGCAGCAGCGGGAGCGAGAGGAGCAGGAGCGGATGCAGCAGCGGGAGATGTATGGTAGGAGCTGTGGGGCGAAGGAGAATCCTGAAAATGGCGGGAATCCCGAGACTGGCTCCCCGTACCACCACGACCACGACGCTGTCGAGGCCGGATCTGATCATCATGGGACCTGTAAATTTAAAAAAATATATTTAATAAATATAGAAATATATAAATTAATTTAAAAAAAAAATTCCAAATAATAGTTTTTAATCACAAAAAAAGATTTATAGATATTAAAAATGTTTAATAAATATATAAAAATAGTTCAAATAAACAAAAAATAGTTTTAATAAATTATAAATAGTTTAATAATTACAAAAAATAGTTTTAATAATATTAAAAATGTTTAATAAATATCTAAATTTATATAATATATATATATATATATATTTTTTTTTAAAAAAAAAATCCCAAATAATAGTTTTTAATCACAAAAAAGTTTTATAGATATTAAAAATGTTTAATAAATATATAAAAATAGTTCTAATAAACAAAAAATAGTTTTAATAAATAAAAAATAGTTTAATAATTACAAAAAATAGTTTTAATAATATATATATATATATATATATATATTTAAATCCCAAATAATAGTTTTTAATCACAAAAAAAGTTTTATAGATATTAAAAATGATTTGTAAAATCCAAAAAATCGAATTTATATACAAAAAACATTTTGTAAAATCCAAAAAATCGAATTTATATACAAAAATTGTTTTGTAAAATACAAAAATCGATTTTATATACAAAAATCGATTTTATAAATACAAAAAAAATAAAAAAATTATAAAAAAATTCTATATCAATTCAACAAAACAAATTATTCAACCAAATCACAATTCTAAAACTATTATACAACCAAATCACAATCCTAACCAATCACCCTAACAAAAATCTATCAAAACTACACAAAAACCTAACAAATAGAACCTAAGAGAGTGGGATAGGGTCCTTACGTGATTTGTGTAAGAGAAGGGGGAGATCGCCGGAGATATCGTCGGATTTCAGTGGGGAATCGCCGGAGCAGTCGCGCAGAGGAAGAAGAGAGAAATGGGGAAGAAGAAGCGGCTCGTGGTTATAAAACCTAGGGTCCGACGGATACTATCCGTCGGAATTCCGTCGGAATTCTAATTTCAATTTTCGCGAAACATTTGCCCGGTTAAATGAAAATATTCCGAAGAAATTCCGACAGATAGTAAAATATCCGTCGGAATTCCGTCGGAAAATTCCGAGGAAATACCGAGGAACTAGTGTTTGGGGTTTCAAAACATCGATTTTTTTGCCGTATTTCATTTCTTATACAATTGTAATGCATACCATTAAGGATTCTTTGTATAGATGAGCATAAACCATGAAATAACAAATTTCAAAACGAATTGAAAGTATTCCCTTTACCGTTCATTAAAGTGTATAAGTGTTTCTCTTATGTTGTGGAGATTTCGTTCATACAATCGGAAAAGTGTTTATTATAGGGTAAGGAATAAATTTTTGACTTCATAATCAGTCTAAGACACTTAATAAGGGTTATATAAGTGTTATTCAAACCGCAAAACGTTGTTTTCAGTTTAAAACCCCTATTTCCTCGGAATTTCCTCGGAATATTCCGAGGGAATTCCGAGGAAACCCCTATCTTCCTCGGAATTCCGTCGGAATATTCCGAAGAAATACCGAGGAACTAGTGTTTGGGGTTTCAAAACATCAATTTTTTTTGCCGTATTTCATTTCTTATACAATTGTAATGCATAACATTGAGGATTCTTTGTATAGATGGGCATAAACCATGAAATAACAAATTTCAAAACGAATTGAAAGTATTCCCTTTACCGTTCATTAAAATGTATAAGTGTTTCTCTTATGTTGTGGGGATTTCATTCATACAATCGGAAAAGTGTTTATTATAGGGTAAGAAACAAATTTTTGACTACATAATAAGTCTAAGACACTTAATAAGGGTTATATAAGTGTTATTCAAACCACAAAACGTTGTTTTCGATTTAAAAACCTTGTTTCCTCGGAATTTCCTCGGAATATTCCGAGGGAATTCCGAAGAAACCCCTATCTTCCTCGGAATTCCGTCGGAATATTCCGAGGAAATACCGAAGAACTAGTGTTTAGGGTTTCAAAACATCAATTTTTTTTGCCGTATTTCATTTCTTATACAATTGTAATGCATACCATTGAGGATTCTTTGTATAGATGACCATAAACCATGAAATAACAAATTTCAAAACGAATTGAAAGTATTCCGTTTACCGTTCATTAAAGTGTATAAGTGTTTCTCTTATGTTGTGGGGATTTTGTTCATACAATCGGAAAAGTGTTTATTATAGGGTAAGAAACAAATTTTTGACTACATAATAAGTCTAAGACACTTAATAAGGGTTATATAAGTGTTATTCAAACCGAAAAACGTTGTTTTCGATTTTAAAACCTTGTTTCCTCGGAAAAGCCTCGGAATATTCCGAGGAAATTTTGAGGAAAAACAAATTCCTCGGTATTTCTTAAAAAAAAAAAAAAAATCAATGGTAGTCTGTTTCCGAGTCGTCATCACCAGATGAATCTGAATCTGGATCTTGGTGAAACTCTCCAATCACTGGTTCATCCTCTACGTGAACGACGGCTTTCTCTCCGAAGTCGGTTAAATCGACTACAAGGCCAACTCCAGCTAAATCTTCTGCTGCACTTAAGTTGCCAGATGTGCTTGGTTGTAGTGGGTCTTTCAGCTCAGAACTTCCCTGAACTCGGCCTCTCGGGTTGAGTCTTGTAACAGTAACCCATGGATCATCTCTGTTCCTTACCCGGGGGTACTTGATATAACAAACCTGTAACATTTAGAAAATTATTAGTAAAATTATAAATTAATACACATGATGATGAATCATTCTGAATAATTAACATTTAATTACCTGATCGGCCTAAGAAGCAAGAATGAAAGGATCATAATATTGCAGCTTTCGCCTCGAATTTACTGATGTAACACCAAATGCATCTGTTCTCACACCTCGATCTGGAGTGTTGTCGTGCCAATCACAATAGAAAACAATACAGCGCAATCCAACAATGCCCAAATACTTGATTTCCAAAATCTCATGTATGTGTCCGTAGTATACATCATCTCCTGATGCAGAACAAACGCCAGCATCATAAGTCGTACTCGAACGCCTCCTCTTCTGAGTTGTGAATGCATATCCTCGAGTACAAAATCTTGGATATGACTTCACAACAAAGTTTGGTCCAACGACCATCTCACGTATCCAATCGTCAAATGTTTCACCTCTGGCCAAACCAGCAGACACCTATTAATAGCACATATATATATATATTATATCAATAAATGTGAATTAGTATAAATATGTGATAAAATATATTTTAATTTGTTTAAAGCACTCACATAAGTAAACATTCATCCAGTAAATTCTCTCTGCTTCATTTCTTCTAGTTCGTCCTATGTGGCGTATCTATACTCGAACCGCTTTTCTGCCATGAAAATCCTGTATATGATGACAATAATGTAATTAATTGAGATTTAAATTTCAACTTATTAAAATAAAAATTTGTAAGCTAATTTATTTACCTCTCATATTGAAGAACATCTTCGCAGTTGGTGAGCAAATATGTTTGCAAATGACTGCGCTCCTGCTCAGTAAGTCGACGGTCCTTTGGTTTTCCGCTAAGTCATCCAACGTCTGTGAAAATATCTGGAACCGTAACATGATATGTTGCCCGTTCGCCTCTATCATCATGCCGAGCAGGTCTTCTGTTTTTGGTCTGAACTTCTGTTGGAAAGTAGTACTCGGCAAAGTTTGAAGTTTCTTGATTGATCATCTGTGCGACTATAGAACCTTCCACCCTACTTAAAATTTTCACCATCTTCTTCAAATAGAACATATACCGCTCATACAGATACATCCATCTATACTGCACAGGACCACCAAGTTCCAATTCTCTTGCCAGGTGAATAACAAGATGCTCCATAACATCAAAAAATGAGGGAGGAAATATCTTCTCAAGGTTGCACTGAATCACGGCTATGTTAGTCTTCAAATTTTCAATACCTTCAAGAGTCACTGATCTCGTGCATAAATCGCGGAAGAAACCACTTATCCCTACAATTGCTTCATGAACATTTCGTGGTAATAGTTCATTGAAGGCGAACGGAAGGAGGCGCTGCATCATTACATGGCAATCGTGGCTTTTCAAGCCAGTAAACTTTCCTTCCTTTCTGTCGATACAGTTACGTAAATTTGATGCGTAACCGTCTGGAAATTCCACATCGTTTGAAATCGAATCAAAGAACGCATCTTTTTCCCTCTGCATCAAGTCGGTATATGGGAAAAGGAGCCCTACCATTCTCATCAACATGAAGTTCTGAACGAGCACATATATCGACTAAATCCAGTATTGACTTCAAATTATCCTTTGTTTTACCTTGAACATTAAGGATCGTGTTCATGAGATTGTCAAAAAAGTTCTTCTCAATATGCATGACATCTAAATTATGCCTTAGCAGATGATCCTCCCAGTATGGCAGATCCCAGAAAATACTTTTTTTGTGCCAGTTATGTAGTTCTCCAACAGCATCTACCGGAAAACGCTCATGTCCACCGACGTCTGGCGTCCTTTCTGCACCAAAATCTCTTAGTTGTATCTTCAAATCTTTCCCACAAATTTCCGGAGGTGGATTGTCAAACACCCTCTTGTTCTTCGTAAACAAATTCCTACTCCTACGATATGGATGATCAGGTGGTAGGAATCTCCTGTGACAGTCAAACCAACACGTTTTCCTTCCGTGTTTTAGTTGGAAAGCATCAGGGTTATCTTGACAATATGGACATGATAGCCTTCCATGCGTTGTCCATCCAGACAACATACCATATGCTGGAAAATCACTTATTGTCCACATTAGTACTGTCCGCATTTGAAAGTTTTCTTTACACGAAACATCGTATGTTTCAGCACCTTGAGCCCATAGTTGTTGTAACTCATATATTAGTGGCTGAAGAAACACATCAAGTGATCTCTTAGGATGCTATGGTCCGGGAACGAGAATCGAGAGAAACAAAATGACGGGCCATAGAGAATACTGTCTTCCACTCTTGCCAAACGGACTGAAACCATCAGTACATAATCCAAGGTAGACATTTCTTCTCTCATACGCAAAGTCGGGATACTTTGATTGGAAATGCTTCCACGCTTTTGCATCTGAAGGATGTCTGATCTCACCATCTGTTGAGTGCTCCGCATGCCATCTCATTGGTTGCGCTGTGCGTTCAGACAGATACAACCTCTGCAACCTTTCCGTCAAAGGCAAATACCAAATCCTTTTATATGGCACTGGAACTCTTCCACTCGTATCTTTATAACGAGGCTTTCCACAAAATTTGCATGTAACCCGCTGTTCATCCGCCCTCCAATAAATCATGCAGTTGTCGCTGCATACATCTATTACCTGATACGATAAACCAAGACCAGCTACGAGTTTTTGAACCTCGTAGTATGAACCAGGAGCTACATTATCCTCGGGTAGAATACCTTTTACAAAATCAGCAATCGCATCCACACAGTCTTCAGCCAAATTATAATCTGTTTTAATGCCCATCAATCTTGTAGCAGATGATAAAGCTGAATGACCATCTCTGCAACCTTCGTACAATGGTTGCTTTCCAGCATCCAACATATCATAAAATCTCCTAGCTTGTGCATTGGGTAAATCTTCCCCTCTAAAATGATCATTTACCATCTGCTCAGTACCTACGCCATAATCTACATCCGTTCTAATTAGTTCTTCTAATCTAACTGCTGGCTGAGGTTCGCTAGTACTACCATGTTCATAATCAGTTTTCCCATGATGATACCAAATTTTGTAACTTCGTGTAAACCCACTCAAATATAGATGAGTCCAAACATCCCACTCTTTAATAACCTTTCTATTTTTACAATTAGAGCAAGGACATCTTAACATACCTGTTTTTGCTTCCGGTTGTCGGTGAACTAACCCCATGAATTCGGTTATACCTCGTTGGTATTCTTCCGTAAGCAATCTCGTGTTCGGATCCAAATGAGGTCGATCGATCCAAGAACGAAAATAATTTGAAGAAGACATGTTTTTTTATGAATCAAATTCGTGTGTAAAGAGAGTAAGAGGGAGGATGAAGATATGGAGTGAATGAAGAGGAAGAGGGTTGCTTGTATTTATAGTTGAAATCCTGCCGACGGACCGAAGAAATTCCGACGGAATTCCGACGGAAACGGCTAGTTCATCGGAATTTCCTCGGAATTTTTAAAATCCCCCAACGGCTCTCTAACGGCTATAATATATCCTCGGAATTCATCGGTTTTTTCCGAAAAATACGTTTTTCCTCGGTATTCCATAAGAATATTCCGACGGATTAATATTTCCTCGGAATTCCGTCGGTATATTCCGAGGGAATTCCGAAGAAACCAAATTTTGTGTTTCGTCGGAATATCCTCGGAAATTCCTCGGGATATTCCGAGGATTTCATTTTCCGTCGGAATGTCCATCAGAATACCGCTATTTTCTTGTAGTGTATGAAATTCTTTTATTTTTGAGAAAACTTTATGAAATCTTCAAAACTTACCGGTATATTTAGATTTTTGTTTGCTTTCCTGACATTTTATGCACATTTTGCAGACACTTAACATACTTTCGAAATACTAGGAAGACTCTACCAATATCTGACAGTATTAAGCAAACTCTTCAAGTATGTCTTAAAATTTTAATAAAATCTCCCAAATTGTTAACATATTTTGATTTTTTTTTTTTGAAACAACATATTACTGGCAGACTTTGCAGGTACTTGGCAGACTACATATATATACAAGAACATACTTCAGATAGTTGGGAAACTTTATGTATGTTTCATTTTATATATTTATTTATTATTATTAAAAATAGTTAAATTGAGGAAACAAATGGCATATTTGATAGAAGTAGAACTAATGAATATGAAGAGAGAGAAAAGTATTATATGAGTTCGTAAGCATTTTTACTGTGTTATTGAGTTAGTAAGCATAAGATATTATAGGATAAAAGTAAAACTAATAAAAATTTAGTGTAATATTTATTTGGGGGATTCTCTTTAGTAGCACACAAATTGTTTTTCACAAAATAGCATATAAGGGAAAAAATCCCAAAATAACATTCACTAATTTATTTAATAATAATAAAAACTGATTACCTTAGCTATTTTTAATTTTTTTGTTATCTTATATACTTTTCTCTTGTTTTGTGTAAAACAAATATCATATATCTATATGTCTTACAAATGTTTTTCCTTAAGATGATTTTTCATTTTACTAATTTAACTTGATTTTAAGACCATTTTTATAGTTTAAATAAATGCAGATATTTCATGGTTCGTGAATTTCCATTTCAAAGAGATAAGTACATATATATATACATATATAATATTATGTCTCTTTTATTCATTTGGACTTAACCTTTAGACATACATTATATTACATTAAATGCCATTAGTATTTAACAAAATCATTAGAATTTAATTAAAGATCATTATGAAAACAATATTATATTACTATATGTGTGTCCAAATAATACAATAATTAATATTGTATCCAAACAATATAAAACATAACATTATGTCCTACATTTTTAATAACTTTTTATCTATCTTCTTTTAAGTTATTTGACTAAAACACTCAATTAATTTATAAAACAAATTAAAAAATAAGTATAACTATTTCTGCGGGTTTAAATACTACAAAATTATTTCACTTACTATAAAATTAATGAATTATTTTATTTATTTTTCATAAATAATTAAATTCATTTAAAATTAATAACGATTTCTTATTCGATTCTTATTCTTAGATTGTTTTCATTCTTAAGAGAATATAGTTATATATGCGAGATTATGCTTTGTTAAAGTTGACATCAAATAAGTATTATAAAAATAAAATGTTAGAGTCAAAAAATTGACGTCAAATAAGTTTTATAATTTAAAATTTATCAAGTAAGTATACATCACACAACTAATCAAACCAGTTACTGAGATTTATTAAAAAATCATAACAAAAGAGGTTAAAATAAATAAAAACATAATTAAGTAATATATATTTTAATTTCATTAATATAACTAATATAATTATATAGTTTTCAAATACACTAAAATACAATGTTAAAACATTAATTATCAAACAAATGTCAAAATATATTTATTTTGTGTTTTATTAAAAAAATTCTGGGCTTTTAAGTGCGGATCATAATATGATTTATCTTAAAGCAAGAAATAGAGTCACAATACAGAAGGAAACAGAAAAAAAAAAAAAAAGGAGAAAACATACATAAAAATATTGAACTTTCAAATTAAAGTAAAAAAAATCTTCAACTCATGTTTGAATCAAAAAATACTTTAACTTTTAAATATTAGTCATTTTAACTCTCATTTTTTGTTTACTAGGCCATTTTAGAAACTTGGAAAGTCAAATGTTAAACATGTAAACACATGTTACCTCGTTAAACGTTAATGAAACGCATGTTTTAAAAACTGATTAAACATTAATGAAATGATGCCGTTTTTCATATGTAAACATTTAATCACCTCCTATTTCGGGAAACCTAAAATTTTTAATTCTCTAACCTCTCAATCTTCTAATCTCCAAAACCCAGAGTCATTGATAATGCAAAGGATGGCTAGGACGATGGGGTTACTTTGGGTTCGTCGTAGTGAAAGATCTTAAGTGGAAAGTGTTAGGGAAGCCACGATTGAACAACATAATCAAGTCGGTGAAGAAAGTGATAATGAAGATGATAGTGAGACTAATGAGAATGATAATGAGGCTGATATAATAGTATTGGTGTCGAAGAACAATTTTTAAGTAGTATTAAAAACGACGTCGTTTAGCAAGTTAATAGACGTTTACAGTTTAATAGTTGATTTTTCGAGTTTCTAAAATGGTCAAGTTTATAAAAAATAAAAGTTAAAATGGCTAACATTTAAAAGTTGGAGTATTTTTTAGCTCAAACACGAATTGAAGGTATTTTTACTTTAATTTGAAAGTTCAAGATTTATTGGTAGTTTTCTCAAAAACAAAGAGAAAAAGAGGCCCTTGTGTTTTACAAAATAAAAGGAGGCCCTTTGAGAGAAAAGAGCATAAATCAGTAATAACTTAGAACTTAGATATTTACATATTCAATAAACGAAAGAAAAATATTTGATTCCTTCTTAGCTTGAGACAAAATCATTTTTCTACATCTTCAAAGAAGAAGAAAAAATCCATAAATACACTGACCCACGTTAGGACATTTACAATCCAACTCAATTTTCTACTCCAAACTTCAAAGTGAAGTAAAATATGCTCTAACCTCATTCAATTTTCAATTACAAAATGGAGTTATAGCTAGGTTTACTCCATTTTTGGAGTAATCCTACTCATTACTCTATTTTAGAGTAAAACTTTTTTTCATTAATAGGATGCTCTTTTAAATCTTGAATGATTTTAGTTCATACTTAAATACTATTTAAAAATAATACAATAAAACATGAAAAGAAATATGATATTCTGTAAGAGATTATTTAATAATTTTACATTAAAAAGCATAAATTAATAAAAATACCAAACTAAATGTAAAAAATATAAATAAAATAATTTATTTAGTAATCAAGTAAATCATTTTCGGAACCGCCATGATTGATGAAGTATTGCACAAACGATGAAAATGTACGATTTTAATTTTTTTCTTGCTCAATTTAAGAAAATCATGGTAAAGAAGCTCATTATCCATTATGAAATGCATTAGTTGAGCATTTGTGAGAAAATATTATAATGCTCACTATTGAACCAAAATATGCTATATTATATATATATATAATGATTTATTGTACTTTTTAATAATAATGTCTAATAAATCTATATTATTAAAATTGAAGTACATTTTATCACTATTTGAAAACATGGATATCAATATAAATGAGAATTGTTTGGAAACATGGATATCATTATAAAAAAAGAAGTATAGTGTCATTTTAATAATTTCATTAATATAATTACATTAATTGCATTTTCATATTTCACTCAGTTTAACAATTTTATTAATTATATTATCTTAACAATACATCACATCATTAATTATATTACAATAATAATAATAGTGCAGATTTTTATTTATTAGTTAATCAACATTAACTTTGTGTCAATTACCTTTTTTGTAGTTTCAATCGGTGAAAAATTACGTAGCCAAAATATAATTGAAAGACATGTTTTTGTGATTAAAATAATAACTTAAATCAAAATAATAAAAATTTATTATATTTATTGTCACTTAATTTTTCACTCCAAATATTTATTTTACTAAATAATTTTTTTTTTCTATTTCACTTAATTTAGCCAAACATATAAAAATAGTCTTTTTATTAATTTATAAAGTCAGTTAGGCATGAACATTGACTATCCATTTAGGTACGGGTTGTCCTTTTCGGGTATCATTTTTTTTCTTGAAATTAGGTTCCGCTTGAACATTATAAATTTATGTGTGTATTTTGAGTTGGGTCCTTATGGGTTTGGATGAGTTTGATTCTGATGTATAGAAACCTAAAAATATCTAAATAACTAATGTATCAGAAACGAGTTCAGATATTTGTACAAAAATCATTGTATTACTCTTTCGGTCCAAGTCTTTTGAATACAATTAGTTATATTACAACTCATCTACACTATATAACATTAATTATGAAAACCAATATCAATCTATAAAAATGTAAGAATCCACGCTGGTACGCGGATCAATCTCTAGTTATGTTTTGTAAGCATGACATAGTTGGGGTTAGTTGATAATTTTTTATAAATATATAGTATTAGTAACAATTATTAATTAAATAAAATGTAATCATTTTAGAAAAAAAATTATTTAGAATAAAAAATGGAGTAATACATTGAAATAAAACTCTATTTTATTTTGGTTCTTCACCATTTTAAAATAAAAAAATGGAGTAACGTATTGGAATGCTTTTATACTAGTTCATCAGTGAGGGGCTAAACAAAAGTTGATTTTTAATTAGAATAGACAGAAAAGAAGAAAAGAAGGAAGATTCTTTCTAAAGATTAGGGCTGCGACTCCGCTAATAGCCCATGAGAGGTAAACACGAAGCTTTCTTGTTCATTGTTTCAAGATTTCACTTTCCATTTATTCTCCTTTTGTCCGATTGCTTTTTCTTCACCTTCTTGTGAAAAATATTCCTTATTCATCCTTTTTTTTTCTTCTTTGGTTCAAGCGAATCTCGACAACAGCTCTCAAACGGGCTTTGCGAATTATCTTTAGTTCACCAGATTTTCCCAAAGTTATCATATGAACTAATTTCGGTGTTAGTTTTCTAAATCAAGAAACCATTTCTTGATTTTGACTTTTGGTTTTGTTTCAGTGATCTGTTTTTTTCTTGGTAGACAAAGCAAACTTTCAAACTTTGGTTAGGGTTTCCATCCCTTGAAAGATCTCATTCGTGGGATTCGATTTTGTGAGCACAAATTAAAATGGTGAGAGGAAAGATCCAGATCAAGAAGATCGAGAACACTACAAGCAGACAAGTCACGTTCTCTAAGAGAAGGAAAGGTCTCTTTAAGAAGGCTCATGAGCTTTCTGTTCTTTGTGATGCCCAAGTCGCAGCAATAATCTTCTCTCAGAAGGGAAGATTATATGATTTCACCAGCTCCGAGTAAGATTCTTAATTTCAGATTGATTAATTACGCTAGTCTATGTACTATTCAATAAATTTCTTATGTTGAATGTGTTGTCGAAAATAAAAATTTTGTTGTCGAAAAGGAGTATACTTATGTATTGAATATCTCTCTGACAAAAGTACTAGAGATTTCTCAATATACAGGTAAAAGATTTTGCTCGTTTTTTTGTCTATAGCTTTTTTTTTTGCTTAAGTTTTTTTTGTTTAATAGCTTGTTGCAGTTGACAAAATATGCCTCTTTAAAGTCCATATATAGTTCAACTTCAACATGAGGGTTATCTTATGAATTAATTAGGGTTTTTCTAAATACGGTTTTTTGAATATTGAGCCTTTTATCTGCGTTGGAACTAAGTGAAAATTATTGTATTTATCCAAAATGACTTTAAAATCAAGAACATAAATCAAACCAACAAATCATATATATACGAATCCAAGTGTTGTTGTAAAACAAAAAAAAGACACCAAATGTTAATCCCCAAAATTATAAATTTGTCTACATGATTTTTTTTTGAAGTGTGTTGTTGTTTCTGAGTCCAGGTTCGATATTTAATGCTTCCAGTGGTCTAATTCGTTAAGGTCGGACGACTCACTATGTATGCATAGGGTCGGTTGAGAATACTAAGAATAACATATATATATCAATTCATCAATTGTGGATAATTGATTCATTTGTAGCTAGGTTATGTCTAGACAATTCACATATATATATACATATTTCTTTTGAGAACTGGCATTCTATTATATATGTATACATATATGTTGTCCAACAAAAGTCTAGTTTTTCTAAAGAAATATATGACACATGTGTATGTACTTATAAAGAGCCGTAATGGAATATGATTAGCCATGGGAGAGAGTATTTCACATATTTTCCAACTAAACTCACAAATTAAGCCGTTAATGTCTTGACTCTTGAGAATTCTCTTAGTATCCAGAAGACGATCAAGCGATACGCCGAGTATAAGAGAGAGTATTTCGTTGCAGAAAGTCACCCCATGGAGCAATACGTGCAGGTTTCTTTTCGTATACCTATACTCCTAATTTTTCGTCTCATTACTTACAAACCTTTTGTATTATGTCAAACTCAAGTTGAAAAATGCGTCGGTCACATTTCATTTGATTTTTGTGACACTTGGACTTGGTACAACCACTTTGGGTTTACAGGGACTAAAGAAGGAAATGGCAACAATGGTGGAAAAGATTGAAATGCTTGAAGTGCATAACCGGTTTGTATCTCAGTTGCCTGTTTTCTACATTGTTTATTAACGGCATGGATTTTCAAGTGGTTCCTAAAGGAATTGTGTTGATTTTGAAAATGTGGCTTTCATAGGAAGTTGATGGGGCAAAACCTGGCTTCTTGTTCGGTGAAAGAACTTCAAGAGATAGCCACACAGATAAAGAAAAGCCTTCATATTGTTAGATTAAGAAAGGTAAACATACATAAAAGAAAAATATATATTTAAATATAAAATGACTCGGAACGTTTTTTCATCGTATGATCAATTACTTGTCTTGTGGATCCTATGTTGGATTATTTGTAGGCTAAGTTATATGGAGATGAAATAGAGAAACTAAAAGCTAAGGTTAGAATAATAACAATTTGATTTTGTTTAATTTTTATCCTTTGCCGTGTGATATTTATTGATCTTCTTCTTTGAAAATTAGGAGAGGGAGCTCAAGGACGAGAGAGTCAGGCTTTGTGAAAGGGTATGTACCGTATGGTCCATATCACTATATTACCTATATGTGCATATATAGACATAGAGTCGTCATTACGTACTTATCGATTTACGCATTGCAACTTGAACCCACTACAAAATCAATATAACTTGCGAAGACTAAGTGGAATATGACATATTATGCATGTGTTATATCTTTTCACCAAATAATTTTTTGTTTTATGGTTAGTTACTTAAATATATACGTGAGAATTAGATGATTAATAGTTATTTTCCTTGTGGTCTGGTGGTAAAGGGCTCATGGCTGTGAGTTCTGCCATCTAGATTCGAATCTCGGCCACCGTCGATTATAATGGAATAAAAAATGCAGCTTTCTTGGATGTCTTCGGCGGGCTCCCCGACTCAGCTCTGGTGGACGGTCATTAGGTGCTAGTCGGGTCTCTTTCGAAGACATCGGGATATCAAGGTCATCAAAAAAAAAAAATTTATCATGTTCTTATGTCAGGTTGGAGAAAGACCATTGGGGACGCCATCAAGCAGCGAAGAGAAAGAGGATGTGGAAACTGACCTAGTCATCGGATTTCCGAAGAGCCGACGGTAACATCTTTCTTGTTCGTTTAACATGAAGCTACTTATTATCTCAATTAATGTCTGTAAATCAATAATGTATCAATCACATTTATTTATGTATAAACCCAAAATAATGTGTCAGTGTACTAACTATACTTTTCTTTGTGGATGTATGGTTTAATTACTTGTTTCTTTATAATTATACTATATCCAGATTTTTGTTGAAGGTTTGATTTTATGGTAGTTAAGCAGTTGATGTATTATGGACACACACCAATTTAAAATTGTTCTTTGTGTGAAGAATAAATATAACAGCTCAGTGCTCTCATTAATTGATCGACGTCCCCTAGCTACTCCTTACTATAGAAAAAACAATCAACTAAATATGTCCTTTGTTATAAATCAAGTGATGAATATCTTTAACCGGTCCGGTCCATAACTGGCTCAAACCTTAAAAGAAAGAGACATAGCCGAAACCCTAGAGAGAGGAGAGAGAGGCGGCCGCATGCCTTAGAGGAGAGAGAGAGGCGGCCACAAGCTATAGAGAAAAGGAAACCCTATTTCTTTTTCCTTGTATATGTAATCTTTCCATTTATGTATTTAGTAGTTATCTTAAATCTAGTTGGATTAGGATTTGTACTCTTTCCTTTTATCTATATCTTGTAAACCTTATATAAGAGATGTTTTATTCATTAATGAAACATATAGAATTCTCATTCTTTTACAACACGTTATCAGCACGATTGTTCTCTACAATTTAAGCTAAAATCGCCAATCCCTTAAACCTAACCTAGCCGGCGACTTTAACCTAATCCCGACGAACCCTAATTCGTCCTAGCTCGCGTTCCAACTCGTCAGCAACCGATCAGCTCCATCCCTAAGGTGTTCCTGATCCTAGACGACCTCAGCTTCCCACTACAAGAAAACAGGGGGATTCTGATGGCCGAAATCGTCGGTAATTCGTCGGAATCGGTCTATTCCGACGAAATTCCGACGAACCCGTCCGTCGGTATCGTTTCGTCGGAATAAAAACGTTCGTCGGAATTTCGTCAGAAATTCCGACGACTTTCTGACGAATACCAAGAAACGTCATTCCGACGAACTTCCGACGATATTACGATGCGGCTACAGAAGACCGGAGTTCATCGGAAAACTACAATTCCGACGAACGTGGTTCCTCGGTTTATTCCGACGAACTGTAGGCGTCGGAATTTACCGACGGACAACGGTCGTCGGAATATACCGACGAACAACGTTCGTCGGTATATTCCGACGAACCACGTTCGTCGGTATATTCCGACGGAAATGGGTTTGTCGGTAAATTCCGACGGATATATGTCCGTCGGTATATTCCGACGACCGTTGTCCGTCGGTATATACCCTTTTTTTTTTACAAATTAATTTTGCATTTTTATATATTTTTTGATATTAATAAATTTAAAAAATTGGAAATTTAAAACTAATAATATTATAAAATTTAAATTCATAAAAACCGAAATAGGAAAAAAACATTCATAAAGTTTAAAATTCATACAAACCGAAATAGAAAAAAAAAACATTCCGAAAGTTTTATAAAGCCGAAATAAACTAAGAAGAACTCGAAGACATCAAACGATCTAGCTTCTGCATAATCTCGGTGTTGAACTTCTTCTGGGATGCCAACTCAGCAAGGATAGTGGCATTCTCCGAACGGATAGTGGCATTCTCCGAAAGGATAGTGGTGTTCTGCTCCTCCAATGCCCCAATCCGTTCATCTTTGTCATGTAGCTCCTCGAGAATCATGGGATCGGCATACGGAGCTTGCGAAGAAGATGCCGGATACGAAGAAGCACGACGGGCCAACCCAACTAAACGGCCTCCTTTCCTTTTAGGAACCGCCTACAAAAATATTTAAAGTAAGTAAATATGGACAAGTAAGTAATCGACATTATAAAAAAAAATATTAATAAAAAAAATTACCTTTTCAACCATCTCATTTATTTGCAATAGAGACAGGTTGGTTGAAGCTCCCGTGGAGTCGCCGTCATCAGAGAGAGGCTGAGATTGAGAAACTATCTCAGCTTCCACCAAATCAACTACACCTCTGATCACGGGGTCCTGAATTTGACCCGTCGTCTTGTTAGTGTGAGCCACCTTAATGAGTTGGAGACGATCAACGGGATTACCGTCATTTGCTTCGATCTAAAAAAACCGCCATTATTAGCCAAAAAAATATATAAAATATTTATTTAAAAAATATAAAGATAAATAATAATAAAAAACTTACAAGTTCATCCTCCTTAGTAGACATGGAGCAAGCGCCGAGGTTGTGCACATACATACCTTTCCCGCCACGATCGCTCTTCCGGTTCCTGGAGTTCCTAGAAGACGTCTCTGCAGTGTCTTCCCTCTCCCAATGAGCTATCAACTGCTCCCACACCCCCCCGTTGATGAACCGTGGCTTCTTGTTCTTCTGCCAAACTGTCTTCCACGCGTTTATCTGCTTTGTGTAAGAGTCCATGGCCTTTTCGTTGAATTTCTTACGGACTGTTTCCGTAAGATCGGAGTGCCAGTTGAACTCTTGCTACAAAACAAACACAATTTAATAAGTAAATATATGTAAAAAAATGTAAAAACTTAAAAAAATGAAGGGTTACTATACCGCAAACTGACGAAACCACAACTCTCGTTCGTCGGAAGGGATCACACTCCACTTTGGATATCCAAAACGGAGCATGGAGTACATCATCTGGTTGATGCTCCGGCTAATGCCATTTTTCGACTTGGTGAACCTTTAAAAAAAAATACAAGTTAGCAAGTTAATTAAAGCAAAAAATATAACGGTACAAATAAAAAAAATACTAACCAAGTGCTATGGCCTCGTCGTGGGTTGGGTTGGAGAAACGGGAGATGCTCTCGACCTGGTTGTTGAACCAATAGATGAACCGGCATGACCCCCGGATCCTGTTGAGCAGCAGCGTGAGGGGCAGCGTGAGGGGCAGAGGGAGCTGGAGCGGGAATATATACCGGAACCGAGTCATGAGACGATACCGATGCACGGGAACCGCTCACCGAACTACGTCGAAGACGGGCTGCGGGGCGGGCTTCATCCTCGGCCCTAAAAAAAAAAATTAACCCATCAAACATATTTTCATTTATATATTTACAAAAGGTTTTATAAACGTTTTAAAAAAAACTATTAAACCTTTTATATATATATATATATATATGTATTCAAAATTATAAAAAATTTATAAATATAGAAAAATGTTGTTAAAAATTTATAAATGAAGAAAATGTTGTTAAATATTTATATTTTTAAAAAAAAATGTTGTTAAATATTTATTAGTGGAAACTTAAAAAAAAAATATTAAAAATTTTAAAATTTACTATACATGATTTACATATATATATATGTATACAAAATTATAAAAAATTTATAAATATAGAAAAATGTTGTTAAAATTTATAAATGAAGAAAAATGGTGTTAAATATTATATTTTTTTCAAAAAAACGTTTTTAAAAATCAAAAAACGTTTTTAAAAATCAAAAAACGTTTTTAAAAATCAAAAAACGTTTTTAAAAATCAAAAAACGTTTTTAAAAATCAAAAAACGTTTTTAAAAATCAAAAAACGTTTTTAAAAATCAAAAAACGTTTTTAAAAAAAAAAAAAAACGTTTTAAAAAATCAAAAAACGTTTTTAAAAATCAAAAAATGTTCCAAAAAAAACTAAAACAACAATCCTAACTTATATATCCTAAACTATCCATTCAATCCTAAAATGTTCAATCAAACAACCTAAAATCCGAGATCAACTTCCAAAACCCTAAACAATTGAAAAAAAAAAGGTTTGGGATGATTCTTACATGATTTGGGGTTTGGGGAAGAGATAGGAGGGTGAGGAGAGGATTCGCCGGTGAAGAGAGGCCGGAATCGCCGGAGAGTCGCCGGAATCGCCGAAATCGCCGGAGAGGATTTGAGAGAGGGAGAGGCCGCGGAGATAACGAAGAAGAAAGGAGAAGGGTTTTTATTTCCGCGGATTCCGACGGACACGGGTTCGTCGGTATTCCGTCGGTATATTTAAAATATACCAAATGCCGATTCGCGAAAATTTTCAAGCGGTTTGGTTCTCCCGGGCTAATTGAAATTCCGACGGAACGTGTCCGTCAGTATTTTCCGACGGACACATTCCGTCGGTATTTTCCGACGGAATTCCGACGACTTAGTGTTTAGGGTGTTATTTTCAAGTTTCTAAATGCAAAATCCAAACCTTTGATAATATATATAGTATTTGCATAAAGATTTAACAATAAAAATGTTTTATAACACGATTTTACACAACAATATTTTTTGTAGTGTAAGCTTATATAAATATGATTGTATAAGTACATAATGTTAAGATGAGATGTTATGAAAACAATGATATGCATACATAAATATTTTAATGAGTTGTTATATTTGAACGGTTGCGATCTAATACTATACTAAACACTTATTATGTGTTATTTTCATAGTTT
This sequence comes from Brassica napus, assembly GCF_020379485.1. NCBI lineage: Eukaryota > Viridiplantae > Streptophyta > Magnoliopsida > Brassicales > Brassicaceae > Brassica > Brassica napus. The sequence goes on along the minus strand of NC_063452.1, from coordinate 39,717,141 downwards.
TGGCATCTAAATTTATAGATTTTTATGATTGAAACTTTATAGAAAAACATGTCGTCGGTATTTCGTCGGAAAATACCGACGACATTCCGACGAACTTGTCGAGTTCGTCGGAATGTCGTCGGTATTTTCCGACGAAATACCGACGACCTTTCCAATTTTCAATGAAACCCGTTGTCGTCGCTATGTCGTCGGTATATTGCGAGGGATTTCCGACGGACCATTAAAAAAAAAAAAAAAAAAAAAAACTAATCAGAATCTTCTGAATCTTCATCAAACTCCCCAACCTCGGCTTCCGGCTCTGAATGTACGACAGCATCATGTCCAAACACAGTCAAATTCTCAACGAGTTGAACATTTTCCAAATCTTCAACTGCCTGGGCGTTGCTGGTAGACTCTGGTTGCAATGGTTCATCATCATCAGAAGTTCCATCCACTCGTCCTCTTGGGTTGATTTGCGTTACAGTAACCCATGGATCGTCTCTGTACGTCACCCGAGGGTAACTGATGTAGCACACCTATACATATCAATTATACAAAGTATTAGTTCAATATATAACATTAATTAATTATATTGGTAAAAAATTATGAATATATTGACATACCTGATCAGCTTGCGAACCAAGAATGAAGGGATCATAATATTGAAGTTTCCGCCGCGAATGAACTGATGTAACACCAAACGCATCAATCTTCACTCCTCTATCTGGGGTGGTGTCATACCAATCACAATAGAATACTACACAACGCAATCCAACCATTCCAGGAAATTGGATTTCCAATATTTCTTTTATGTTGCCGTAGTAGACATCGTCACCAGAAGAAGATGAAACACCAGCATCATATGTTGTCTTAGAATGACCTTTCCTTGTGAATGCATATCCTCGCGTACAAAATTTAGGATATGATTTGACCACATAGTTTGGTCCCTGCACAAATTCGCGTACCCAATCATCGAACACAAGACCTCTGGCCAAACCATCATTCACCTATAAAAAAAAACATATATGATTGCAAAATTAATTAGTTTATATATATTAAATTTAAACTAATCATTTGCATAGGGTAATAGGATATATGACTCACATAACTACGAAGCCACGCAGCAAATCCGTTATCTCTAAGTTGTCGAAGCTCATCTTCTGTTGCATGCCTGTGAGTCATACGCAACTCCGCCATATATACACTATATACAAAAATATTATCAATATGAAATAAATTTATTGAATATTAATCTAACAATAAATGAATAAATATTTTTACCTCTCATATTGTAGAACATCTTCACAGTTGGTGAGCAAATATGTTTGCAAATGAGCGTTCTCAGTGTCCGTAAGTCTCCGCTTCGTGAATTTTCCACTAAGTCGTCCTATTTCCTTGAACATGCTTGGGACAGTAACATGATATGTTGCTCTCTCCCCTCTATCATCATGCCGAGCAGGTCTTCGGTGTTTTGTTTGCACTTCTGGTGGAAAATAATTTTCAGCAAAGATTGCAGTTTCTTCATTGATCACCTGTGCCACTATAGATCCTTCCACCCTGCTTTGATTTTTGACCATCTTCTTCAGATGATGCATATAACGCTCAAAAATATACATCCATCTGTACTGCACAGGACCACCAAGTTCCAATTCTCTTGCGAGATGAATAGCAAGATGTTCCATTACATCAAAGAATGATGGAGGAAATATCTTCTCAAGGTTGCACATGCTGACTGGTGCGTTTGTCTTCAAATTATTAATTATTCCCTCTTCAGTCAATACTCTGCTGCATAAGTCACGGAAAAAAACACTAATCCCTGCAATTGCTTCATGAACATTACGTGGCAATAATGCTGAAAAGGCAAACGGAAGGAGGCGCTGCATAATTACATGACAATCATGACTCTTCAAGCCAGTAAACTTTCCTTCGCTTCTATCAACGCAGTTCCCCAAATTTGATGCATATCCGTCAGGAAATTTCACTTTCTCTGTAATCCAATCAAAGAACTCTTCTTTTCTAGCACCATCTAGCCGATAAATGGGAAAAGGGGCCGTACCGTTCTCATCAACGTGAAGTTCAGAACGATCACAAATATCGACTAAATCCAACCTTGACTTCAAATTATCCTTCGTTTTACCTTGGATGTTAAGGACTGTGTTCATCAGATTATCGAAGAAGTTCTTCTCAATATGCATGACATCTAAATTATGCCGCAATAGATGACTCTCCCAATATGGTAGATCCCAGAAAATACTCTTTTTGTGCCAGTTATGTAGCTCTCCAACCGCATTGACTCGAATGTTTTCATGTCCACCTACATCTGGCGTCCTTTCTGCATCAAAATACCTAAACTGCTTCAACAAATCTTTCCCACTAACTTCCTCAGGTGGACCATCAAACACCTGCTTGTTCTTCGTAAACGAAGTCTTACTCCTGCGGTATGGATGATCAGGTGGTAGAAATCGTCTGTGACAGTCAAACCAACACGTTTTCCTTCCGTTCTTTAGTTGGAAAGCATCTGTGTCATCTTGACAATATGGACATGATAGCTTCCCATGTGTTGTCCATCCAGATAACATACCATATGCTGGAAAGTCACTTATTGTCCACATAAGTACTGCCCGCATCTGAAAGTTTTCTTTGCGCGAAACATCGTATGTCTCAAAACCATGCGCCCATAGTTGTTGCAACTCATATATTAGTGGTTGAAGAAACACATCTAGTGATCTTTTAGGATGATCTGGCCCGGGGACTAGAATTGAGAGAAACAAAAACTCTCGTCGCATGCACAAGCTCGGCCGTAAGTTGTACGGTGTCACAATAACTGGCCATAGAGAATACTGCCTTCCATGCTTTCCAAATGGGCTGAAACCATCAGTAGATAATCCAAGATAAACATTTCTTCTCTCTTCCGCAAATTCTGGATATGTTGACTGGAAATGTTTCCAAGCCTTTGCATCTGAAGGATGTCTAATCTCACCATTTGTGGAATGCTCTGCATGCCATCTCATTGCTTTTGCTGTGCGCTCACACTGATACAACCTCTTCAATCTTTCCGTCAAAGGCAAATACCACATTCTTTTGAATGGGATCGGAACTCTTCCCCTCGTCTCCTGATAACGAGGTTTCCCACAAAATTTGCATACATTCCGTGTCTCATCCGCTCTCCAGTAGATCATGCAGTTGTCAATACATACATCTATCACTTCATACGGTAGTTGAAGACCTGCAACAAGTTTCTGAACCTCGTAGTATGAACCCGGTGCAAGGTTATCCTCAGGTAGAATACCTTTGACAAAATCAGTAATCGCATCCATACATTCTTCAGCCAAATTATAGTCTGTCTTAATACCCATTAATCTAGTTGCAGATGATAAGACTGAATGACCATCTCTACAATTTTGATACAAAGGTTGTTTTCCTGCATCCAACATGTCAAAAAATCTCCTAGACTCGGGGTTTGGTTCTTCCCCTCTATAATGATCATGTACCATCTGCTCAGTACCTACACCATAATCTATATCCGTTCTAGATTCTTCTAACCTAATATCAGGCTGAGGTTCACTAACAGGCTGAGGTTCGCTAGTACTACCATATTCATAACCAGTTTCCCCATGAAGGTACCAAACTTTATAATTACGTGAAAACCCTTTCATATACAAATGAGTCCAAACATCAAATTCTTTTATAACCTTATTATTATTGCAAGAAGAGCAGGGACATCTTAACATACCACTTTTTGCATCCGGTTGCTGTTGAACAAGCCTCATGAATTCTCCAATCCCTTGAACGTATTCTTCCGTAAGCAAATTGGTGTTCGGATCCAAATGAGGTTTATCCATCCACGAACGATAATAAACTTCTGAAGACATGATTTTCACGGAATTGTTATGACTAAAGAGAATGAAGAGAGAATGAAGTGTGAATGAGTTGAATGAGGAGGGGTTGTATTTATAGGAAATTGCTTACGGACCTCCGACGACTTTCCGACGGAATTCCGACGGATGTAAAGAAGTCCGTCGGAATTCCGTCGGAATTGTCCAATCCCAAACGGCTATACAACGGTCATATGTATTTGTCGGCAACGGTCACATGGTTCGTCGGAATTCCGTCGGAATATACCGATGGAATTCCGACGACTTTGCTATTAATCGGAATGTCGTCGGAATTTCGTCGGAATATACCGACGAACTTCCGACGACTACAACGGTTACATTTTTTATCGGAATGTCGTCGAAAAGTCGTCGGAAAATTCCGACGAACCGTATGTCGTCGGAATTCCGTCGGAAATGGCCGACGGAATTCCGACGACTTAATTTTTTTGGATTTGGTCGGAAATTTGTCAGTATTCCGTCGCAAATGTCCGACGACCTTGGTGTCCGTCGGAAGATCCGTCGGAATTCGGTGTGTTTTCTTGTAGTGTCCGTTCGCATCACAGCCAGCTCGTGTTCCCGATCAACCAACTCGCAATCCCGACCAGCCGCTTGCAAACCCGATAGGAAGCAGACGCGTCCCGTCCCGTTCAGCTCGTATCCAACGACAGCCAGCTCGCGTCCGTCCGTGTGCAGCTCGAGGTCCATCCGTTCTCTTTGGTGGTCCGGTTTCAACCCTACAAACAAAGGTATACCGATTAATCTAAGAACATAATGATCAAACCCTAAAACCCTAATCCATTATTATGGAAATCCAATGTTCTTGATAAACCCTAAAAATTGGTATAATCTAAAACTGATCATCTTATAATCACTAGATTGAAATCGATTCCATTAGAACATGTTGATTGATTGTTCTGATCTGAATTATGAAAACCCTAAATCTTAGAATCGAAAACTCTAAAACCCTAAAGCTTGAAATCGATTTCAAATTGTTCTTTCTTGATTGAATGATTGATGATCTGAGTTTTAAGATTAATAGATTGATTGAATCTCGAAACTAAAATCTTAAGGCCTTGAAACCCTTAACCTCATGTTGATAAAATCCGCCACTTAAATGTTTACAACCCTAAATCTCGTTTTAAATTCCTAAAGGCCTTGAAACCTTAAATCTCACATTGCTTAAAATTTGAATGATTGATTTGAGGTTTAGGATTGATTACATATTGCATGAGAGTTAGGTTGCTAGATTACCAACCTTGAAATTGGTAAACCCTAATTGATATGCAACTGAATGATAATATTGAATGCATCTAAATTGATTATCCTTGTTTGCATTATATTCTGTTATGGTCGTGTGATTTTGCTATGAACCATACCGAACGGCCGTGTGGCCTAACCATTCCGATGCACTGTTCATACTCGCGGCCTTGTGCCCTTGATAGATCACATTGTGTGCATCATGTGATTGAAAGCCGTGTGGCTTAATGCATCATAGCTTGGCCGTGTGGCCTAGAGAGACACCATATATGAATGGTCGTGTGACCTTGCTTGCATATCTCATGAGCCGATCTCTAGGATCGTTGTATCACATTACATGGCCGTGTGGCCTAAGCATCACATATAGAGCTAGCATTCTCGACTTGTTTTGCACCATGATCGAGTAGTAAAGTGTTTTGGTCGAGAGACTTATGAAATCATATGCACTGATTATTTTGAATTGGTTGCATCCTAAATCATGAATTGATTGATAAAATGGTTTCAGATGCCGAGATTTGAGCCTTTGGATTATGCCATTCTAAATCCCTCTGGAGAAAATTATCTAGAATGGGCAATGAACACTTCAGTTGTCCTGAAATCAAGAGGACTCGGAATGAGTATCATTCAGGGTGATTATGCAACTAGAAGTGAAAAGCTAAGAGCCATAACAATTATGCGCCATCATCTCACTGAGGATCTAAGAAATCAGTACCTAAATATTGAGAATCCTCGTGACCTTTGGACAAAATTAAAATCCAGATACACAATGGTGTTATTACCAAAGGTCAGGCATGAATGGATGAGTCTCAGATTCCAGGACTTTGAGTCTGTGGATGAATATCATTTTGCATTGTCCAAAATCGTTTACAAACTGAGACTATGTGGTGAAGTGGTAACAGAGGAGGATTTACTGGAAAAGACCTTCCTCACAGCCGATCCAAGAGATCTATTGTTACAACATATCTATAGAGAAAAAGGTTTCACCACCTATAATGATCTGCTCTCGAGCCTATTACTAACTGAGCAGAGTAATCAGTTGCTAAAAAGAAATAGTGAGATGAGATATCCTGAAGCAAATAAGACTGATATGGATTAGGATGAATCCAAGGCAGCCGTGTCCAATGTAATTGATGGTGTGGCTGGCATGTCTATTGACTAAAGAAAGATCTCGATATGCTAATTGTATTTTAAATCTTTGATTTGTGTTTTGCTTTAAACCTAATTGTTATTCACGATTTTATATATAATAATAGAATTGTTTTGAGTTCATTACTATTATATCTTGCCTGATCTTACTTGATAATGTGAATGATTGATAAAGAAATCGCCTAAAAGGCATTATGGTACGGTATAGTAGCCTAGTAAGAAATCTATGGCTAAGGAATTGCCTAAAGGGCATTATATACACTCAAGAATGTATGACCCATTGCGTTATAATAAAATGGTTTCCAAATAGAAACAATGGGCAAAAGGAAACAAGTTCCTTCAGATTTAAGAAAGAAAGAAAACGCCTAAGACCCTTTTAAGAAAGTGGTCAAGACTATACCTATGTAATCTACTGATCAAAACTATGCTACAGATCAGTATGATAAGAGGCAAGAGCCGTGGTGATCATACTGATATATCCCACAAAAATTATACACTTTATGGCAAGACCGGATTAGCCATCCTAGTCTAAAACTTGATGCAAAGATTGATATTGAGAAGGCACAAAGAGTTATCCCATAAGATCTCACGTTGTAAAACATGTACACAAAGGGAAATTCATTAGGCTTTATTGTCCTAAGCATCACAAAATTATAGTATGTTCATGAGGGGTAGAGAGGATAAATCCGTGATACATGATCAATACTACAAATTCGTGAACAAATTCATGAACCATGGTCTATGACCATGATATAAACGGCTTGGCCGTGTGCAGTCCATTACCTATAAGGTTAGGGACATCATGGATTTACATGTATATAAAGTGAAAATATATCAGGCCATATAAGTGAGCATAGATATTCCCATCTCAGATTGAATACGGGTCATAAACCAGACATACACCATCTTAAGAGACTTTGAATAAACCACCACAGACATATGTGTCGTCTAAGATGGAACCTCAGAAGAGGATTGGGAATATATGTTGGATAAGAGTATGACTTTCTCCCACGACTTCTAAGAGACCTTGAGCCAAATATGGGTGATCAGAAAGTGGTCAGGTACACGGATTGTATGATCAATGAATCCGACTATCCAACATTAAAAAGAGAAAGCTATAGGCTGGTAAAGAGTAAAGAATGATAAGAAACAAAATGGTATCAACCATCATTGTCTTGGCAAAGATCCTCGAATTAGAATTATAGACGTCCAAAGAAAGAAAAGATTATACATAGCTAGCTAATCGAGATGCCAGACACTGACCCGAAAAGAAAAGAAAAGAATGACTAAGTCATAACCAGCTTAGCACCAAACGAAATCTGATGTCCTAGAAAGAGACACAGTCAAGTTGCTACAGAGTCTATACAAGATAGACCAAAGTGTTCCATAAGATAAGGAACCTCGGAAAGAAAAAGAGAAAGGTGCATAGAATACAAATCCGAGGTCATAAGGAAACCAGACCAGACATTGAGAAAAGGCTGCGCAACTAAACATCTAAGGTACCAAACCATGTAGTTTGGGACGCCAAGCTACTAGGTAACAAAGGTCCTGGATAATGAAATCTCAAATCGATTAAATTATGTCTGGAACACAATGGAACCATATATATAAGTGTCGACACATAAAGATATATTTGTACATAAGAGAGTAGCACTTGAACATAAAGATATAAACGAGGATCAGAACCCACGAAAGAGTACTCATAAAGAATAAAGAATAGATTGAAAAGATAAACGTGGGGTTTAAAGTATCTATAGAGAAAGATAGGCGTATTGGCCACATACATATATACAGAATCGCCATCTGATATAAACCAGTAAAATAGATGGGCCTTGTGAGGAAAAAGAAACCGTGAGATATGGTACATGATCACGAGGTCTAAAGGTGTTCATGTTTCCTACTAACAACATTCGATCATAGCTTGTTACACAAGGATACTCACAGAGACCATGTAACAGATTATAAGGAGATAAACTCCTATGTGGTGGATGATGCTACACAATTTCGAAATTGACAAAGGTCTGGTCATAAGAAAGAAATTAGATTGACATATAAAGATATAGTAAGCAGCATATGGATCACTGGATAAATGACAGCATTGTTCCTAAGTTGTTCATGGACTGAAACAAAGCAGCTGCATATATATTATATAAAGGAATTGTATAAGGACAATCCAATTCAGTTCACATTTACAAAAGAAATTCGAAATTTCCTTGCGTTTAATTTATACTAAACCTAAAAAAGGTTAGTAGACTGATACAGGTTATCTATTAAATCTGTAACACTAGCATGGACCGACTAGATTGTAGTACGGGCTAGTAGAAACGAAAGATCAGCCATCAGGTTGCAATCTGACATCAGATCCCTTAAGTAAGGATCCGGCATAGCAGAACAGTTTGCTGCTGCTGTATAAGGCATCTATTTCCACAAGACTCTGTCATTAGGCTGAGAGGAGATGTTTAATCTATTCTTCTCAATCGGATACAAATGTGTTATAGTCCATAAGCTCGTGTAGTCGAGGTCCATGACCTAATAATATATATTCATTGTGTGATATGATCCACAGCAACAGAGGTCATGAGACGACATCAATATAAGGATAGGACTGCAATGAAAAACGAATATGGCATTGCCTAAGGCAATAGAGATCGATGACCACATGTGATATTCATGAGTGTATTTGGCCACAGTGCCATAGTTAGATAAGATTGTAAAATTCATTACAACACTGATCATTGATTAAGTCATGATCTTGGACACTCATGAGACAAGTTATGAACATGTATAAAAGAAGTTTATGACTCATCATGGATCGATCAGATTAGTGCATAGTCGATGGTAGTATAGAGAAAACTCATACAGTCTGTTACCTATCAATCAGCATTTTAACATCGTCATAGGCGGCTAATAGCCAAAGAGAGTATCCATGAGGATATTTTTGGTCGAGGACCATAGTCCTACATGTCTGACCAAAGTATAGAGTGGTCTATAGCAAAGGTTCACTTCTTGACCATGTACACACGATGTCAGAAGACATGAGAAAAGACCGGAAAGATCAAAGTGGTCCAATTACGGTTTGGTAATAAACTTGGCCGATTTGATTACTCCCTTCCTGCACGTCCAGGAAAGATCACGCATCAGATGCGTAGACTAAAGAACCTACACTGAGGTTCACATCAAGGGAAGTAGTACGTGTTGTACTCTTTTTCCCTCATCATGGTTTTGTCCCACTGGGTTTTCCTGATAAGATTTTAATGAGGCAACGTGAAGCGTATTACAATCCTGTATGGTTATGACATCCAAGGGGGAGTGTTATAAATCAAGTGATGAATGTCCATAACCGGCCCGGTCCATAACCGGCCCAAACCCCTGAAGAAAGAGACATAGCCGAAACCCTAGAGAGAGGAGAGAGAGACGGTCGCATGCCTTAGAGGAGAGAGAGAGGCGGTCACAAGCTATAGAGAAAAGGAAACCTTATTTCCTTTTCCTTGTATATGTAATCTTTCCATTTATGTATTTAGTAATTATCCTAAATCTAGTTGGATTAGGATTTGTATTATTTTCTTTTATCTCTATCTTGTAAACCTTATATAAGGGATGTTTTATTCATTAATGAAACATATAGAATTCCCATTCTTTTACAACACCCTTTTAGTTGTAGTATAATTCGATATCATTTAACTCTTTTTATTAATAATGATTTGAGGTATTCAATTTATTTATAAAACGTGTAAATGTTTTGTATGTATCTTTTAGTAATACAGAATAGTTTGTGTATAAATAAAAAATAATAATTTTTGTTTTATACAAAGTTGGTAAATTTGTATGGTACTATGGTTCATTAATGTATTTGTTTTGAGCTTTCCCCTATATGCTTGCTATACATACAGAAACATGATTATCATATAAAAGAACAATTTTGCTACATCTTTCATAATATATTTTTTTGGCATCAAATGAAAACTTTATTAATTTGCTATTCAAACAAGCAAGCTTCATGAGCTAGCCTTGGAGGAGCCTTATCATCTAAGAAACTGAAGTTTTGAGCGAGTGATCGACATGCCTTTGCGAGAAATTCCGCACGGACATTATCAGATCGAGGGATAAAACAAAAAGAAAAAGTTGTGAACTCTGAGCTAAGAGAGTCAATCTCATCAAGTTCTGGTCCAAGAGCTAGCCAAGCCTTTGGATCTTGTATAAGGCGTACCAATTGTTGACAGTCTGACTCGAAGCACTCCTTGGTAAGGCCATGCGTCTCATCTCTTTCATTGCCCAGCTCAATCCTTCTGCTTCAGTGTGGAACGATGTTGTTGTACAATATAAAATAACTGTATTGCACCAGCCGGGAACACATCTTTCATAATATAACAATGAAATTACACAGTTTTTGTTGAGATGTGATTAATCAGTTGAACTTATTTTAAAGAGTCAAAAGAGAATATTTTTTGTTAAACCATGATTGTTTTTTTCGAACGATATTTTCATTGAAAAAAGGGTCCAATTACCCCGCAATGGAGACATAAAATGCATGTTTCGCACGAGTATCAGCTACAATGTTGATGTTGCGAGGTATGAAAATAAAAGAGATAGAAGAAAAACAACAAAATGGCTCATAAATGTCTTGGAGAATCCCCACAAGTTCCTTGATGAAGTCTTTCTTTTGGATGACTTTGGTTAGGAGTCTGAGTTGTCGGGAAAGTTAGCAATGCTCAAGTCCCGAGCTACCCCCAATCCATGTATAATAAGCTAGTGATTTTGCCATGAGTGGTGAAACAACAAATTCCTCAAGTTTGCTGTCTTGAGATATGCAAGGTCTTCGTTGGTCAGAAAGGCCCATTCCAACCCTGCAATCAATCCTGATTCATTCCACATCGCATCAGTACATACCATTTTTTTTTAAGAAGATAGGTTTTTGTGGGGTTGATGTAACCATTTGTTAAAAGAGATTAGTGGTCAATTATCTTTCTTTTTTTTTGAATAAAATGTTAAATTTGATTCAAAGAAAAAATGTACTTTCTTACAGCAATAGCCACTTTAGCATATTAAAATTGCAAGCAAAAGACCTAATAAAGAATCAAGCTTGTACAGCTTCAATCCAAAGTTAGAAAGCACAATCAAGTCTCCTGTCTTGTGCTTTAATGGACATAATTATGTTCTTGACCAGTCTGTCAATCATGGCAAAGAGAACTTCAGGAGATCGCGGCCTCTCACCATGTCTGCGGCAGTTTCTCTCACGCCAAATCATGTAGATTGTAGCTTGAAAAACGTAACGAACAAGGAAGCTCCTGGTTCGATCCATGTTTGGTTTTTGTATGAAGAGCACGACATCAATCCACTCTTCTGAGTAACCATTACCCATAAAAACATTCATCAGCTTGTACCATAGTGATGAGGAGTAATCGCAGCCGAAAAATAGATGGTTTCTCGTTTCCAGCTGCTGCATACATAGAACACAGGTCCCATCAATCCCAGCGTTCCAGGCGACCATCCTATCTCCCGTAGTGAGTCGATTACAAATAGCTATCCAAGTACAGAACCTGTGCTTTGGCGTAGCATTAGTGAACCAGATTCCTCTGTGCCAAGAGATCTTTTCTTTTTTAGTTGTGATGTGATTCCAAGTTTCTGAAGTAAGAAACTGATCTTTGTAAATATCTTGTTTCCCTTTCCAAAGGACAACATCCTCCTCTTCAGAATGAGATAAAGACTGGAGCTGGTTCTCAATTTGAATCAGACCCACAGAACGATGAACTCTTCTTCTACGTTTTATCCTCGCAGTATGCACCGTATCATGTTGCCGTATTCCCGTATCGATTTGACCCCTTGTTCCCAACATATCCATCAAGCAGCCTAAAGGAGACCACTGGTCGTACCAGAAAGATGTCCCTTTCCCATTATAAACTACAACTTTACAGAACTCTCGAGCCAGCCCTCGAACTTTCAAAAAATTTCGCCACATCCATGAACCTTTTTGATCATTATCTTTGACCGACCAAATAGACTGATTCTTAAGGAGTGTGGAGTCAATCCATCTGACCCAGAGTGATGATTTGTTAGAGATTACCCTCCAGAAGAGCTTTAGGATGGTAACATTGTTCATATCTTTTAGTGAACGGAGACCAAGCCCACCTTCTTCTTTAGGGCGACAAACCTCTTCCCAACACAACTTTGCTTTCCGAGGGTTAAGCTCGCTACCTGACCATAGGAAGGCCGAACAGATCTTGTCGATTTCTCGAATACACGCCTTCGGTAGACGAAAATCTGATAACCAGAAATTGGAGATGCTCCATAGAACTGAGCCAAGAAGCTCAAGTCTACCGGCATAAGATAAGTACCGGTTTTTCCAGGATCCTATTCGCGTTCTTATTGTCTCGATGAGAGGTTGGTAATCAGTAGTATTCATACTTTTGGTGGTAAGTGGTAAGCCGAAGTAGCGCACCGGAAGTTTATCTGTTTTGAAATGAAATTTATTCTCCAGCTCCATCTGGATGTCTTCTGTTACCCCTCCCAGGTACATGGTCGACTTTTCCATACTAATTCTCAGGCCTGAGTATTTTGCAAACTTGTCAAACACGTCAACTATTCCTTCTACAGATCGTACTTTCCCATCTGTGACTACCATAAGATCATCTGCAAACGTCAGGTGGGTCAGATTTAGACTTTTGCATCGAGGATGATAGCCAAAATTTTGAGTGCTTGCCGCCTTGTCTAGAAGTTTAGATAGAACATCTATAACAATAACAAATAGGTACGGAGAAAGAGAGCATCCCTGTCTAAGTCCCCTCTTGCTCTGGAAATAACCAGACAGCTCTCCGTTAACTTGAACTGAAAAAGATGGCGTTGATATGCATAAAGAGATCCAGTGGATGAACTTATGAGGAAAGTTCATAGCGGTGAGAGTATTAAGGAGGAAAGGCCATTGGACAGAGTCAAAAGCCTTGGAGATATCAATCTTGATGGCACATCGAGATGATATATTGTCCTTATGGTAATCCCTGACAATTTCAGTAGCGAGCAGGAGATTTTCAATCAAGAGTCTCTCACTAACAAAAGCTGACTGGTTTGCTGATATAAACTGGGGGAGAAGGCACTTTAGTCGATTCGCAATAATCTTCGATATGACTTTGTATAGAACATTACATCAAGAGATCGGTCTGTAGTCCTTCATCTCAGTAGCTTCTGTTTTTTTTGGAATCAAAGCTAATATGGTTGAATTCACTCCCTTGGGAAGGAATCCTTTCACAAAGAACGCCTGAACTGCAATAACAAACTCAGAGCCAGTGATATCCCAGGTTGCTTTATAGAACTCAGCATTGAACCCATCAGGTCCCGGCGACTTATTGCTAGGCATAGAGAAGAGCACATCTTTTATCTCATCATGCGTTACTGGCTGCACCAGACTTCCTGCATCCTGATCCGAACATCTAAAAGAGAGGAGATCCTGCAGCTGCGAGACATCCATTCCCGTGTAATCCTCAGGTTGATATTGGAGGAATTCTCGGAAAAAACTCTGTGCTTCCTCCTTGATACCATTATCATCATTCACTAACCTTCCATCTCGACAACGGATCTCTCTAATCCCATTAATTGCTTCTTGGGTACCAATTGCTCAATGATAGGTCTTGTTGTTTTGATCCCCAATTTTCAGCCAATGTAATTTCGACCTTTGCTTAAGGAAGTTTTCTTCAAGTCCAGCAACAAATTCCCATCGTGCGAACGCTTCACTCTCTAGTTCTTGATTTTGAGTCGTCGGGAACTCAAGATTTTGTTTCTGTTTTTTACATAGATCCTCATGAGCCTCTCTAGATTTTTTGACCAAGTTTCCCATTCTTTCTTTGGCCAGGGTTTTGATTACTGGTTTCAGTCTCTTGAGCTTTTTTGAAAAACGAAACAAGGATGATGTTGAGAGGAATATTGGTCCTGTTTCTGTCCAGAACGTTTTCACCGTGGGCAAAAACTCTTCAATGGTAGTGACTGCATTCACAAACTTAAACGGCTTACGTTTTATGTGATTCTCTGGCACTGCAAGATGGATACGGCATCGCAAGTGGTCAGAGCAGCCACCAGCTTCAAAAACAGAGTAAGCCTGACGAAACTTTTGGTTCCATGCATCATTAACGAGCACACGATCCAGCTTCTTCGATATAAGATCATTTCCTCTTTTATTACTCCAAGTAAGAGGAGGGCCATGGTACGCCATATCTACCAAGGAACAATGATTAACCATGTCCTGAAACCTCCTCATTCCCATGGTTACCGCTGGAGAGCTATCAAACTTTGAATGCTCAGGCATATCTAAAGTTTCATTAAAATCTCCAAGAATTATCCAAGGCTTAGGTCCAATAATTGGAGAGTTATGATGATCACATAAGTCTTTCCACAACCCTTTCCTTTCTTCTGCTGTGTTTGATGCATAGACAAAGGAGCAAAAGATCTGCTCCTGGATCGATTCAAGTTTAACCGAACAAGTGACCAGTTGACTACTCTTGAAAAAAGGAGTGAGTCTCACATTGTTCTTCCATATTATCCAGATCCTACCCAAACGATGATGCTCATAGTTTGTTAGAATCGACCAATCTCTGAATATAGATCCCACCAAAAATGGAACTCTACCTTCTTTTACTTTTGTTTCAATCAAACAACCAAAATCAAACTGCCTCTCTTCGAGCCACTTCTTTATTACGGAATGCTTAATAGATTTATTTAAGCCGCGGACATTCCAAAAGAAGCATGACATATCAGTGTTTTTTGGAGGAATGTTTCCTGCTTGTGCCATTAGGTTTGATATTCCTAGACACAGCAGACTGAGAGCTTACACGAAGTGTTACTCTCGCTGGTCGGGCTGGCTTAGAAACCTTCCCGTCCTTTTTTGGTTGCAGGTTCTCACCATCGTGTTGCAGAATTTCTCCCTCCTCTGCATCATCCACTAGGTTACCTCTAGATAAATTATCAACTTTCACCACTGATTCCTGAGTTGTGCTTTGCTCATCATCATCATCTGCTTCTACTAATAGTTGAAACCGGGATGGAGAGATTACTGTTTGAGCATCATGCTTCTCTACTGATCTTCCAACTTTGCCCAGCGAAACACTCGACCAGTCCTTCTCTGTCTCCATGCTTACTTCAACCTCAGAGTTTGCTTGGTCACGTAAACCACCTTGCAGTTCACAGCTTCCACTTTTTCCCACTGTAGGTTCCTCATCTTCCACTGATTTCTCTATTTGTTTTTCAACTTCTCTCCCCGTGACAGCCTCAGAAACTGTCTCTACCTCCTCCACAACCTTAGGACGGCGCAATATCTCAACTGTTTTCTCCCCTTGAGGTTCCCCTTCCTCTCCCATGTTTTGTAAATGGGTATCAGATTCCTTACCCTCTTCAGTTTCTTCCTCTGTTTCATTCATTACTTTTTTGCTGCATTCTTTGTCCTTATGTCCCCATTTCGTGCAAAGAGAGCACTTAATAGGAGTCCAAGGATAGGTGAACTTAACATCAGCATTAATCCCAGACTTGGAACAGAACCGATAACCAGACGGCAGGGGGTTTGTCATGTTCGCATTCACAAACACCTTGGCCTCCTCGAAGTTTGAACATAACTCTGTTTCTGGATGCAATCTCACCGGTTTCCCGATAGAGCTGGCAATAAAGCCAAGTCCCTTCCAAGAGTACATGCTATATGGAACGTTTTTCATTGTAACCCACATGGGTACAATCTTCACCTCAGTTTCTTCATTCTCTTTTTCTGTCAGTGGAACCCATTTAGAGAGTATCATCGGGATGTTCGCAATATTCCACACTCCACGCCGCAGGACACGGATCCTAGTTTGTTGATCACAGATCCTGAACTTCACCGTTCTTTCGTTCACGGCATACACATCGATCTTAACATTTTTATTTCCTAGAGGCCATATCTTGTTAACAAGAATATGGATCTTAGCCACGTGAGGAGCAGGATCCAGGAACGTTCCTTCAAGAAAATCCTCCCCGGGGACTGTATTGACGAGAAGATCATCAGGTATCTCTACCGTCTGAGTACCGTCTACATCTTCAACTTTAACGTCGTGCCTCATCAGAACATGTTTCTGTTGAACCGCTTTTACAAATGACTTTTTACCAAACTGCATAAGCCTGACTTGTAGCCTCATCTGCGACCTTCAGAGGTGAGCCCTCCGGTACCGGCGCCGCCATAGAGCGAGCCTTATGACCGTCACACCTTGAAAAATCTCAAAACCCTAAAATCTCCTACAGAATCACCCTCAGAGCTATTTTAGGAAACTCTGTATCCGCTTCCAGTGGTCACTTATCTAACCAACTGATAATTTGAATTCAGTGATTCTGATCAATATAAACAAACCCGTTAAGTACCAAATATGTTACATTATTTCAAATATCGCCTAAGAAATTAATATTCGTTTTGATTTGGGATATTGGCCATGTTCTTTTGCATGTCACGACTTACAACTTTATTAAAATTATTCATTCAATAACACTAGATTTTAAAATAAAATTTATATCATCATTCGAATAACAATAAATTGTGTTGATTGAATAACACCACTTAAGACCATCTCTAATGATTCGTTCTATTTTTCCAAAATAGAGTAATTCTTAATAGTGTTGGATTTTACTCCAATGATATTCTATTTTAGAGTGAAAACTAGAACGATAAACAGAAAATAAATGGATTAATTACTCTATTTATAGTGTAAATCTATTTTTACTCTATCACAAAGTGAAAATAAAATAGTACTAGAATATTTTTACTGAACAATAGAGTGGGTGGGAGATGCACTAGTTACTCGCAAATCATATAAGAAACAGATAATCCTTATAAGCCCATACATTTAAACCACCGAATAACTAAAGTCTTTTCTCCGATGTCGTTTAGCTTCGTCTCCGCTGAATATTCAATTCAGACACCGTTTCTCGCACGAGCGCTTCAACAATATCCCGCTCAAACTCTGCGACGATCTCTTCTCCTTCTTCTTCGAGCTTCTCTATCTCTAGAAGACTATCAATATCCACTGCAGCAATCTCTCGGATATTCCAACAACGCTTATTGCTATAACTCGCAACGACGGAACAGAGCTTGCCTTTTTCCTCCCATCCATGATAGTTCCTCGCTGCAGCTTCTGGACCAATCTCCTCAGTTTCATTCGCTTTTATTCCAGCTTCTTCGTTTATATCTTGAGAAGGTACACGATGTACGTGTTTCTGAGGAGGTTTTGTGACAAAAATGTTGTTGTCAACATCACTTGACTTTACTATTTTCTTGAACTTCTTCTTGTGTAAGGGATTGGTAGCTTTAGAGCCTGTTGTAGATTCAGACAAGAAAGCCTTGTTTCGAGTATCTGGTGTCTGAGAAGGTTTTAAGGGACGTTGAGTGAACCTTGTCTCACTCTTTCCCTTCTGTGTTACTCTGTTCTTGCTCTGTTTCTCTCCAGAGGGTTTTGACACGGGAACAAGGATCACCTTCGTTGTCTTTGGCTCCGGCTTCGGCTTATGTGTGGTTTGTTCCGGTCTGAAAGAAGATGAGGTGCTTGGTTTGTTTTCTTTATTTGAAAACCTGGTTCTTGGTGAGCAAGAAATTGATGTGTCTCTTCTAAGCTCGTTAATGTCTTGTAATGGTCTTGCTTCTTTGTTCTTCACCGAGTTTGTAATATCCATACCCACGACTCTTCTGGTGACGACTCTCTCTTTGATTTGTTTCAGAATCTGCCTTGGACTCTGAATCTCCTCTTGATCTTGCTGTTTCAGCCTTGAACAGCCAAACTCTTCACGCTTGTTCAGCTGGAGAGAGAGGCGATGGATGTCGAAATCAGATTTCCGAGCAGAGGAGACTCTGGGACTCTCCGGTAAAGATCTGGTCCCACCTAAGCGTGTGCCTTTCTTGGAAAGTCTATGGCTTGTGAGACGACTTGTTCCATGATGGGCCATTGTCTGAAGACTTGGGAGTGGCTTGTTAAGGTCTGTTTTCTCAGGAAGAAGATCAAGACCCATTAGTCTAGCCACCAAGCTTGGTGTTTTGCTGCCTGGTGAGTTGCACATTTCAGATGAAGAAGTGGTGGAAGTATCACTCGCAATGAGTCTTGAACTCCTTGTCCCTGTCTCTGTTCTCACTCGCATGCTTACCTGTAATTTTCAAGGTCCTTATTAGATACATTAGCGCAATAAAGACTAATTAGTAAAGTTAAATCCATTTTTCCAAAATGTTTGACTTACAGGAATGTTCAAACTTTGTTTGTCCTTGTAGACTGTTGATAGTGGAGACTCTTCTATTAACTTCAAGCCTACAAATTTCACAACAAAA
Source organism: Brassica napus (assembly GCF_020379485.1). Lineage (NCBI taxonomy): Eukaryota > Viridiplantae > Streptophyta > Magnoliopsida > Brassicales > Brassicaceae > Brassica > Brassica napus. The sequence continues at coordinate 39,698,580 of NC_063452.1, read as the reverse complement.
ACAACTACTATCTTTAGTATCTTCTGCTCTAATCATCTCCCAAGTGAACTTATGTTTTGAGAGAGAAGGAGCAAATACCTTTTGACCTGGAAGGAGAATCAATGGTGAGATTATGATGAGAAGGGAAGTAGAGATGTTGGAAATCAAACAAGTGATAAAAAGCAGCCATGCATCCATTTGCTTTTCTCTTTGACTTAGTGGAAAAGATTGCTCCACCTCCTTGGCCGCAGTTTCGTCCCATTTGCAGTAAAGAAAAAGCTTACTACAACCTTCAAAGCTTTAACCTTATTTCACCTCTTCAACACAGTGAAAAGTGACTGTCAGATAAAAGTTTACAAAAGAATCAAGAACTCTGCCTGAGCAAAGAATGGTTTTTGTATTTGTGCAAGTCTCTCTCTCTCTCTCTCTCTCTTACATTGGGAATCGAATAGAAGAAGGTGGTGAAGAATATTTAATGTGACAGAAATGTTAGTATTTCAAATAGTTACTGATAATGAAGTTGCAGATAGTTAGGAGTGTAGTGTATTTATTAGATAACGATGGCCACGCATCTCTCTATGAACAGCCAGCTTGAGTGTTTACAATATCATTATCCTCCCACACTTCATATGTCTCTCTCTTCTAATTTTTGAACTTTAAATTTTTTTGACAAAAAAAGAATAAATAAATATTTTTAATTATTCTTTGGGATTTCAAACTCGTGAACCCTTTTTCTTTCTTAGCATTGTATATTGGAGAATTTTTTTGGGCATACGTAACAGAATATTCTCACTATATGTAAGCAGTTTGTTTCATGGTACCAAGATATAGATAGTTAGGTTAATGTACAATACATCACCACTATTTTTCAACTATTGTAGAGCATCGATGACTTTGTATTTTCGTCTCTGTCTCCTCTCATTATCAATATTTTGAGTGTTTTGGGTTGATCCTTTTGTTTTCTTTGGGACACAAGTTCTATTACTCTTTAACATTCACACCAAAAAAGGTTCTCTTACACATACTTAGATATAATAAATGATGTGTTTTAGCCTTTTAGGCTCTTTTGCTAGGTGTATATAAAAATCAAAATGATATCATCAGTTCGTCCCACTGTACTAGTATTGAACTATTAATGATCGAATTGAGAGCGTTGACAATAGTTAAAGCTGTGTCTAAATCATATTTAACCTTTGAATCTAGTTAGGCTTTTAGAAAATTTTATTATTTTTCTAAAAAGATTTGTTCAAGTCATAAACTTATGTCTCTTATTAGATTTTCTTATTTTTGGAAGTTGAACTATTTTTACACAAAAATTTTTTGTCTGATTTTAAATAGTCATTTAGCAAAAAGTTACATGCTTTTTAGTAGATGATTTATTTGCTTTATTTTATTTTGATTACGATGGAACAATGGTGCAACGCGATATCATTTTGTTTTTTTTCCTTATATATATATATATCTATATTATTATTTGAGAAGTGAATTTTTTCACTTGTCATCTTTTCTAGGATAAATCATTAGTTTACTTGTCATCTTTTCCATAATTTTAGTGAATTTTCTTATATGAAATCTTTTCTAGAATAAATCATTAGTTTAATTAATTATTATTATTTAAAATTTTATGTTAATATATATATTTATCATGATATTTATGATAATTAATAATCATTAAATTATTCTACTGATATATATACTTATATATTTTTTAATATATTAGAGTAAATTTGCTTACTTGTCATTTTTTCCATAATTTTAGTGAATTTTTTTGTCATCTTTTCTAGGATAAATCATTAGTTTACTTGTCATCTTTTCCATAATTTTAGTAAATTTCTTATTTGAAATCTTTTCTAGGATAAATAATTTGTTTAATTAATTATTATTATTATTTAAAATTTTATGTTAATATATATATTTAGCATGATATTTATGATAATTAATAAATAATAACTTATTCTACCGATATATATACTTATATTTTCTTAAATATATATCTAATATATAGTTATCATGATATTTAGAACATTTAATTAATAAATATATATTAACAATTGTTATTAACAATATCTACCTAGAATATCATAATTATGTTTATCTTTTATTTAATTTATGATTTAATGACTAATATTATAGTCATTTTCTCAGATTCTTATTGAAAATATTAATAAAATTTATATATAAGTATATTAATATTTTAATTAATCGGTTTCCTCGGTTTTTTCGGTTGGAAAATGGTTAATATACTGAACTATATCCATATATTGCGATTTCTTAAAAATAACATATATTCGCTTTATACGGTACTATCAAATTCAAACTATTTTCTCTATTTCTGATCGATTCAGTTTTAAATGATTTGTTTTTATCGGATTAAACACCTCTAGGCTATTTTTATTCTGTTGACATTTTATGGGCTGTAATTGCTTATAACCGTTTCAGTGCAACTGGATCTCTTTTCAGTCCAAATATGATAAGTGTTTAATTTCAAATCTAAGTTTCGTAATTTGATTGTTACTATAGAAAAAAAAGTTTTCAACCAAAATCCACATCCCATAAATAAAATTATGAAAGAAAAAAACATAATTTAACACATTGATTACCAATATGAATATTAAACTTTTGTATTTATAATATTAATTTAAAATTATATCTAATTTAACATTTTTAATAAAAATAATATCATAATTAAAAATTGTTAGATATATATATATTATTCCGCACAAGGTGCAGGAGATCAATATAATACAAGTAGCGCAGCCTTACAATGGCTCTAATTTAAGAGAGCCAGCCAATGCTTTAATAGTATAAGAAGAAGATAACTTTCATTTTTGTAATTGCTAATATTTTTATGATTAAAAGTGGCAATTTTGAGAATTCTGCGTTACAAAAAGTTAGGAATTTTATGTTTATATGTGTACAAAAATTAGATATACCATGAGAGAATGATTCTTAACCAACGTTTAAACAATGAATATATCATATACATAACTTTAACAATATTAATTAAGAACTAGTGATCGACCAGCGCTGGTGTTTTTATTCAAATTTTATATAAATATTTATTTTTCATAATTAATGTTATATATTTTAATATTTACTATATAACTAACTGTAAACCGGATCAGTCGGTCGGACAATGACTCACTTTTTAGCCAGTTCCTAATTATGTTAATAACATGATTCGAGATAATCCGACAAAACCAATCAAAATTGGTCAAACTTGTTAAACCGTGATCCGATTCAATATTAAAATCCAATTTTCACAAATCTAAGTTCAAAAAAAGTTACAAAATTAAAAAATATTTAAAAACTTCATATTCTTGTTAATACTTATTTATACACATTAGTTTTAAAATATTTTTATATTATTTTTAAATTCTAACAATGATATAAAGTGTTAAAAACTAATTATATAGTTATATATATATATATAACATATTAAAAATAAATTAAATATATTAAAGCTCCGTTGGACCGGTTCGAGAATTGACCCAATTATTATACTGAGTCAATATCTAGTTTAGTTTTCACATGATTGAATGGAAGGAAACTAAAGAAAATGGAAAAGGATCCTCAAATTATGTTTAGATTAAGGGTATGACTGGTTTTTCCGCTATCACCCGCAAACGTAGCTTTTGCGGTTGGTAGCGGTTGTCGGTGTTTTGCGACAACCACTCAAACCACTCTAAACCGCTTCAAACCACTCTAAACCTCACAAATTCAAAAGCTGATTCCAGCTAGTTTTTGCGGTTGCGGGCGGTTGCAGGAAGATGAATTTTTTTTCTTTTTTTAAAAAATAATATAAATACAAAAATAAAAATATGCAATAAAAATTTAAATTGGATTTTTTAAAATACTAAAATATATCTATTATATTTTAATTAATATTATAAAATTTTAAAATAAAAATATTTTCTATAATTTTAAAAAATTTAAAACTATAACTTTCTAAATATAATTTTTATATTTATTATAATATTATGATTTTTTTATTCTTTATAATTATATAAAATGTAAATATTGTTAATTTATTGTTTAACCACTCCTGTATTTGGTAGTTAACCAGTCAAGTATCCCGCAAACGCACCAATTTCTAACCGCAGAACCAGTCGTACAGATCTCTTAAAACCGCTAGAAACCGCAACCACCTGCATCCACAAACTCCCGCAACCGCAACCGCTGCGTTCGAACCAGTCATGCCATAATTCTATTATATCAGCTTTGGACATAAATATTATATCAACTTTGAAACCATGAATTATTTGCCACTTGCGGCTTGCCACAATTCAAATAATCAAATATTCTTTCTAATCTATCATGTTGTATAAACCCTTCACAATAATGTTTTAGAAGTTTGCAGGTATTAAGATCAGGGGCGAATCTAGACTAGTTTTGTACTGGGTGCATCATTAATAAAAAGTAAAAATACATGCAAAAGAGAGCATCGAATTTGGACATTGTGGGTGCACATGAAGCATTTTATCATTTTACCTCGGAAAGTTTTCGAGATTTTGTGTATAAATATACAAATTACAATATTTTACTGGGCGCACATGCCCCCATAGTTGATCGACTGCCTTCGCCCCTGATTAAGATGGTTTGTTTTATGTATATGAAGGTGTGGTGCAAAAGGCAGAGAATATCTATACTATAAAATAGAAGTACAAATATAAATTTAACTTTTAAATAACATTCTAAAAAATTCTAATGCCATTGAAAACAACCTAATCCTATCTTTTAGCATTTATTATCTTTTTGTCAATTCAAATTTTTTAAAATACTACAGGAATTTTCTAAATTTTTTACCAGTTTAACCATATCACGGGTTGACAACAACTTTTTAAATCTTAACAGAATTTTAATTAACATTTTTCATTATATCTAAACTAGCTTATATTCGAGTCACCAAATTCATCGGTGAAACCGCATGTCTAAAATAAATATGAAAATATTGATTTCATCTAATTTAAATAATGTAGTTAAAAATAATGAGCAAGTGCTGGTCGAAAGATAAAATAATATTACAATACAAATCAAAACAATTAAAATAATTACATCAATATATGCTTTCTATTTATTTGTTGGCAGAAATATAAAATGCATACTGAAAAATATAAGTACATAACATGTATAATTTCACATGTGTAGTTAATATATATTTTTGACAAACAAAAAAAAACTCACGCATTAAAAGCACGGATCAAAATCTAGTATTTATTAAAATTAAAAGAAGAGTGTATTTATTTATGTATTGCTAGTAAATTAGGAATGTTTTATAGCTGTTTTAAATAATTGTTTTAAATGAGAAAGGGCTAATTAATGCTAAAATCTAGGAATCGATATATTTTTTCAGTGGCACAAGTTGTAAATAATTAGGTGAGTCAAGGGTTAAGTCAAAATGGCACTTCAACTGGGGTGATTGGTTGGGCTTTATCTCCCTACTTTAGCTTTATTTATTTTTAAATTGCTAAATTTTATCAATCATGTTATAGCTTTACTTTTAAAAATTAAAGTCTACATCAAGTTTTTAGCAGATTTTACCAATCATGCTTTAGCTTTATTTTTAAAGCTACAACAAAAAAAGTAAAGCAAAACTTTTTCTTATGTATTTTAGCCAAAAACACTTTATCTTCTTTTTATAGGCTGTAGAATCTGTAAATGAAAAAATAAAATCTATAATATCAAATAAATTATATAATCATAATAAAAACTTCTATAAATATTTTAATTTTGAATTTGAGTGTTTTTAAATTATTAAGATATTTAAATAATATAAATATTATTTACATATCACATTTTAAATTACAATAAATTTTGATAATTTATTAAAAAATATTAATATAAATTATTTTAATTGATATAAAATAATAATTTTATATATACAACACATATTTCATATATTTTATTTTAAAATATCTACAGCCTACAGCTTACACCTACAACAAATTTAACAACAGCAAAAGTCTCTGCAGAAAAAGTCTACAGTAACAACTTTACAGCTACAACCGATTTATCTACAGCTAATTATCTACAGCTAAATTTTTAATGCCATAGTCGAACCAATCATCACCAAGATGTACTAGAGTTGGACCCGCCCGACCGGGCGGGTGTTTTTTTTACATAATGTAACTAAATAGTTTTTTACACCATTATATAATCTATAAAAATTATAATAAATTAATGGTGACAAAAATACATCACATTATACATATATTATTGTTACACAATTCCACTAATAGTAAAAGTAAAATGATTTATATAATTGTAAATGCAAATATCACGCAAATATTTATTTTTATTTAACTGGTATCATTTTTATTTACACGATACCGAGCTGGCTAGTGGTAAAGGAAATGCTAGTAGTCTTTCATTGGTCGGGTTTGATACGCGTTGGAAAGAATTATTTACAACATTTGGGTTACCAATAAAAAAGAGAAACCACTTTTCTCAAGTTTTAGAAATATACTTTTGTTTTCTATAAATAATATAATAATTATTTATTTTTTCACGTATTATGTATTTTTTATTATGACATTACGCATAATAATTAAAATATATATATTTTAGTTTATTTTTAGTTTATGTATGTGCATAATAGTTACACATACATAAACTAAAATATATATGTGAAATAATATTTGAGATGTTTTGATAGGTTTTTGGTCATAAATGATAAATATATTTAAATTTCCAACCCGTTATATAAGTAGTCGTAATTTTTAGTTTCTCAACCCGATATATAAATATTCATCATGCATTTTTAGTAAAATATTTATATTATACTTATTAAAATGAGTAATTTGTTAGAATGAGTAATTACATGTTTTGTATTTATATTATTATCAAATTAATTTTATTTTTACTTATTGACTTTAACATTTTATTATATGAAGGATTTTTATTTTATATGAACTTTTTTTTAGAACATTGTTATCTTGTCTAAATGTTTTTCTTTACATAAAAAACTTGAAGAATATTCTTTTGAAACTTTTCCTATTACAATTTTCTCATAAGAAAAAATCTTAGGTGTTTTTAATTTTTTAAATATTAATACTTAAATGTACATGCTATTACCAAATCTAATATTTCAAATCCTTACTAAAGAAAAATAATTTAAGGTAAAATTCAATTGAACATATGTAATATCATACATAATTTAAAAATAATTTTCTAATAGCATTTTAGTTATATATATCTAAAACAATATCGTCAATTAAATATATTAGTCAAATTGGTTATTTAAAAAATTTAATCAAGTACAAATTTAGAATTATCAAGTAAAATAGATCTTTTTTAATATGTTCTCATTATTAAGTTTTTATTCTCAAATACGGCATATCCTTTAATTTTTTTAAATCTTGTTAATTGATTTCATTAACAATAAAATTTTGAAAAATGTAATAAATATTATTTAATAGATGATAATACCCACAAATTTATGGAAAGAGGTTTTCTATTTTACATATTATGGTTTCTAGTATTAATGTGCATTAAGTGTAATATTTATCATGAATTTGTTGTGGAATAGGTTTAGAAAAAAAATTAATTTAGATTTAAGTTTATTAATTATTTCAATGGCATTGTATTGTAATTAAGTTGTAAGTCTTAGGGTTATTTCTTATTTGTACTTCTATTTTAATAAAGTAGATACAATGTTTGAAAGTATAAGAAAAATGTTTTTGGGGGTTAATTTGTGGAAAGGACAATACAGTGTAAAATGTCAGATTCAATTTGTAGCATGGGTATGTATGTGGGAGGGTTTCACATGATGGATACTTATAAGTTATAAATGTAAAAAGATTGTACACAAAAATTGTTTTAGAATTAGCCAGGCTGATTTGCCTTTGTCAAACAAAGATTCTATTTTTTATATATATATCATATATATATATGTATTATCATATATATATATATATATTCATCAAACTTTTAAGCTCAATCAAATGTGAGTTCTGAATAAAATTTTTTTTTTTATCTTTTAAAAGTGATCAAGAATGAGTTGATGATGATCCTATTTATACGAAATTTTTTTCAGTGCCTAAATGATTAAAAACAAAAGGCAATGAAACATGTTTTGGGACGTGAGCGGGAACCCTTTAAAACTGGCTCGTTTTGTTATGTAATGTTGGTGCCTATTTAGTTCAAGCACATATCGACCAAAGTTCTAAGTCAATGTTTAAATCCAAATAAACTTTTTATTCTTCATGTTGTCCATGATGGAGGCCATAATCGTAGAGGTCTTGCATTGACAATTGTATCATTTTTAGAGTGTTGCCTGAACACTTTCTTCCATCGCATGCAAGGAAGGTTTGGCAAAATTCAGCTCAATCATTTGTTGGGTTTGCGGTCTCTTTATTTTTGGCTTAAACAGAATCAATACTCTGGGCTGATGCACAGATATTAAACGAACATGGGATAGTACCACAAGTAGAGGTTACGACTCTACCGTCAATTCCAGGAAGATCGTGTTTCACAGATGGTTCCTGGAAAGAGAATGATATTTTCTCCGAACAGGGTTGGCTCAGCACTTTAGAAAGATTTGATGGGCTCATTGAGGCTAAGAATGTTCGGGTTAGTCTTTATCCTCTTCATGCGGAGATGGAGGTGCTACTCTGGGCAATAGAATGTATGAGAAACTTACGTCAATTTCAGGTCACGTTTGCAACGAATTGTTCTCAGTTGGTGAAGATGGTTTCGGAACCAGAAAAATGGCCAGCTTTTGCAAGTTATTTGGAAGATATTAAGATCCTGAAAGAAAGTTTCCTCCGATCCCAATGACGAAAAGTTCAAAGGCGGATAGCCTAGCACGCAGTGTCAGGAAGCAATCGTCTTTCATCGTTCACATGTATCAAGATCTTCCGGTTTGGTTCACAGAGTCAGTATAAATTTATATAAGTTGATGACAAAAAAGAAAGGAGGATCGTTTGTTATTCCTCCGAAACTAACGATGTAAATAATTCAAAATTTTAAATTGAAAACATGCTACATCAAACAATTAGCGACAAACTACTAAAAAAGTATACTATATACAATAAATATATATACATCATTCATTATACTATAGAGAATAATATATTACACAAATGTGGCAACCAGTGATGACAAATAACTAGTTACATGCCACTGATCATATATTAGCTACGAACTTTTTTGTTTGATCATCTAGTGTTATTATAGAGGACAAATAAAAGATTACAAGTTTGGAATACAAAGATGGCTATCTAAACTGTTATCGAAACCAGCTAAATACCATAGTCAAATACCAAAGGAAGAAAGCTATGCCCAAAAGACAGGGAAGCAAACTACCAGTCTACCACTAACAGAGCTTAAACAAAGAGATCAAGGGACAAGAGGCTTTAGCCAAGAATCTAAACTCTAACCATTGGTATCAGCTACGAACTTACGTACTTGAATTTTATCCATTGGTATTATACTTTTTCTTTTTGAAACACTTGGTATTATACTTTAGTATGGCTTTTTATTAAAACTTTGGCCACCTTCTATTATCCTATATAAACGAAGAGTTGCTCATGATGGATTTGCATACATTTATATGAATTTGAAAATTACGTAATTGTCTTTCCAAAAACGTATACTACAAGAAAACAACGGTATTCTGACGGACATTCCGACGGAAAATGAAATCTTCGGAATTTTCCTAGGAATTTCTGAGGAAATTCCGAGGAAACCCAAAATTTGGGTTTCCTCGGAATATACCGACGGAATTCCGAGGAAACATTAATCCGTCGGAATATTCCGAGGAAATTCCGACGAACTAGTGATCGATCGATGCGTTTTTGGACATATACCCATCGATCGATCACATTGTTACGCTTTGGTCCATCTTAGTGATCGATCGATGCGGTTTTGGACATAAATCCATCGATCGATCCGTTTATAAAAAAACATTCGAGATTTTGAAACCCCAAACACTAGTTCCTCGGAATTTCCTCGGAATATTCCGAGGAAATTCCGAGGAACACTTGATATCCTCGATCGATCGATGGGATAATCCCATCGATCGATTACATTGTTACGCTTTGGTCCATCTTCGTGATCGATTGATGCGTTTTTGGACATATATCCATCGATCGATCCGTTTATAAAAAAACATTCGAGATTTTGAAACCCCAAACACTAGTTCCTCGGAATTTCCTCGGAATATTCCGAGGAAATTCCGAGGAACACTTGATATCCTCGATCGATCGATGGGATAATCTCATCGATCGATCACATTGTTACGCTTTGGTCCATCTTAGTGATCGATCGATGCGTTTTTGGACATATATCCATCGATCGATCCGTTTAAAAAAAAAATTGACGTTTTGAAACCCCAAACACTAGTTCCTCGGAATTTCCTCGGAATATTCCGAGGAAATTCCGAGGAAGGAAATAGGGTTTTTAAACCGAAAACAACGTTTTTGCGGTTTGAATAACACCTATATAACCCTTATTAAGTGTCTTACGTTCATTATGAAGTCAAAAATTTGTTCCTTACCCTATAATAAACACTTTTCCGATTGTATGAACGAAATCCCCACAACATAAGAGAAACACTTATACACTTTAATGAACGGTAAAGGGAATACTTACAATTCGTTTTGAAATTTGTTATTTCATGGTTTATGCTCATCTATACAAAGAATCCTCAATGGTAGGCATTACAATTGTATAAGAAATGAAATACGGCAAAAAAAATTGATGTTTTGAAACCCCAAACACTAGTTCCTCGGTATTTCCTCAGAATATTCCGAGGAAATTCCGAGGAACAATATAAATTAATAGAAATACATGCACAGGATATTCTTTTTCCTCGAATTAATGAAAATATTCCGAGGAAATTTCGACGGATATTTAAGTGGCCATCGGAATTTCCTCGGAATATTTTCATTTAACCGGGCAAATAAGCTGCCAAATATTTCGGGAAAATTGAAATTGAAAATACTGAGGAAATTCCGACGGAAAATATCCGTCGGACCCAAGGTTTTATAAACTCCAGACGCATCTTCTTCCTCATTTCTCTCTTCTTCCTCTCCGGCAATCTCTCTCTCCTTCTGGCGTTCTCCACCTTCTTTCGCGACGAACTCTCCGGCGAATCCTTTCCATTCCCTTACAAATCATGTAATGACCCTATCCCACTCTTTTAGGTCCTATTTGTTAGGTTTTTAAGTAGATTTGATGATTTTAGAAGGTTTTTGATAGATTTTTGTTAGGGTGATTGGGTAGGATTGTGATTTATTGTGTAATAAGTTTAGAATTGTGATTTGGTTGTGTTGAATTGATTTAGAACTTTTTTTATAAATTGTTCATTATTTTTGTATTTACAAAACGTTTTTTCTATATAAATTCGATTTTACAAAACGCTTTTTGTATATAATTCGATTTTTGTATTTATAAAAGATGATTTCATATTTATAAAAGTATTTATATTTATTAAAACTAATTTTGTATTTATAAAACATTTTTTTTTTATTTATAAACACTATTTTTTTATTTTTGTATTTATAAAAACTATTTTTAAATATACAAACCGTTCTTTGTATATAAATTCGATTTTTGGATTTATAAAAGATGATTTCATATTTTAAAATTAATTTTGTATTTATAAAATATATTTTTTTTATTTATAAACACTATTTTATTATTTTTTGTATTTATAAAAACTATTTTGTATTTATAAAAAGATGATTTCATATCTATAAAAATATTTATATTTATAAATCTTATTTTGTATTTATAAAACATTTTTTTATTTATAAACACTATTTTATTATTTTTTGTATTTATAAAAACTATTTTGTATTTATAAAAAGATAATTTCATATTTATTAAAACTAATTTTGTATTTATAAATTTTTTTTTTTATTTATAAAAACTATTTTATTAATTTTTGTATTTTAAATATGTTTTCTATTTCAATATTAATTTTATATTTTCGAATTACAATTTAAAAAAATAAATTTATAATTTTTTTTTTTAATTTTGGAAATATTCCGAGGAAGTTTATCCCTCGGAATATTCCGACGACATCTTTCTCGGAATATTCCGAGGAATTTCCGACGAACTTGTGGTCCTCGGAAATTCCGAGGAAATAGAGTTTCCTCGGAATTCCGTCGGAAATTTCCGAGGGATTTCTGAGGAAAGATGAATTTCCGAGGAGTTATTTCCGAGGACTTTTTTCGTCGGTATGTCGTCGGAATAGCGTTATTCCGACGACATACCGACGATTTTTTCCTTCAGTATGCCGCCGTTTTCTTGTAGAACTGAACCTCTGTATTACTTAACAACAAAGACGCAAGAAGAAATTGCTTAAAATAACTTAAGTTAGCTACCATTTTTTAAAAAAATACTCTTAATCGAAAATAGGCATGGGCATTCGGGTCTTCGGGTCGGGTTCGGGCCGGTTTCTTTTGGGTCCGGGTCTTTCGGGTCCTAAATATTTAGACACAACAGGTACTTAGAAATTTTCGGTTCGAATTCGGGTCCGTTCTTATCGGGTCCGGGTCGGTTCGGGTCTATAATTAAAATACCCATAAAATATCCGTAATTGTTTTTGGTCCATATCGGGTCCAGGTCGGGTTCAGATATTTAGGATCTGAAAAGGACATGACGTACCCAATTCCATCAAATTTAGTTGATATTTGTCATATATATCTAAAATTTCACAAAATAACTTAAATGAAACTATTAATAATTAAAATAAAGCATTTTTAAACTCTAAATTTTATATTTTAAAGCTTCATATTACTTAAAAAATGTTACAAAATAATAACAAATGTTGTTAACAAAAGACATTTCAACTAAATCATAAAATAATATATATATAATAGAACAAAAAAACATCATAGTTTTAGATATACATATTTTTAATTTGGGTACAAATCGGTTTTTATCGGGTCGGGTCTATTCGGGTCATGTCTAAAAAAAAAATTTAGACCCAAAAGATATTTGTAAATTTTTGGTTCGGTTCCGGATCGGGTATTTTTGAAACGGTTATGGTTCGAGTTTTCGGGTCCAGGTTAAAATGCACAGGGCTAATCAAAGATATTATAACATTTGGGTTTAGGGTTTAATGCTTATTGTTTAGAGTTTAATATTTAAGGGGGGGGTTGAGTTTTGTAAATTTTGTAATTATGTTTTTATAAATATTTTTAAGCATTTGTAAATGATTTAGGAAATCTAATTTAATATTTTTATCACAAATTTAAGTATTTATGAAAATGGATATCCTTTAAGACTTGTGGTAAAATTGATATCCCTCCAAGACATAATGTGTCTTATAAGTTTTTTATCAAGTGGATTATTGTTGTTATTTTCTCAGTTTAAAAGCATTTCATCCGCATGATTTCTACTAAGTATATCATCAGTAAAGTGATAAAAAGTAGAAAAGAGATTAAAAAAAGTTTTTTTTATAAGAACATGTGAAATTTTTCTAGAAACTCTTCAGTCACATGTCTATCTGTGAGTAGAATTTTAGTTAATTTCAACTGTTTTATCAAATATACTGAAAAATAATATTCTGTAACTGAATCATCATTTTGAGTTTCTGGCTATTCTCTAAAACATAGGCAGTCACTGCGTCTCATCATTTCTTCTCTGGAAATTAAATGTCATCTGATTAACTGTCAAATGTTGTTCTATCTTTGTCTTTTCTTTAATTCCAGATTAAATGTTGCTCTACCTAATTGACGACATTTTTGAAAGACCACGTAATGAGCATGAGAAGCGTTATTAACTAGATCCCATGTGCCAAAAACATAAGTTTGAGACCTGTTGTTCTAGCCATGCTTATATATCTAGAAAAAAATAAGTTTTTTTTTTTTGCTTAATAGAACAAGATAAGTTTTGTGACATGTGTAATATCTGTATACTTAACAAATCACAACCCATTAACGTACGGTGTCTTATCCATAACCGCAATGTTTTATTTTGATGAAACTAGAAGTGCTATTTTAATTAAAAGATGAGTCCCATTAAATATGTATTTATCTTTGATTAACAAAACATTTTCTAAACAAATCCAGAGCGCTCGAAGAATTATTTGAGTGAATGATACCGTTGAATCTATTTGAAAAAAATATTTGTCTCCACGTCCACCAACCAGCATGTCACTAACATTAGTCAGCATCGACAGCTGACCATTGGCGATAACGAAAAACGTTAAATTTATAAAAGAGATGACACAAAATATTGCAAAATGTAACGATGTTTATAATACTTAAGGCTCCGAATGGTGACTACGGTTTGAGCGGTGCGGGACAAACGGTTCAACTGCGGTGCGGTTTTAACAGTTATAAAAACGTATAGATATATAGTATATGTAAAGATTTTTGTTACTGTTAACTGCGGTGCGGGGCGGGGCGGTTGTAAACATTCGAAGCCTTAAATATGTCCCGAACGAATTTGTTACCCCACTATTTGTTACAATCTGTCAGTATTTTACCATAACCCACGTAAAGCAGTAACTAATATATAGAATAGAATTTGTCCAAAAAAAAAAAATATATAAAACCAATGTCAGTGGAGAATTCTCTCCTTCGAGTTCTCAAAATACATATATGTATAAAGTTTAGATATTCGGCTGGATTTTACGTAATTATTAGAAACTCATAATAAAGGCCCTCTTCGTTTACGTGTCGCGCGATCTGCCACATGCGACATGCGACTAAGATTACGTTCGTTTACGTCTCGCGCGACCTACGATTTGCGACTTGCGACTAAACTTGTGACCTGCGACTAAAACTATGTTCGCGACCTGCGACCAGTCGCGCGATCAAAATTTTCTTAATTTTTAGTCGCTGTTTTTTCGGGCGACTTGAATGGGAACTCGCGACTGGTCGTGCAATCAGTAGCGCGATATCAAAACGAACAACAACTCGCGACTTGCGACATGCGACCAATCGCAGGTCGCATGTTACGCGACAGCAAAACGAACAACAACCTGTGACCTGCGAGCAGTCGCAGGTCGCACGACACATAAACGAACATAGTTAAACTAATAATATTTATATATACATATGTATATATTTTGAGAATTCCAGAATTCTAAGGAGAGAATACATGTAATAATGTAGCCCTATGTTAATAATTAGGGTTTTGAGGTTAAATCAAATCTATCGACCTCAGACAAGAAAGGTTTGAAAACGATACTGATAGCTGCCCATTGCTAAATTTCAAAAAACAAATAAAAATATCCCACTTGGAGGAGAAGGAGATGTGCATCAGAGTACTTCTGGGGTCAGATCCCATAAGTGAAGACCCATGTCATTAACAATTAATGGGACCACTCTAACTTAATAAATTAGTGATTAATTGTATAATATATAGTTTAGGAGGGCATGGGGGCAAAGCATGATTTGTCTCGTTGCTCAAACCGTGTCCCAATAGTAGAAGGGTTGTTTTGTAGGAAAGTCAGTGTTTAGAGTATTGTCGAGGGCAAATCAAGATAAAAGCTCCGTCACTGTACTGCAGGTTTCGCGATGGTCCTATATATTTCATCCCGCCATATTCGCGTTTCAATAACTTTTGAACAGATCCTATTCCTCGTGTTTTATGTTACAACAAAACAAAAAAAAATTGAAAGAGTGGTGTACATCATCATTATTATTTATTTTGTTTTCTCCCAAATATTAATTGGTGCATATTCGATATTTGGAACCATATACTTCATTTCTCGTCAGAAAAATAAAACATAAGGGTAACCAATCATACATTTAAGTAGTGCCTGCCCTAAACCATATATATGGCACCTAAAGCTAACTAAGAAAATAATGCCTCACGTTTGAAGGGGATGACGTTTAAACTCGTTACCTCTAAGAGGCATAGACAAAAGCTCAAGCCACTATACTAAAGAGTAAAGGAGCTAAATTTGGAGTCTTAAAACTTCTGATTTATGGGTTTTAGCATCTTAAGCTTCTTTAAAAACAGCAGATTAGTAATTGGAGACTCAACAGTTTGACCTGTATATTCGAGACATAACCTGGTCTGGCCGGATCCACAGACAGTTAAACCCAAAAAAGACTGCGAATAACTGGCGATCCAGGATACGGTTCACAAGAAGACTTGAATATATTTAGATGAGTTGATTTCGAGACCTTAATGCACCTAGGTTGTTTGCACTGGAAATTTTGGGGATTAAAAATCGCTTTTCTTAGCTCTTTTCTACTTTTTTTCTACAAAGATTAAGACGATTGGGGATCAATTTTAAGACGAACCATTTTAGAGTTTGGACGAGTTCGGTTGGGTGAGCCACATCAACATTCGACAAGCTTACTTTCGGGTTTGGATTCATAACCATTGCATCAAATCCACAAAAATCCATCTCACTTTTCTCATGAGATTTCAAAATGATGAATCTAACGTAAAGACGAGAAAATGACATTAAAACAGCATGCAATGGAATCAAAAAGTTAGTAGTTAGAGAAGATCAGACATATTATAAATGAAACCATATGAGATGAAGACACGAGTAGAAGAAATTAATAGAGACAAAGACACATTCATGTTTTTTAACTACAAAACAAAAACTTGTTAATACTAGAAAACAAAGTTTATGAGTGGACTGGGTCTCAGTTATGGACTCCCTGGCTGACACAGATCGGTCACAGTTTCACTTATTCCTAGAGAAAACACTATTATTTGATATACAGAGGAAGAGGAGGAACGCATTTAAGTATTCACTGTTACTCTTTTGACCCTTTTCATTTAGAGTTCATTTACAATACTATTCATCAATCTAACATCAGTTCCAGTTATCTCTGGCAGGTTTCTATTAATATCTACACAACATTTATTTTTAAATTCAAATATTATGATTACTAGTCAATATGAAACATACCATTAGGTTCATTATCAATCAAAACCCAGTCTAAACATCTTAGACTGGTCTCAAATCAATAACAAAACATTAGAACCTAAACTCAAAATGATGATTAAAGAAGCCAAGTATAATTGAATGATTTTTCTTTTCAGTAACACATACGAGTAAATGAGAAAGGTCGCAGTAGCTGCAGGAAGCTACATGTCCATGGATGCTAAAAGATAAAGAGACATTACCTGGTTACAATATATGCGATTAGAAAAGGCGCCTTTTCGGATGTATATAATATTTCAATTTTTAAGTTCTAACATCGACATCGAAACCAGCACCAGTCCAACCTCCTCTGCCTTTGTTGTTCATGATTCCAATTCCTCTTCCCCTTCCTTGAATCTGTGGTTTCTTTCTTGATTTTGATTCTCCTTCCGCTGTGGCTGGTCTCTGTCCATGTTCTTTACCTCCCTCTTCCTTCCCTTCAGTTTTTTTCCGGGTGAGTCTGATTAGCATTGGCTGCTGCTGGTGAGCTACTGTCTAGTACAGATTTAGTCTCCGGTTCATGGATCTAATATGGAACACAGTCAGAAATATTTAACATCTTTCATGCATCTACTTATCGCCAAGCAAATAGAACTGATACTCATGCACCGTTTGCGAAGAATTAACCATTGTTAGCAACATATTCATGGAGGAATTGATCAGTGCTATATTCTAAGGATAAGTTGAATTATGAGAAACAAATGGAATGTAAACTAGAAGGAGAGATTGCTTACTTGCTGAACAGAAGTAGATTCGGATTCAGTACCTCTAGTCTTCTTTTCAGTTCCTCAAGTCTGGCGTACTGCGTATTGCTGCTTTCTTGTACCTGTGATTACAATTTGTTTACAAAAGACTGAGTTGAGTGCCTTTCAATGGCGAAAACGTAACTCCTACAATCGTTTTTGATAAAGATATGTACCAGACGGTTCAGATCTTCACAAAGACTCTACTTTATTGCCTCTTCATCCTTGACAACTTTCGATGCTGCTTCAAATGCCTTTAGGAAGACAAGTAACTTATAAATAAGAAGTCCACACATATAAGAAGAGACTAATCAAGAATCTCTAGACTTCTGTGGTAGGGTTAAACAATCTCAAGAACATTTGAATGCCTACAGGTCATAAGACAAGATGAAATGGAAAGTAAAAACCAAGACAATAACTGAAAACCACTTATTTAGTCGGGTGGTTTTCGGAAGAAAGTATGATTTACGAGGCCTAGGAATGATAACTGAAATATCAATTCACATAACTTGTTTTTGCTACTTGCATCATAGCTAAGACTGTTAAATCTCTAGGACTACAATAGAGCACAAAGAGGCAACAGAAAAGCTTTCAGCCACCTAAAATTAACTCCATTATGCCAAGAAAAAACGTTGAGAAACATAAATGAAAGAGAGAGAGAGAGAGAGAGATAAACCTTTCTGGCTTCATCTTCCCTCAACTTTGCAGCATGGATCCACTCAGTAGAGAGTTCAATTTTCTTTCTCAAGTGTTCCAGTGCTTGAAGATGATGATCCAAGAAGAAGAGAGTAAATCAAACCAGCCGTTCCTTGCATGATGGAAACCACTAAGAAGTGAAACTTGCTTTATTTTTGAGTAATTCTCCTCGATGTATCTAAGCACCAACAAAGCTCACTAACAATAAGTTTCATAACCATCATCTTCTCAATAAACAAGTACATCCAGCAGCATCCATTTTCTAAAGAAGAGACAGATTCCCAGTATTCTCTAACCTAGAAACGACACAGTGAGAAGAATGCTACATTGATAGAGAGAGAGAGATCTCAGATTCGCAATATGCACACTAGAACCAAATCAATCAAACATATTAGAGAAACAACTGCTTACTTCTTCAACTGAAGCTGCTCTTCCTCGATTATCTGGTTTCGCAAGGAGGAAAAGAAAATCAGAAACCACTGAAGAACAATACATAGATCGAGAGAGAGAGAGAGAGAGAGAGAGTAATTGCCAGGATTACCTTCTCTGTGTAGGCAATAACAGGAGCTTCTCTTGCAAGTCCATCTCTGCCTTCAGCTTTGGATCCGAAGCCATCATCTACTCCTTCCTTCTTCTTCTTCTCCCTCGTAATCAAATTTCTTCACATTATTCAGACTCTGGATCCAGGAAAGTGCTGTGCGTGCTACTGGATGAACGTGAGAATTCTCGTCCCGTATTCTTCTGACGGCGAAACAAATGTTTAAAGTTCGTTAAATTTTCACCCAAGCCAAAGACTCAACGTTCCGTTCTTAACGCCGTTATTACTGTGGAATCTCGGTTATGTGATTCCCATTTCCAAAAACATCAAATTTGACTTTCAATACGGAGGTGTCACGTGCTACTCACGTTCTGTTCAACCCTAAACCGGTTTGACTAATAACTAGTACTTCGCTTCGGTATATACGCCCTCCTTCCCACGAGTTTTGTTCAGCTAACAAAACGGCAAGCAGTTTAAAACCAAAATTATCCTCGGCAACAAGAAACGACAAGCAGTTTAAAACCAAATCAAAACTCCAGAAGATCAATCAACAAACTAAAAACACACACACACAACATTCTTGAGTTCCTACAAACTGGGAAAAAGATAGAAAAAAACACAAAGATACAGTGAGAAAGGTAGTGAAGTGATTCACTCAAAAGAGACTTTATGAGCATTTTCAGGAGCCAGAAGATTTGAGAAGCTCTTGAACAGCATCCATGGTGGGCATCGCTGGAATAGCTCCTCTCTCTGTTACTGTGATGGCTCCACAAGCGTTTGCGAATAGAAGCGCCTCTCTTAGTTTCTTCTCATCCTGCACATTTCACAAAATGTACGTACCTTAGTTCACAAGCCATAGAAGAAGATAAATGGAAGGAAAAAAATGAAAGAGATAAGTAAGTAAGTACAGTGAGAAGAGTGAGATCAGAAGCTAAGCTGTTCAATAGACCGCTCACGAATGCATCTCCTGCACCGGTTGTATCAACCGCTTTCACTTTCACTCCACCAACTCTACCTTTAAACTCCTACAAGATAATAAATCTACCAAGAATAAGTAACCCAATATATACAACCTGAGTGTATGTAAAATGATAGACAAGCAAACCTTAGTGTAGTATCTACAGCCATTAGGTCCTTCTGACACAACAAGAAGCTTGAGATTGGGATGAAAGAGCTTTTGCAACACAACTTCATCACTATAAGGATCATCTCCACCAGTCAGGAATGTAATCTCGTCCTCACTGATCTGAAAAAACTCCCAGACAAGACTTTGTTTGTCATCTTCAGTACTAGTAATGATCTGAAACGTGGGAGTGCAAAAAGATCATCCTCATACCTTAATAACATCAGCTAGCTCCCAGATGCTCATGATCTCTTTCCTTGCAGCTTCCTCTGATGGCCACAAGGGTAACCTCAAGTTGGGGTCATAAGACAAGAGACTCCCTGCGGCTTTAGCGATTTTCATAGCTGCAAGATGAGTCGAGCGGCAAGGTTCCTTGATCAAACTGATTGATCCGTAATGAAAGATCTTGGCCTGTAAGAAGTCACTGGACTTAGTCCTCATTTGTATAAATATGGATCAAAAGAGGGATCTCCATAATCTTTACCTTTTGGATTAGGTTCTTGTCAAGCTCAGACTCCGTAAGAAGCATATCAGCACTCGGGTGTCTGAAGAACAGAAACTCCCTCTCTCCGTCAGCTCTTAACGTAACAAAGGCGAGAGCAGTACGTGCTTTGTGGTCGAATCTCATCCCAGAGTTATCCACATTGTTCAGCTTTAGAATCTCAGCTAACATTTTTCCAAACTCATCATCACCAACCTAGATTTTGAAAACTAAGATTAGAGTTTAAACAGCAAGAGAGCCTTTTGATTGATTAATCATCAGACCTTTCCAACGAAAGCAGAGGAGCCACCGAGTCTAGAGACACCAACAGCAACATTTGCAGGTGCACCTCCTGGAGCTTTCTTGAAAGCTGGTGCTTCAGCGAGTGAAACCCCTCCCACCGTTGG
Source organism: Brassica napus (assembly GCF_020379485.1). Classification (NCBI taxonomy): domain Eukaryota; kingdom Viridiplantae; phylum Streptophyta; class Magnoliopsida; order Brassicales; family Brassicaceae; genus Brassica; species Brassica napus. Next base: position 39,677,761 of record NC_063452.1, on the reverse strand, counting down.
CACAAAATCGATCAGCATTTCACCGAAACAGACCACGAGAGTCTCTGAACGTCCTGTGTCGATCGTTAGTTTCTTGAGATTACCTGTTATCAGAAACAAAGTAAAGATTAAAGACTTGTCGCGTTTACAGATTCGTTTTTATCCTATAGAACACGGGGCAAGACTACAGAGACATATAACCCAAGGGCAGAGATCTACAGAAGCATAACCCAAGAAGAGATATCATCAAAGATCAAAGCTTTATAGAGACACGATCAAACCCAGAAACTTAAAATTCCATTAAAACTGAAAACCCAGTTCGAATCCAGCTCGATAAAGATCATTCAACGCCGTCAGATCAAGAACATAAGAAGAGTGAACAAAAAGATCTCAAACGAACCTGAGATGGCTTTCTCACCCATGATCTTCAGATTCGAAACACAGAAAGGGATCTACGAGGAAAACAGAGAGAGATAGGAGAAAGATTTGAAAATTCGGGTGCTTTTGTTTTCGGTAATTGTTAGTAGAGATGAAGAGACGAAGTTGGTTATGTATTAGTATATAATGACGTCACCACATTTGTGAATATTCCTGTCTAATACCCAAAATTAAAAATAAACACTTTACAGCTCGTGTGACGACGGTGTGTGTGTGTGTGTGTGTGTGTGTGTGTGTGTTAAATATTTTGCTACGTGTTCTCCAAGTGAAACTTTTAAATTCTTAAAAACCTAATACGGTATTCTTTATATATTTAAAAGAAAATGTTTCTCTTTTAGACTTCTTATATTTAAATGATTAATATTTTAATTTTAGTTAATATTTATGTATTTACTCTTTATAATAAGAAATTTTCATATAATAAGTAAAAAATATTAATATTAAAAAGGAAAATTATGTTATGTTACTGAAATAAAAGATAAATAAAGTTAAAGGTATAATTAGTAAAGAAAATAGTTATTATATTTTAATAGGTATGAAATAGTCAAACCACCAATATTTTTTTTAAAACAAAATGGATGGAGTAGATTTAATTGTTTTGAATCGTTATTAATACAATTAATTTATAAAACTATAATTATGATTATATATACTGCAGAGGTGAAAATTGCGTGTTTAATATGGCATGCAACATGTTTTGGATGTTTTTCTATTTTCCCGCCAACTCCGATCAGAAAGGAGTAATCCTCGATCTTTGAATGATATATACAAACTTTACGTTCCTGATTTCTCTTTGTAGTTGTTGTCATGTCTTTTGTGTTAATTGGGTATTCCTTTTTATTAATTTTCATGAAATCGAATGAGGGGACAATTTTGCAAGATAATTACATGCTGATAGTTGCTTTTATTAAGCTAATAGCAACGAGAGCAATTGATAGGGACAATACCTTCATTTCTTAAACTTGAAAAACGCCTGCCAGAGTTGACTTGCTGCAAAGAGGCAACGTAGGTGTGACTGGGTGAGTGTAAGCTTGATTCCGGTTTATCTCAGTCTAATACGGGTTACCTACTTGTAGTTAACCGGTTGCGATAGAAAAGACAATTTTGCAGGATATAATTACATGATGATAGTTGGTTTATTGAATTAATAGAAACGAAAGCAATTGATGGAGGCAATACCCTAATTTTTTTATAATTGAAAAACTAATTATACTACCTGCCCTGCCAAAGTTGACTTGCTGCAAAGTGACTAAGTGGGATAAAAGAGGTGAGACTAGGTGAGGGTGAGTCTTATAAGCGCGCCAACTCAGCAACACAAAATCAATGTGAGCCTTAACGATAAGCCACTAACTCTTAAGCTCAATTTGATCCCACAATCACCCCAGTCACATTAAACAAAGAGGGAGCGTATCTGCGTGTTCTGGGGTTCTTTCGGACTCGTTGGTGACTGGCAGACCCGGCCCATTGCACAAGCAGAATAAGTCACTGTTTAGGATCCAAAATTTTTATTGTCTTTTTTGGCTTTGAATTTTTTAATGAAATATTCAATGTTTTTTTACAAAAGAAAAGTGACACATTTTGTAAATTGGAGTAGAACCTCTATTGGGTATGGACCGTTCCTAGTGACTGGGCATATGACTACAAGAGATTGAAACTCTGGTTTCTCCAGGGGGTTCGACTTGGCTTGGGTTGATTTTTTTTTCTTTTTAGCTTGCGGGAGTACTGAGCTTTCTTGTGCCAATGTTGGCATGGGCTGCATTGGTGGCCTTTGACATGTAAGCAAAGAGGAGTTATATGTAGTGGAGCTTGAAAGTTTCATTGTTGTGGATGCACCTTCGCTATGTGGTGTTGATCACAAATGGTCAGCCATCGTCGAATTACTTCTTGCGTAGAGAGATTTCTAATTTGTTCTCGAGATGGGGCAAGTGTAAAAGTAAAATGCGACAAAATGTTTAATGAATTAATTAGGAATAAAACTTCTCAGAAATTTCATTTATTTAAAAGTTAATTGAGGTCGATTACGAATCAAAAGAGGTTACAAATATAAAACGGCTTCGCTATTGAGTCAATCTCACATTACATGAGAAAAGGTCAGGTATTGATGTTGATATTTGACAAGACAAATAAGGAAACAGATAATAAGTGCTTGGCTTGGTGAGCAAGTCCAAGAATCCTATAAAAAGAACCTTTGGTTCTCATTTCTCTCATAGTTCATAAACAATTCTAGAGAGAAGTCAGCGCATAAATGAGTTTGTTGAGAGATGGTTCGGCAAGGGAGGATCAAGCAAAGAAGATCACAAGAGATGTCACCAGAAAATGCATCAAGGTTCAAAGTTTTTGATCTTTTGAGAACAATCAATGTGAGGATGTGATTCGTGACAATCCAGTAGTGTAGGATGTTAGCGAGTTTGATATGTATATTTGAGATTATGTGAAAGAGTAATGTGTTTTATGGAATTTTGTTCTTCGTTATTCGAAGTTAGTCTTCAAGGGTCGAAGAACTTTCTTAGGATATTGCTTGCAAGATTGTGTGCGATCATGGCCTGAGAAAATGGATATGTCTGTGCGGAAACATGGAATTGGACCTAGAAATTAATTGGCATGACTAGTGAAAAGTGTTATAGAAACAAATTAAAAACAAGACTGATTCAGGAAAGTACGAGATTAAGCGAATGAATTTATATAATGTCTCGATCACCACAAATGATATATATATTCAATACTTATTATCAACCCGTAGATTTCACTAGGCTCGCACATAATTTTAAAATCCAAAATTCTGCAACAGAAACTATGATGATTAAAATTTTTTTATAAAATACTATAAAAACTTTAGCAATTATATTTTTAGCTTGTGTTTAACTAATAATTAAATTATATTTGAATTTTAGGTAATACAAAAGATATGTTACATTTTTTATTTTAGTTTTCAACTATAATATAAAACTAGACTTTTTTCGTCAACGTATAAAACTAGAATTTAACCCATGTTTTCAGTAAATATTGTTTTTAACCAAATTTTAGTTTTTCTAATGTTTAGTCATTTTTAGGTAATTATTGTTGTAGATGTAAAATTTAAAATATGTTGACTATTTTTTTTTTGTATAAATGTATTATATAGTATAATAATTTTATGGTGGATGATAGATAATTTATTCATAGTTTAGAAATTATATATAAGAATATATAATATATTTATTTTAAATATTTTAATTTTTATGAATTTAATTAGTTATTTGAATAATAAAAATAAATTCCGTAAGATTTTGTTATAGTAAATTTGAAAATAATTAAAATTGAAAATTATTTAAATAATAGAATAATTTCATGATGGTGCATTATATTTAAATGGTCATGTAAGTAGTAACAAATTTATCTTTAATCAGACTACTAGGTATAGTTAAAAGAACAATGGTATTTTCAGTAAATTATACAAAAAATACAATGTTACTTTCAAACAATATTCATGTTTTAATGACAGTAAATATTTACAATTGGCAATATACATCTGAACTAGAGAAGAGCCATTTTACTTGTCGTCCCTTTCATGTCTTTCCACTTCACTGATTCCATTTTCTCATAACACCACTGTTTTTATTGAACTCGTCGTTGCCACCATAAATCTCGTAAATCTTGCAGTCGGACGTGCTGATCTCGTTGTTTCCTCCACTGCTCTCACCAAATCTTGTTGTCATCTCTATTGAGTTTGCTATTACCTTCGACCCTTCTATGTGGATGCATTACACTAACAATCTACAAAATGATCCCATGTGGCGGAATCAGACTAGATGGCATCATCGGATCAAGGACTAAATTAACATGTAAGATGTATCGAAGGACTGGTTCTAAGTGGACGTGATCCTTACATATGAGTTCGCGTGGATGGTTCGTCTTGAACGGATACATCGCGTATGAGAGTATCATGGATGTGTGCATCGTGGATGGGTGAATTGTGGCAGTGGATGTGAGCGACAAAGCTGTATACAATTAGGTATGAAGGGTAGAGGTTAGAAAGTCGGAAGAGAGCATGGATATTCATTTTCGTTGGAATCATGACTATATGGAGGATTTGGTCGGAAATCGAGAGTGGAGTGAATATTTTTCGAAGATTGGATTTGACGTTGTCGGATTAAAATCGAAAAAACCAATTGTGAAAATGAGAATCTTTTTATTAGAGTCGTTGTCGAAAATTAACAAAATAGAGAAAATGAGAAGTTGAGAAAGACGTGGATTAGTTTTATGTTTAGTTAGAAGTAAATTAGGTGTTTTATTAGGCACAAAGTATGCAAACCAACTTTAGAGTGTTCTAGGAGTAGTTAGACATTAGGAAAATGTGGGTTCAACGTAATTTTCTCACAGATAAAAATGCTTTTTGTTGCAGAAGATCATGTAAATCCACAAAAAAAAGAGAGAGAGTAGAATACACCATCGAATAAGTAGATGACGTGGATCCTTCATCTATATTATTAAAAGAGAAGTACCCATTAAAAAATACTCTTAAGTTTTCTAACTTATTTACACTTCCATGCCACTGAGAATTAAATTAAACTACCTAAGCTTGTCTTTTCCAGTTAAATTAATGAGTTTTCCTTAATCAAATTTAAATATAATGTCATTAAATGAACCTACCTATTTTAATGCTTGTTTTTTTCAGTTAAATTAATGAGTTTTCCTTAATGAAATTTAAATTTAATGTCACTAAATGAACCTAAAAATACATCATATTTAACGTAGCTTATTACGGACGAGTACGACCCAATAATGAACTTGAATTTTATTTTTACAAAAACGTGAATCACTTGACTTATGTAATATTTAAAATATATTAACTACAATATAACAAATGCATATAACCTACCTATACTTTAGTTTGAAATGATCATGCTCAAGTTTTATATAGTCAACTTACATCATGCATCGATCGATGTACAATAGTCAAACCACATATAGTTTTCGTTTTCTTTATAGGATGTATCAACCAACCAATCATCCCACTGATTTTCTAAGTTTTATAAAAAAACAAATCAATAAATACAAACTCAAAATCCAATATCTTCTATTAATCAAAACAGAATATCTTCAAAGTCGTATCTTTAATGTACCTATTAAATATAGAAACTGTAACCATAATTACACTAATTATAAGGATAGATTTGATTCCAACCAATTGATCTATTACTTCGGTAATTGATTTGATTGCAGAAGAGGAAACAATAAATTTAAAATTTATAAGAATATAAAGATATAGAGACTCCAACCAATTGCCTATATTTGCGTATGATTTTCGCATAATAAGCTTCAAATTAAACATTGAAAAAGATAGAGAGATTTTTTTTTAATCTTTTACCGACACAGAACTTAAACAAAACGAAGAGTTAAAGGTAATTTTTTTTTGTTACACTTCCCCGAAAAAAACGGTTACAACATGGACTTTCATAATATGGCCTTTTAACATATTAATGTTATGAACATTTAATAATTATCTTGATGAAAAATAAAGATTATAAATAATTTATTATTAACAAAAGTATGAAATTATTTACAATTTGATGACTAATTCATCACCCTTTTTTATATGTTAAATTTTACATAGAAGTTTAAAAATCATTTTATTTTCTTTAAACATGTATAACTAATTTATAATCTTTTATGCCATACTAAGTCATGATATAATATTTCTTCATATTTTGCATTAATAACCGTTGTTTTTATATATCGTCTACAATTCTCTAATTACGTCTATTTGTTCAATTTTGTATATGATATCGAATATTCATCATAAATAGATAGTTTAAGATGCCAAAAAAATTATTTACTTGGTGAATATAATACACCAAATATTACAAATACATCATTTAGTTAAATAAATAACCATAAACCGAGAATTCTTATCCGCGCTGGCAAGGTCTAGTTGAAACTTAAAACACAGAAGAATAAAAAGAAAAGAAAAAGAAAATAGTGTCTCTAGATAAGTGAAGCAAGTACATGTGGCAATCCTACACTTGCGATCTTCACCTCTCTTAGATCTCCCCTCCCTGTCTCTCTCTCTCACTCTTTAACGCACACTTTCCCCGAGTATCGATACTCGCCGCCTGAGCCAATCTCAGCAATGTCGTCGACCTATGCGAGATTCGACACCGTTTTTCTCCTTTCTAGATTCGCCGGCGCTAAGTACTCGCCGCTGTGGCCTTCTTCTTCATCGTCGTCGCACTCTTCTCTCTTATCTTCCGGGATTCACCTTAGAGCCAAGCCGAATTCGCGTTTGCGATCGGTTACAGGAGCATCCTCTTCATCGTCTGGTCCTATCATCGCCGGAAGTGAAAGCATTGAGGTTTATCTTTTCCCTCTGAATCCATCCGAATGATAGTTTTCTGAATTTGTTTATGGATTCGTTTTTACAGATCAAATCGTTGCCGACGAAGCCTATCGAGGGGCAGAAGACTGGAACAAGCGGCCTCCGGAAGAAGGTCCTAGTCCTACTCACTCTCACTCATTGTTATCAACATCAAACATACGTATTGGTTTAGGTTTTTACCACAAGCGTTTTTGTGATCATACTACCATTCCTACTTGTTTTCTAATTTATCCAAAGAGCTGAAAAGCCTTGTAGTGTTTCTATCTTTATGTGATTGGTGTTGAAGAGCCAAGTTAAGTCTCGAATTTTCATGAATGCAGGTGAAAGTTTTCATGCAAGATAATTACCTAGCCAACTGGATCCAGGTGTTGCTTCCTAACTCCACTTCGATTGCAATTCTGAAAGGGTGCCTTTTGCTAAATACATTTAATCTTCTGTGCTCTAGGCATTGTTTAATTCATTGCCCCTGGAGGACTATAAGGACGCCACATTGGTTTTAGGAGGTGATGGTCGTTACTTCAACAAAGAGGCCTCGCAGGTTATTTTACAATGCCTTCTACTTCCAAAAGTTATCTTACCCTACGCATTTCATTCTTCAAGCCGTACGCTTTTCTTGCAGATCATAATCAAAATTGCGGCTGGGAATGGAGTTGGAAAAATTTTAGTTGGACAGTATGTTTCCTTAGCCATTTAAAGTTTCTTGCATGAAATACAATCTTGAAAGATTGGTCTCCCTAGCTACTGGTACCATTGTATATACGAATAAAACTTTGGGATCAAATTAACCTTAAACTTAATACTTGTAGGGAAGGCATTTTGTCAACCCCAGCGGTTTCCGCTGTAATCAGGAAACGAAAGGTGATCGTTTCTATTTATTTCTTCTTAGAGAGCTCAACATCATTTTTCCCCACAACTCGTATTGATAATTATTCCCACAGGCAAATGGAGGATTTATTATGAGTGCAAGTCATAATCCTGGTGGACCTGAATATGACTGGGGTATCAAGGTGAATTATCAGTGGCATGCCCTTCCAATATCGTTTTTTTTTATTATAGTTCAACATGTGTGGAGATTTGTGTCTTGAGCAACGATGAATTATACTTGATAATATTTGTAGACGATAGATGATGATGAATCACCTAACTTATCTGATCGTTATATTAATTTCCAGTTCAATTACAGCAGTGGTCAGCCAGCTCCTGAATCCATTACTGACAAAATTTATGGAAATACACTTTCAGTAAGTATCTGCTTAAGTTTGCTCGAGCTCTCTCTAGCTATGTTTTCCCTTGATGATCACTTTTGTATTCTCTCATTTTTTTTTGTTTAATGATCAAGTCTCTGCTACACATTTTAGATCTCTGAGATTAAGGTGGCAGAGATTCCCGACATTGATCTTTCTCATGTTGGAGTTACTAAATATGGGAATTTCAGTGTGGAAGTTATAGATCCTATTTCCGATTACTTGGAGCTCATGGAGGTAAGAATATACTCCCATGCGTTTTCTATTTCATTGTTATGATCTTGGTATGTTTTGACACTGAATAGGTCCATGGTATTTTATGCAGGATGTGTTTGACTTTGATCTCATTAGAGGTCTTCTTTCAAGATCAGATTTTGGGTATGTTCTTACATCTAGAGCCAAATAGGCTAGAATTTTTCAGTGTCTTCTTTTTGGGTGTTTATGTTTTTATCATCTCGGTTGCAGTGTCACTCAACGTGCTAAGATCCGAAACTAAGCTATGATTTGATTTTTTTTTTTTTTGTTGTTGTTTCTTTGCTTTGCCTTTAGGTTCATGTTTGATGCCATGCATGCTGTTACTGGTGCTTATGCGAAACCAATTTTTGTCGATAATCTTGAAGCCAAACCGGTATGTCTTGGACGTTAAGATAAATGTTACATTTAGTTTTTGAACTTTTAGAATTTTCAGATGATTGATGTAAATTATATATTGTAGGATTCAATTTCCAACGGAGTTCCCCTGGAAGATTTTGGGCATGGCCATCCAGATCCTAATTTGACGTAAGAAACAAACGTCAGAGATGTTTGACAATACTCACTTGGTATATAACCTCTATAAACCTTCTTACATACAGATATGCAAAGGATTTGGTTGATGTCATGTATCGTGACGATGGACCTGATTTCGGAGCAGCAAGTGATGGTATGATTGTGGACATACATCTTTCAATTGTTCTGGTTCGTTTAGCATAGTTACTGTAATAGTTTTTTTTTCTGACAGGTGATGGTGACAGAAATATGGTCTTAGGAAACAAATTCTTTGTCACTCCTTCAGACTCTGTTGCTATCATTGCAGCCAATGCACAAGAAGCAATTCCATATTTCCGTGCTGGTCCTAAGGTGAGATTGCTATGCATAAGTTTTATCTCATCATTTTCTTAGATATAATGCCGGTTAAAGTTAATGGATGTTAATCTTATTCTCAGGGTCTAGCACGTTCTATGCCAACTAGTGGTGCTCTGGATCGTGTTGCCGAGAAGTTGAAGCTTCCTTTCTTCGAGGTAAATCAGTTTTAGTCAGAATATGTTTTTTTTTTCAGGTTTACAACCAGATAAATGATCATGATATATTTCTTGACAATGTACTTGTAGGTTCCCACCGGATGGAAATTTTTTGGAAATCTTATGGATGCTGGAAAATTGTCAATCTGTGGAGAAGAGAGCTTTGGCACAGGTTCTGATCACATCCGTGAGAAGGATGGCATATGGTACGCTCTTTCTTAAACCTAATGTTAGATAGCAACTTTGTGAATATGCGACAAACACGACTTTTTTTGACATGAACATGACAATCTTGATGCAATGTATAAAGATTATCTAGATAGTCGTCTTTACGGCTTTCTATCATAACACAGCAGTTTTAGCATGGTGGTTAGATCTATTCTGCATTTTTCTAGAAAATTTATTACACCTGAGCTTGGTACTCTACTCTAGTGAGTGAAACTCGCAAAATTCCGACCTGAGTGGACACATAATTTTGATTTTGAATGGCAGGAATGTCCCATGAATTACTTCATCATTTAAAAATTAGGTTTAAGGTGTCACTCGGAATTGTTCCCTACTCGCATTTCTTTATAAACTATGCTTGTATTCATTGAAGTTGGTTTTATGAAGCTTTCTGTGTATCCCATCCTGTGTAATCCCATTCTGTGTCCTTGGATATACTACTCTGTTTTCACATTTTAGGATGACTCTAACCTTAAATGACAGGGCTGTGTTAGCGTGGCTTTCGATCCTAGCTCATCGCAACAAGGACAAGAAACCAGGGGAGAAGTTGGTTTCTGTTGCAGATGTTGTGAACGAGTACTGGGCGACATATGGAAGGAACTTTTTTTCCAGATACGACTATGAAGTAAGATTGTGTATGATTTTTGTAACAGGTCTCAAAATAATTAACTTTTGTTTTTGTTTTCATGACTGTTGAATCAGGAATGTGAATCTGAAGGAGCCAATAAAATGATCGAATATCTTAGAGATATCGTGGCTAAGAGCAAGGCCGGTGAAAATTATGGTTAGGTTCAACCTAGTTCTTTTTTTCCGTACTTAAATTAATTTATTTCAAATGTTTATAACAATTTTCATCTCTCAGGAAACTATGTCCTCCAGTTTGCAGATGACTTTTCATACACGGACCCTGTAAGTCTGATAATAAATAATATTGATTATGGGTATCCAACCATGCCTGTACATACCTTTTATGGGCAAGTTTATATAAATGTGGACAGGTTGATGGAAGTGTTGCATCCAAGCAAGGTGTTCGGTTTGTCTTCACTGATGGATCCAGAATCATATATCGTTTATCCGTATGTTTTAAATCATATTAAGAGTTTCATATGTACAGAGAGACTCATTGTCCCCTATCACATTGTCCTTATATATATATTTTTGGTTCCAGGGAACTGGTTCAGCTGGTGCCACGGTTCGAATATATATTGAACAGTTTGAGCCAGACGTTTCAAAGCATGATGTGGATGCACAGATAGCTCTAAAACCTTTGATAGGTTCGTTCCTGTTTTTTTTTCGTTTGACATAAAAATGTCAGTCATGAGTTTAGTAATGATTTATTCTTGGTTTCATGCTACAGATCTTGCATTGTCTGTATCAAAGTTGAAGGAGTTTACAGGGAGGGAGAAGCCCACTGTCATTACATGAGGAAAAAAACTATTCTGTGTCACATGGTCCTTATGAAAGGCGAGTTGGGTTCCTGACTTCAGTTTTGTCTGCCATGTTTTTATTCGAAACTTCCAGAGCAATGAACTGCTTATCTATGTAACATATATATATATATATAACTTGATGCGTCTGTATAAAATAAAAGGATATATTTTCTTTCGTTGGTCGAGTCATGTTCGATGATTCATGACTATGTCTTGGAAATGAACTGCTTATTGGAAGATATTTGGTATGAGAATCAAAGTCCTTTTTAAGATTTGTTTTCTCGGTGTATGTAATCATTTGTTACCATCCGGACCACTGTGATGAGAACTGTCGTCTCTTATGCTGCTTGTAATTGGATGTTTCAACTCAATTATTTATATCTTGCATACATCCTCTTCACTGGTCTGTCCTTTTCCTCAGAGGAGACCAAGTGAATATTTGGTTGCAGGGTAAACAAGGTAGATAAGAAATCAAAGAAGCTGCACTTGTTTATTTCGTCTATCTACTTGGAGGCTCCTTTAGCTGACAAATTTTCATGATAGAGACTATCTCCCGATGGCCCTTCAAAGGCCAGTCCATTTGCTGTACAAGTAAAGACTTCTACACACACATTATTATCAAATTTCTTGGATATTTTATTTTCAATCTAGAAAGAACAATGAATAAAGGGGTTATACTTATATTTTGCTTATAGGACGATGGACATAGGTATATATGAAAACATGTCTATGTCTTTCCCACATATTTACACAGATTATTGGTAATTAAGGATCTTTGTTTATTTTTTCTCATCTTGTCTTATTCCAAAGTTCTGTTCTGAGCACAAACGCCTGGTCGTATTCATATATCATAAACAGTGAGACATGCTTTTGGCGTTATTTAGCGATAAAGTCATGTCTTTTTCTAGAGAAATCAAGAAACAAAGATCTATAAGATATCATCTCTGTTCCCTGATGTCTAGTGTCATCAGTTAAGACATACACTCTCTCTCTCTCTCTCTGTCCACTCAAATAATGCCACAAGAGAAGAAAAAAGAAGGTAGCCTTTTCAAAGTGGAAAAACAAGAGAATGAAACGGAACTATGTTATGTGTCCTTATTTTATGAACGAGTGACGAACCAGATGCTGAAACGTAGTCCATTTTGTTATGGTCGAGCATTGTAGTGGGTCTATCAATATCGTTGTAGTGATTTTCTTATCTTTTTAAAATTAGAATGACATATTTACTTTGTTCCCCACCTTCTTTTTATCTGTTGTGTCGCATAATGTATTGTTGTTAGTATTTACATTGGTATCCACTGTATGAGTGACGAGTTCTCAACATATATATAATTAAAAAACAATAAAATATAGAATGAATATCTCGAAATATTTCAAGTTTTCAGACACTGATTCTATATTTTATTTTACTTCTTATTATATATTTGTTAAGATACCTTCTCTCGTACTTCCAACTAGGTTGTTATAAAGCCACCGTTTGCTGTTTCTGTGAGCACCACATTATAGGTGTGTCTCCAAAGAAAAACATGTGACCTGTAGTATTCTTCCCATCATCTTAATCGGCATTGTGACTGTCACTAAAACCAATAAGCTTTGGTGTTCCTCCTTTCTTGAACATCAAGCCATTGCCAAGAGTTCCCTTCAAATATCTTAGAACTTGCTTGAGAGCGTCTCCGTGTGACTTTCTTGGAGATTGCATATACCTGCTTAAGATTCCCACAGAGAATGCGAGATCAGGTCTAGTATGCATTAGATACCTGAGACATCCTATCCTTCTTCGGTACACGGTTGCGTCAACTTCTGCTTCATCATCTGCTATAGATAGTTTCAATCCAAACTCCATCGGTATTTGAGATGAGTTGCAGTCGTCCATCCCAGCTCCTTTTAGGATTCGACTTGCATACGCTTCTTGCTTAATCTCTATTCCTTCAGAACTCTGCTTAACTTCAATACCCAAATAGTATGTCAGCTTCCCTAGATCAGACATATCGAACTTGTTAGCCATTCCTTTCTTAAACTCCATGATTGCTTTCAATGAGTTCTCTGTCACAAATAAATCGTCGACATAGATGGCAACAATAAGGAGCTTGTCTCCTTCCTTCTTACGATAGACTGAGCTCTCTTTATAACACTTTGTGAACTTCATATCTATCAGAATCTTGTTAAGCTTTGTGTTCCAAGCTCTTATAGCCTGCTTCAATCCATATAAAGCTTTAGAGAGTTTGAAAACTTTATGCTCTTCTCCCTTCTTTTCAAAACCCTCAGGCTGTGACACATACACAGCTTCAGTTAGCTCACCGTGTAGGAATACTGTTTTGACGTCGAGGTGGTGAATCTCCCATCCTTTTATTGCAGCCATTCCGATCAGTAACCTTATTGTTTCCAGTCTAGCAAGAGGAGCAAAAACTTCATCATAATCAGCACCATGTTCTTATACATACCCTTTTGCCACCAGCCTAGCCTTGAATTTGTTGATTGAGCCATCTGCGTTTCTCTTGATTTTAAACACCCACTTGAGACCTATGATCTTTACTCCAGCTGGTTTATCAACTAGGTCCCAAGTTCTGTTCTTATTGATAGAATCAATCTCATCCTTGCAGGCGTTTGTCCACTTAACGCAGCCTTTTGCTTCTTGATAGTTCAGAGGCTCATCGTCTAGTGATAGAAGAAGAATCTCGCATTCTAGATCTGCCAAAAGTATATAATCATCAAGATGACTTGGTCGACTTACTTGCCGAGTCGATCTTCTAGGCTGTTGTGATTGATTTTGATCAGTATCTGATTCTGTGTTTTAAACATCAGAGCCTTGTGTCTGAGTTTCAGTCTCTTCAACATCATATTCTTCTTGTTGCGTATTGATCAAGTAAGGACCTTGTCCGTTGTCTATGGCATCTCCCCATGTCATTCTGAACATGCCTGATCCGTGTGTCTCCTTTGTTTCAGCTCCCTTCCAATTCCAACATTCTTTTTCTTTAAAGATTACATCACGACTTACAGTGATTTGTCTGTTGCTTGGATTGTATAGTCGGTACGCCTTTGTCCCTGGTTCTATACCGAGATGCACTAGCTTCACTGATCGATCATCAAGTTTCTTTAGATGACCAGAGTCGATCTTTGCATAGGCGACACAACCGAAGATCTTGAGATGACCAACACTTGGTTTCTTATTCCTTAGACACTCGTAAGGTGTATGGTTCTTCAGAGCCCTTGTAGGCACACGGTTAATAAGGTACGTAGCGTGACGCACCGCCTCTCCCCACATATAGTTTGGAACATTCATTGCCTTCAAGATGCTTCTTGTCATCTCCATCAGTGTCTAGTTTCTCCGTTCTACCACACCATTCTGTTGTGGGGTATAAGGAGCCGTTAAGTGACGTCTGATACCTTTCTCATTACAGTATTCTTGAAAGGCTTTAGAAGTAAACTCTCCACCTCTGTCCGTTCTGAGAGTTACTACCTCCTTATTGATGTCCTTCTCAACAAGTGATTTAAAAGTCTTAAATCTCTCAAAGGCGTCACTCTTTTCTTTCAAAAAAATTGACCACATATACCTTGTGTTATCATCAATAATGACGAAGATGTACTTATTGAGTGATGGTGTTGCTGGTGAGATAGGTCCACAGAGATCTGCGTGCAACAGCTCTAGTGCTTGAGAGGCTCTGTAGTTAGTTGCTTTGGGAAAGCTTTGACGGGTTTGTTTTCCTACCAGACATGAATCACACATCTGTTTCTCTCCTTCGATGCTTGGTAAGCCTAAGACCATATCACTTGACGCCATTGTCTTTACGGTTTTAAAGCTTACGTGTCCGAGTCTTGCGTGCCACTTCCATTGATCTTCATCTAGCTTCGCAAGTAGACAAGCTGGTTTGCCAATCTCTAGTCTGATTTTGTACAGTCGGTTTGAAGATCTTGGTACTTTCACAAGAAATCTTCCGTTAGGGTCTTGTAAGGTTAAGTAATCATCCTTCATTCTAACTTCACAACCCTGTTCCGTAGCTTGTCCAAGGCTCAAGATGTTGCTTTTGAGCTCAGGAATGAAGTAAATATCCGTGAGAAGTTTCTGCTCCTCCGTTTTTGCTTCAAACAATATTGAGCCCTTTCCATTGATGCTGACACAAGAGCCATCACCGAACTTAACTCTTCCCTTTATCTTTTCATTCAGCTCGGAGAAGTATGATCTTTCACCAGTCATATGATTGCTTGCCCCATTATCAAGGTACCAAATTCCTTCTTCCTTCTTGCTTGCTTCATACGTTTTACGCATTACTTTCTCTTCGTTTAAGTAGACGACCTCATGCATGTATAGATCTCCATCTGCAACTTCAGTTTCTAGTTTATTATTCTCTTGATTTTCTTGCTGTTTGTCGGGACAGACAGAAGCAAAGTGACCCTTCTTGTGGCAGTTGAAGCACTCTATCTGAGAATAGTCCTTCTTCTCTTTGCTTTTCTCATGAGAACCGTTTCTACCTCGCCCTCTACCTCTGTTGCCTCGTCCACGACCTCTACTCCTTCCTCTTCCTCTGTTATTCCCGTATGAATTCTCAGAGTTTGAGTACAGAAGAGTTCCTTGTTGATCGTTTGCTCCTTCTTCTTTTATCCGTTCTTCACAAGCTTTGAGTCTTCCCACAATGTCTTCATACTTTATTGTGTTAAGATCTAACAACTGTTCCAAAGATGCAGCTATGTGGGTAAACTTGCTTCTCGGAAGGCTATTGAGTAGCTTCTTCACAATTTTGGGTTCCTCAATACTTTTACCCAAAGAGGTTGCTTGTGATGCAAGCTCTGAAATCTTACCAGAGAAGGTATCTATAGAATATGAGTCATTCATCCTTAGACGATCAAATTCATTCATCAAGGTTTGGAGTCGAGCTTCTCTCACACGCTCTGGCCCAAGGTTTCTCGATTTTATTGCCTCCCAAATATCTTTAGGGGAACCTTGTTCACCAACTTGCATCAACAGATTCTCAGGAATTGATTGAAATAGCAGTGCAGTCGCTATGTCGTTCTTATCTTCATCATCAGATCCTGGATCTATCGCTTCCCACACCTTATGTACTCTGAGAAAAACTTTCATTCGCATCACCCACACCGTATAATTGGTTGGACTTAACATCGGACACACAACTGCATTCGGTATGGTTTCCTTCAACTTCACCAAAGCTTTCGAATCTCCCATCGTAATATCTCAGCTATCACAAACTTAATTAACCTGGTTTGCTCTGATACCAAATATAGTAGCCAAGAATACAATCTTAATTAAACTTTCGCTTTGTCTTATTAATCTTTCTTAGCTTTCTTATTTTTGATCATCTTACATTAGACCCTATTTATATAGGTAATAGAAGACTTATCTTAATCCTATTACAACTTGATCTAGGAATACTTATCTTTATCCTAAACCTTTTATTATAAGTTATCCTACTTCCTTAATGAATAACTTAATTACCAAGTAATCTTTTGAAGCTTATCCAACATCTTAGATCCTTTAAGCGTACCTTTGACCTACATGCTGATCAGTTTGTTCTCCCTCTGGGATAACGGGTTTTTTCCAGCTGACCCGTCCGGATCTGATCATAGGTTACCAGAACATGACTTGTACGGGACTATTAAGAAGAGAAGAGGCCCCGCCCCTACTTTTCTTTTGTTTGTTTTCACTTTTGGAGATACCTACACTTACCTGCAATTTTCCTGTTATGTGTGACAAGAATAAGAGAAAGTTATGGTTTGATAGTGAGATTGTCATGTCAAAAGCATCGTTCTTTTTGTCGATTAGTGAAGAGGAGGGACCCCTCTTAGTGGTTTTATAAAGTAGAAACGCCAAGTGACAAGACAGGATTGGTTTTGTTTGATTCTCATAGTTTTCACTCGTAAAGATTTTTCTATCTTTTTCTTCAGGTTTTTCTTTTCATTCGTGCATGGAAAGTAAAATAGAAAAAAACAAAAATGGGGCGCTTTTACTTCTCTTTGACCTAGCTTTTTCTTCCCATTCTACATCATTTCGCCTTTTTTTTTGTTTCCTCTTTATGTCAATTGTTTTGTAATCATTTTGCTTTGAATTCCAAAAATAGAAATTGTCTTTAACAAAGTGTACCACCAGCAATGTTTTTAAACCCAACCCGGACACTGAACCGGACGACTTACCGGGTCGCTGGGTCACTGGGTCGACCGCGGGAACCGCGGGTTAATAAATGAATTAATTTTATTATATAATAATATATCAGCTATGTAAATAAAAATATAGAAACTAAAGTTTAATATTTTCTAAATGTTTTTATAAACATAAAATAATAGTTTGGATGTGTATATTTTTATGTTTAATAACATTTAGAAAATACTTAACTTTAATTTCTATATTTTTATTTTCATTTGATATACAAAATATCAAAAAATAGTTTAGACTATTTATAATTTTGTCTAACAAGGTAAGAGTTATGGCATCTAAAAAAATCAAGACATAAAATTTATAAATATTTAAATGTTTAATGTGAATAATAAATTAAATTTCAAATACAAAATAAACCAAAAGTAAAAAATCAGTATAAAAAACTATCAATAACGGAAATAAACTAACACCAAATCACATCAACTAGTTTTGGTTCTCTCTACCATTGTTCACTTTTATTTTCTTCAAGTGGCATAGTAAAATCTTCATTAAAATCTAAAAATCACAAATATAAAACTGAAAAGGAAAAACCTAACTTTTTTTTGTTGGTATATCACTTCTTAATTAGAAATTTAGAATATAAAACATAATCTAAAAACATAATTAAAAATTAAAAATGAAGTAAAAGTTATTTATTGGTTCAACCAGTGGTTCAACCGTTATCGGGTTCCGGGTTCTATTGGGTTTTTGTGGGTTTTTGCGGGTTTCTAAATATTGGGTTTTTCACAAAACCCAAACCAGATTTTTTCAGGGTTGCCGGGTTTACCGGTTCAACCGCGGGTCCGGGTCGGGTTTCAAAACACTGACCACCAGTATCTTTTAAATACATCTTTCTATGACTGGGAATGAGTTGGTGACTGAATTCAAAATTTGAATATAATCAGTAATGTAAAAATTGTCGAATGGATCATGTAAGGCAGTATTTTTAGTTTCACGTATTATCCAAACTTCATTAGAATCCAAACGGATATCTGAAAATCCTATTTTTATAATAAAACTGAATTGAAAAACTGAATTCATGATGACAAAAAAAACTGAAGTAATTATTAGAGATATGTTGGACCGGAAGATATGTATCTTACGGACCAAGACTGTGAAGCCCGTCAAATCCATGAAGACCTTCAAAACTAAAAGGAATGACTTGAAGAACAAGTTAATCTCAAGATATTCTTATCATATTTACATTAATATGTTTAAAAAAGTTATCATTATATAGTGGTAACATTAATGCATTTTGTATTCTCATATCAAACACAACACAATAATATATTATATTTTATTATCCTTTACATGGTATTAGAGCAGTCTCCCTATTTTTTGAGTAGCTGATTCACTACCGAAGCGAAGAAAAGGCTGGATCAAGAAAAGGGGGTGAACAATCCATTCCTTTAGCATAGCTAACGAATAAGGAAAACTGAACTACGGCGCTCACCGAATGTATCGTCGATTTTTAGGGATCAATATTAAAGCTTCTTCAAGTTTTAAGATTTGATAATGTTGGTAATCGTTGGTGTTAGCGATGCTGAAGAAGATGGTGAGGTACATGACGATGAAGACGTTGTAACGTGGTCATGAGTCACTAGGTTTGGTGTTTTTAGTTAATAATATTATTAGGGTTTTATTTAGAATGTTACCTAAGTTAAAGGGATTTTTTTTCTTGAATATTTGTTTTAGTTCGGTGAGTGCAAAAGAATTATCCAGGATTAAGGTTTGTAGTTTAACTTGGGTTGGTTTTTTGTCTGAGATTTTTTCTATAGTTTACAATTTCTCAGGAATTATTTTCCCATAGTTTGGGATTTATTGGTTATAGTTTAACCATTACGAGGGAGTTTTAGTTATGCTCATGTTTTTAGGTCAATTTGTTTAGTCCAAGTTACGGACACGATTGTTTTTGGAGTTGCAGTTGCGTCCACGAGATGTATTTTCATTGTCAAGACCAAAGAAGAGTTAAAGTTTTCCTCCCTCATTGTCCAAGTCAAAGTTTATACCCTGAGGAATCTATTGGTTTATTTTTCTCGACGTAGTGTCCACGACATACGTGGTCTGCTTTGTGATTGCAGATTTGTGTGTTGCATCCCACGTTTGTCGTGTGGGGAGTATTAGAGATATGTTGGACCGGAAGATATGTATCTTACGGACCAAGACTGTGAAGCCCGTCAAACCCATGAAGACTTTCAAGACTAAAAGGAAAGACTTGAAGAACAAGTTAATCTCAAGATATTCTTATCATATTTACATTAATATGTTTAGGAAAGTTATCATTATCTAGTGTTAACATTATGTTAATGTTACCACTATATATATGCATCTTGTATTCTCATATCAAACACAACACAATAATATATTATATTTTATTATACTTTACAGTAATATTCAAAGAAAAATTTTAATTTAGATAAATACGTTTAATTCTCAACTTTATGTATTTTGGTCCCATCGTGAAAATAACTGATCTTAAGGCAAAATATTATTAACCAAATTCAAAATGAGTTTGGATCTAAACCAGATCTAAGAATAGTCATAAGAATTACTCGAAATGGGAATATTATTAACCAAAGCCGACCTACACATATATATATAAATCCAGATGAAGTCTAAGTGGGTGTTAGTACTTGAGATTCATGCGTGCTAGACGGTAACTAACCAATAGAAATTGATGTTAAGAACTTGATTAACAT
This sequence comes from Brassica napus, assembly GCF_020379485.1. Lineage (NCBI taxonomy): Eukaryota > Viridiplantae > Streptophyta > Magnoliopsida > Brassicales > Brassicaceae > Brassica > Brassica napus. Next base: position 39,657,969 of record NC_063452.1, on the reverse strand, counting down.
AAGAATTATTGTTATGGAAGTTGATTAGCTTAACTTAGTGACCATATGCCTAAGGATTATAAATGGTTGATTATTTAAGCATCCTAGGTTAGTATCTGTTCATCCGAACCAAGAGTTTACCTTTCTTTTATTTTTATTGGTTTGACTTTGAGTTAACTTTTGTTGATTTTTCTATTTTCTTATTTTAACTTTAAAACCTTCTTTTATTTTTTCTTAGTTTAGGGCATTTTCTTAATTCCTAGTGTTCATTATGTCTCTAGTTCTATATGGATTCGATTTTAAAATGCTACAATAATATATCACTAGGATAAAACATGCGTTTTGCGCAGAGTGAATTTATATGAAAATTATTTAAGAAATATCGTATGAAAAAATAAAATTTATACTCTTGATCGAATTAATATTTTTGGCCCTTAAACAATTTTTTTTTTAAAAAAATTTGTTAATTACATAATTTGTTTATCGGTGAGCGTACCTCATAATTTGTCAAAAAATCACTCATCGCATAAGAACTTAACGTTTAGGCCGAAGAATCTCAAGCCTACTATTTGGTTACAATGAAACTATGTCAGCTCGGTTTCATATCATGATTTAGCAATTTAAAAGTTAATTATGGTTATGAGAAGTTTACGTTCACATGCCAATCCTATCTATCTTCAATATTTTTCTCATTTTTGTGTCGTTTTTTTCATTTTGGTTATTGTTCGATATAAATATTGATTTTTGAGTTTATTCTCATTTCGTTATTTTGTTTTGGCATGAGATTTAGAAAATGTTTAAGATTTAAAATTATTAAAGAGATACATACTTAGGTTAAGATCCGCGCATTGTGCAGAATAAATATTTTATATTTATTACTTATTTTATGTTTTTCTGCGTATTATGAAATAATAAAATAATAATTATATATTAAATAACTAAGAAATCAGTTACTATTATGTAATAAATTGGCGTGCGCATATAAATCAAACCGCTCTTGTTTATTCGCAATAATTTTAGGGTAAATAAATCAAAATAATCAATCTTATCTATCGTATATGATATATAATTAAATTTAAATGATATTAATATAAATATATAGTATACTTTTAATATGGATATTTATTAAATGAGGTTTCTACTCATATGATTTTATGATTATTTGCATATTTGTATAACAAAAGTTTACATCAAATTTTTTTTTAATGTGAAATGTTTAATGGTTTCAATAATTATAATCATTTTAAAAAACCAATGAAGATTTCAAAATTAAAATATAAAATTTTCTATATATGTTCAACGCAGATATCAAAATATAAGTATGTATTTTCATATGATCTATAGTTTAGTTTAAACTATATGAAATATATATATAACTAAACTATATGAAATATATATATATATATATATATATATATGTTAACATAAACACTTATTAAAATAAAATTATTTATTCATATGATTTTATAATCATTGTATCGTATTATAGCAAAAAAATTTAACCTTGATCACAAAAGTTTATGTGCGACTTTTAACAGTTTTAGTAATTTATACTCGTTTTGAAAAATTCAAATTACGACATATACAAAAAAAAATCTAAATTTTTATAGTTTGATTTTAGTAACAGTTTTAGTAATCTACAGTTTGATTTTTAACCTAGACGACTTACAGGTTAGTCGTCCACCTTTGTTTGATAAAAAAGAAAAATCGAGATGACTTACATGTAAGTCCTCTAGGGAAAACGGGTTAGTTTTGCATTTGACCGGAATGTGTCAGAAATTTGACTTTTCCTGGACGACTTACAAGTTAGTCGTCCAGAAGAAAATTAAAAAATTAATATTTTGTTTTTTCTAGACGACTAACTTGTAAGTTGTCTCAGGTTAGTTTTGCAATTGAATTATTAAACAAATTTTTTTTTCTAGACGACTTACACGTTATTCGTCTCGAGTTTTTTTCTTAGACGACTAACCTGTAAGTCGTCCAAGATAAGCAAGGTTTGACCAGAATCTCGGAATAAAATTATGGACATCTTACATCCTAGTTGGCCTTCCGACCAGAGTAGCTGAATAGCATTTACCTCAACAAACATGAATCTATCCAAGCAATCAAATCAACACAAAAGCGGAAAAACAAGAAAGGGGTGAATCCAACCGAGACGATGTAATACATGAATTGAACAGTTGAAGCGCCTGACATTCATACACTACAAGAAAACATAAGCTTAACGAGGGCGGTTTTCCTCGTGAGTTCGTCGTAAAAGAGGCTTTACGAGGAATTAGCGAGGAAACACGTTTTCTTTTTACTCGTCCGTCGTAACACATATTTCCTCGCCAATTCGTCGTAACTTAGCGAGAAAAATATTTCGTCGTAAAGACGAAGTACATCATTTCGTCGTAAAAACCACGTAAATATTCCACGTAAGGAGGTCGCTATATTTCCTCGTAAATACCTCGAAACGTGTTCTTCGTAAACTACACGTAAATACCTCGAAAGTGTTTCCTCGCAAAATACACTTAACTACGACGAAAGTATTTCCTCGTAAAATACTCGTTTATCTTTCCTCGTCATTTCCTCGTAAATGTTTCCTCGTAAAATACTTGTTTATTTTTTCTCGTCATTTCCTCGTAAAGTTTCCACGTAAATAGGTCGTAAATTAGCTACGAATTTACTTCATTTTTTTTATTTTACAGAATTTAAAAATATAATTAAAAAAATAATTAAAATTATTTAATTTATTAATAAAATTATAATTTAATATAATTCTGTAAATACGAAAATATTTTATATATAAATAACTTTTGAATTTATAATACAACAACCGGAAAAAAAGAACTAAGGGTCGTTCATCGCCTGGTAGAATTCCTCACTCCTCCTCGGAACATCCGCCTCGTTATGTGTGTCGGATGACTCGACTGGAATGGGATGTTGTTGTCGCATGTTCCTCAACATGGACTCCCATTCTGGATTTGTGGCCGCTATAACGTCCAAGAAGCCCTCGACTCCACCCATACGAGCTTTTGTCGAGGCCAACTCGTTACGCAGCTCAGTGACTTCATCATCCCGTCGCTGACCATAAGACGATGTCGCTCTCGGAACATCGTTGACGGAACCAATCCCCAACGTCCGTCCCTTTTTTTTAGGGACAACCTTAAAAACAAAAAATAAATATTGTTAGTAAAAATTTATAGTTAAATTAAATGAATAATAAAAAATTAAAATTTTAGAAAATTTACCTCCTCGTAAATCTTATCCACTTCAAGTGTGGATAAGGTGACGGGTAATCCATCGGTAGACTGCTGGGTCAGCTGGGTCTGGCGGTCTTCAACCCGAGCAACCACGTCGTTGTAGATTTGGTCGGACTTGCCATCTACAAATACGCCCGCCTTGTTCTTGTGTGTCCTCTCGTAAAGTTCCATAAGAGACGGGAGATGTCCCGTCTCTTTGGCCTAAAAAACATCTAAGAAAGTTAGAATAAAAATATATATATTAAAAAATTTATTTAATAAAATATTTAATTACCATTTCCATACGGACACCGGCGTGGAGTTTTTGGCCCGTAGTGTGAAGCATCGGCCCGTTCCCATGCTCATCGACCGTGTTACGGGAGTTAGAGCAAGACTGGGCAATTCTAATGGAATCAGGAAGACGCCAATAACGGATGAGGCCATCCCACACATCCGTGGTGAGCTCAACGGGTTTGCAACGCTCATACCCCTTAAGATCCAGTCACCCTTCCAGTTGGAGACCGTGTCCAACAAGCGAACTTTCGCCTTTGCATAAAACGCTTTCCTCACCCTCTCAGTGACCCCCAAGGCCCAATGATATTTTTGCTGTGGAAAAAATTAAATAAATAATTAGTGTTTTTTAAAAGAAATATATATAAATCATGAAAAAATTAAAGTATATATAATTAATTAATAGAAACTTACAGCGTAAATTTTGAACCATGTATTTCTGACGTAGTGAGGCGTCTTACTCCAATTCGGATGTGGCATGGAGAAGTAACCTTTGATCGTGTCGGTTACGTCCGATGCAAGACATCCGTCAACCCCCCCCCCCCCCTGAAAAAAACAAATTTAAAATATAAATTAATTTTTAATGTTATAAAAGAATTTTAAACGAATTAAAAAAAAAATTAATGTAACATACCACAAAGTTCCGTCCGGTCGGTCGGGGTCGATGACTGGTAAACCTTCTTTGCCTGGCAGACGGAGAATGTCCTCGACAGTGTACTGCGAGTAAGGAGCACTTGGAGGCACCATCAAATCGGGATGAACATCGGCGGGCATCGGAGGAGCCATCGGAGGAGGCACAGGAGGAGGCATCGTCGGAGGAGCCATCGGAGGAGGCACAGGAGGAACCGATGGTGCACTAGAAGAAGGCGACCGAGAGACTCTCTGAGAAGACTGAGTCTCGGGGACAGTCTCCGGACCCGAAGAACCGGGAGCTGAAGAAGAACCGGGAGCTGAAGAAGACGACAAGTCTAAATGACTACCAGGCTCACCGAACATCTGTCTGTAATGGGGAGTAAGTCTGTTCCTTCGAATCGTCTGGAAAGAAAATTTAATTTTTAAAATTAACATCAGCAATATAATTCCCTACATTATCTACCTAATCAACACTAATTAACATAAAACCCGTAAACCTATCTAAATTCCCTATACTAACCACCTAATCTGTCCTAAACTAATCAAATTAGAGAGGAATTAGAGAGACTTACCATTGCTACGAAATAGAAAGGAAGTGGAGAGGAAGTAGAGAGGAAAGAAAGAGTGAGCGCTCGGGAGTATATATAAGATTACTTATCCTCGTTATTTCCTCGTAAAGTTACGAGGAATTTCAAAGGCCCATGTTTTATTGTACGAGGAAGTAGCGAGGAATTACAAAGGTCCGTGTTTAGGTTTACGAGTTTTTTACGACGACTAAGTTTACGTGGAATTTACGAGTCAACATTTTACGAGGAATTAGCGAGCCCCGCTTTTCTATAAATACCCGCAACTTTCCTTCCCAAACCACACACAAACTCACAAATCACACACAAACTCACAAATCTCACAAATGACACCCTATCTCAAATCACACAACTCAGCAAAATGCTTTTCAAATTAGAAATATTTGAAAAAAAAAGGGAAGAGAAGAAAGATATTGGAACACATGTGGGCTAGACTTACGTAAGTGTTGCCACATGTGATTCCAGTATCTTTCTTCTCTTCTCTTCTTTTTTTTCTAGTTTTTATTCTATGAGGAATTAGCAAGGCCAGCTTTCTTTTTTTGGTTACGAGGTATTTACGACGATTTGCGCTTACGTGGAATTAACGAGCCCCGCGTTCTTTATTTTTATATTTCGTCGTTATTTCTTCGTTGACTTACGAGTGCTTTACGACGATTTTTTCTTACGTGGAATTAACAAGTCTCACGTTCTTTTTTTTTTATATTTCGTCGTAATATCCACGTTTAGTTACGAGGAATTAACGAGTATTATGTTTAAATCCCTAAAATCCGAAACCCCAAACCCCATCTTCCTTATCTTCTACTTCATATATTCCAAACCCCAAACCCATCTACCCTTTAAACTCAATATATTCTTTCACCTCAATCTATTCTTTCCATTCCAAACCCCATTCCTTAACTTATTATCTCAATATCTTATTTATTAAACAAACTCCCACATTACCGTACACAAAATCAAATACATCAATCCGATACATCGACATTCTCGTCATCACTAGAAACATCATCATTTTCATTAAAATCGTCTTCAACAGCTTCCTCTGTGGCATCGTCGGTAAGATCTTTGTATTCGTGATTATGCGGATCAATGAGAAGGATGTCATCAATTTCTTGTTCAGGTTCCTCGACTTCATTTATCTGTTCTTCTTGCAAAGGTGGTTCTTCTCCACTGATGATTCGTCCTCGAGGTGTAACTTTGATCACGGCTAACCAATTTATACCCGAATCTCTCATCCGAGGGTATGGAAGGAAGCTAACTTGGTCTGCTTGTGAAGCTAAGATGAAAGACTCGAATTTGTTGTACCTTCGTCCACCGTTGACAGCAACTACACCGAATTTGTTAAACCGAACACCTCTGTTGACGACGAGGTCGAACCATTCACATTTGAAGAGGACGCATTTCAGCTTCAATATCCCTGGGAATTCGACTTCAATAATCTCCGTCAAGATCCCATAGAAATCTATTTCCCCTTTCACACATATTCCATAGTTACTGGTCGCCCGCTGTCTACCATACTCATATGTGTGAAAAGTATAGCCTTGTGTGAAATACATCTGTGAAGTGGTGACCTTTACAAGTGGAGATTGAATTACTTCGTGTAACCACTTAGGATAATCTGCATCGTCGTCATAATCAACCTACAAAAACAAAGAGAATGTTGAAATACAGATCATGTATGAAAAAAGAGTTTGAGTTAATTAATACCTAATTCCTCAACCACTTAATAAAGTGTTGATCTTTCCTTTTGTCTACGTCACTTGTGGATATACCAGGAAATGTTTCTTCGACTTGAGAAACAAATAGGCTGTAAAATCACATACTTGTGGATATCAGAGGAAATGTTTATATGAATGAATCTCTCACAATTATATAATTTATACTTATATGTGTTTAGAAGTGTCCATATATGTTACCTTTCAAAATAACGTATCAATGGATCCTCGCAATTGAGTAGAATATAGGTGTGTGCACTATGAGCGTCTTGTACACTCGACCACCAAACCTCTTTTGACTTCCCTCCGAGTCGCCCAATCTGGCTAAAGAGATCTGGAACACCAGCAACTGCATATGGTGGCGCAACACCACCATCATCATATCTTCTTGGAGCTCTTCTCCGGGTACGTACTTTTGACGCAAAGTAGTACGATGTGAAGTGAGAAACTTCTTCCGTCAAACTTCCAGCAATTATAGAACCTTCAACTTTGGCGAGGTTCCCTGCTTTTCCCTTCAAATATTTCATGACTCGCTCATATTGATACATCCATCCGTAATGTACAGGTCCACGAAGCAACGCCTCAAATGGGAGGTGGACAGCTAGATGCTCCATGACGTCAAAAAATCCGGGAGGAAATATCTTCTCCAAGTTGCACAATAAGATGGGAATGTTCTCCTAAAGCTGTTCCACAACTTCTTCTTTAAGAGTGTGTGCGCTCAGATCCCTGAAAAATGCTCCAATGCCTTTTATATTCCAAAAACAATTAAACACATTGTTAGTCATATATTATTTTGCAAACTAAACCGTTATAAAATTATTGCGCTATAAAACACTACCTGCAAGTGCTTCATGTACGTTTGTTGGAAGTAGCTCCGCAAATGCAAAGGGCAGTAGTCGTTGCATAAAGACATGACAATCATGACTCTTCATCCCAGAGAACTTTTGACCCTTTTCAACACATCTAGAGAGATTTGAAACATACCCATCCGGGAACTTCACTTCTGATGCCACCCAGTTGAACAACACCGACTTTTTTTCCGAAGACAATCTGAATATCGGAACTGGAACTTGTCCTTTGCTTTTTATATGTAACTCGCTTCTTGAGCAAATATCCGGCAAGTCCAACCTTGATTTTATGTTGTCTTTTGTCTTCCCTGGGACATTCAATATTGTATTCATGATGTTCTCAAAGAAATTCTTCTCTATATGCATCACATCGAGGTTGTGGCGCAGAAGAAGATCCTTCCAATATGGCAACTCCTAAAATATACTCTTCTTGTGCCAGTTGTGATGAACACCGTAAGAATCAGGCATACTACGCGGGACATGCCAATTACCACTCCAACGAACTATTTCGTTAGCTCCGTAGTAGTCGATTTGCGCTTCAATTTGTTCTCCAGTTAGATATGGAGGAGGAGTGTCTCTCACTACCCTTTTGTGCCTAAACAAATTTTTGTTTCTTCGGTACAAATGGCCAATGGGAAGAAATCGACGGTGACAATCAAACCAACTTGTCTTCCTACCATTCTTCAGTTGAAACGCATCTGTCGTTCAATTACAATATGGACAAGCTAATCTCCCATGTGTAGTCCATCCAAAAAACATCTCATAGGCAGGAAAGTCACTTATGATCCACAAAAGCATCGCTCGCATCGTAAAATTCGTCTTCGTTGAACAGTCATACGTCCTCACCCCTGTTGACCACAAATCCTTCAACTCTTTTATCAGTGGTTGTAGGAAAACATCCAGGGACCTTTTTGGATGGTTCGGACCAGGTATTAATATGGTCAAGAATAGCAACTCCCGTTGTATGCACATCTACGGTGGTAGGTTGTATGGCGTAAGAAAGACTGGCCACAATGAATATTGTCTCCCTGACATTCCGAACGGACTAAATCCATCTGTGCATATTCCGAGATACACATTTCGGCTATTGCTAGCAAAATCCGGATGAGTAATCTCACCATCCGTCTGAGTATGCTCGGCATGCCATCTCATCTTTCCAGCTGTCTGCTCTGATTGGTACAATCTTTTTAATCTGTCTGTAATTGGTAGGTACCACATCCTTTAGTACGGTACCCTATTACGTCCTCGTCCTTGCGGCTTGAATCGTGGCTTCTTGCAGAATCGCCATTCTTCTAACTTCTCATCATCTCCCCAGTAGATCATGCAGTTGTCGATGCAAACATCTATCATCTCCGAAGGCAACCCAAGACTATAAACCAGTTTCTGAATCTCATAATAAGAATCAGCAGACACATTGTCTTCCAGCAAATACTCTTTAAGCAAGTCTGCCCATTCGTTCATGCAACTTTCTGATAGATTGTGATCAGTTTTAATATTCATCATTCTAGCAGCCAACGACAAATTAGAGAGACCTTCTCTACAACCACTGTAAAGTGGTTGATTTGCCGCGTTTAACATTTCGTAAAACTTTTTTGCATCTATATTAGGTTCTTCGTCTTCATCATGAGCTACGAATGCATCAGCTACCATATCATGAACCCTATCATAATCTACCATCTCCTCCTGATGGTAACTATGTTCATTATGCAAATGATGATCAACCGGTTCTTCCTGAAAATTGCTATTACTACTACTAGCTTCATTCTGATCATAATTATAACCTTCTCCATGTTGAAACCAGATATAGTAATTTAGCGTGAAACCTCTATTTATTAAATGCTTCCAAACATTTTCACGGTTTGCCAATTTCGAATTGTTGCATTTCCGACAAGGACAGAACATCTTACCATTTTCTTGGGCGAGCGGTGTTGAATCTGCTTGATGCATAAATGTCTCCAGCCCCGCAAGGTATTCTTTCGTCACTCTCCCGTTAGCATCTCTATGCATATACATCCACTTCCGCAACTCGAAAATATTCCCGGAGCCAGCCATTTTTTTTTCACGTTTTTTTTTGTTGGTGTGTTTAAAATGATGTTCAAACATCCCTATTTATAGAAAATTTTCGAATCTGGTAGTTGTAATTTTCGAATTTTGGTGGATTCAAAATTTCGTCGCTAAGTAGACGTAAATTATTTCCTCGTAAAGACCACGCTAAGTTTACGTGGAATGTACGAGGATATACGATTTCCTCGTAAAAGCCACATCACTTTACATCGACTTTACAACGAGACTGTTTCGTCGCTACTTTACGAGGAAATAACGCTGATTTTATTTTTCCGCGTAATTTCCTCGTAAAGTCGACGTAAATTAACGAGGAAAAATATTCCTCGTTAATTTTCCTCGTTAAGCTTGTGTTTTCTTGTAGTGATAGCAAAACGATGGGCTGGAAGGAGGCAGCAACTTAAAACATGAGCTTCAGAACCTGCAAAAGAGAGGTAATGCACTCTACCAAATCGACCAAGGAGCCAATCCAGTACTCGGATGACAACAATCCAAGAAAGTCTCCTCGCCGGAAGAAGAACCAAAAGACATCAATGGAGCCTCGAAATGAAACCTTTCTCCGAGAAAAGAGAACATGAAACTGGTCTCTTCTGCGCTTCGTCAGGTAACAACTCTGGACAGACGAGTGACCTAAGACAAAGAAAAATGAACGAGCTGAAAACCCTCGTCGAAGGCTAGAGCAATGCAAGAAAAAGCAAGCGAGAAGGACAGATAAAGAAAAAGCTGTCACCGGAAGAGAAGACACCACAACCATATAAAACAAAGCTAACCTACTAATCTTAGACAAAAAACACAAAACCACAAAGCAAAAGTATCATCGCGACCACCACCAACCTGTGCACGCGCTTACAAAATGAAACCGTCACCTTTCCTGAGAAAAAAACTAGACTCGCTACAATGACAAAACACCGAGGCGTGGTGAGACGTGGAAGCTTCGACTCCACTCCGCGACGAACAACAACTTTGGAAAAATATAGAGCGGAGAGAAGAGAGCCCACCACATAGACTCACATGCCTCCGAACCTGAACAAAATCACCATATCTAAAAGGGAGAAACAAATCTATGAGGCCGACATCCAAGAAAAATTTGTCACCTTTGGGACCCTGGCCCTCGCTGCCTTGTCAGAATTTCACAAGAGAGCAACAATCGGCGAATCTACCTTACCCCGGAGCATATGCTGACGACCACTGGCGAAGAAACCTCTGGAGCCCCCAAACATATCAACAGTGAGTAAGAAAAAGGCGACATAGTAGCAAGGGGAGAAAAGAGATAAGGAAGAAGAGAAGCCTTTGGCGCCGGAGATACTGTTCACCAGATGTTGGAGCTAACGTTCACTGGACTCTGGAGTTAACTTTCACCGGATGCCGGAGCAAGCAGATATAGATTAGTTTGTCGCTTAAGAAAAGATGGATGAAGAGATGAGAAAAAAAATATTTTTAGTAAGAAAAATATGTTTTTATTTTTTTTTAATAAGAAAAAGTTCCCTGTTTTAATAAACTGACTTCTATTCCATTCAGTTTCAGATACTAATTTAAGTTGATAATATCAAATTTGTTATATATATATATGTAACAAGTTTGCAATAAAAGATAAAATGCTATATGAGTCAATGGACGTGACTATTTGATTTAACGTGACCATTTATTTATACACTGTTTAAATTTTTACTTTTCTAATATATTTTCTAAAATGAGTTTTTTTTTTAATAAAGATTGCCTAGCATGAGTTATTATACCGATTATTTCATTTATTTTTGATTGATGGTATTTTTAAAATATATTAATTTTCTTGAAAGAGCAAAGGATCCAAAATTTGGACATTTTTTTTTTGGTGTAATTTTAGACGTCTTTGTTTGTTGAGAATTATTGATTTTTTATATTTTGGGTTTTAATCATTTGGAGATTATTTGACTTATAACGACATGATGTATCATACTGCGACTAGATTCAAAATAAAATTTTGTGTAATACATACCTCTATATAATATAAGGGCCTGGATGATTTAGTATACATACCTTTTAAGATAAAGAAAAATATTTTTAGAAAACAAATATGTTTTCTTAAAAAAAAATTGAATGGCCAGTCTTGAGATAGTATGAACACAAATATGAAAAATTGTAAATTATTCATTCGCATAACCAGTATACAAAGAATAAAATGAATATTTTCATCAATCATGTTTTTGCTTTTTTAAAATTTCTTTGTTTCTTTAGATGTTATTAGCGTTTGTTCACATCACTCTGAGACAAAGAGACTAGGATTCAAGTTCTTTCCCCACGAAGAATACCTATACATCTTCCCAGACTCTAAAGATTATACGCAGTCCAGATTGTGATCTACAGTTGTTAAAGAAAGCTAAGAAGTAATGGTTGGGATGGGCTTCAACTAAAAATGCTATCCAGTGCCTTCTAGGTTATAAACGAAGGTCTAGTGGAAGTCCATATTCGAAGGCTCATATTCTTATGTATTTGTTTTTCCTAACCCATATTGTATTAGAGTTTCATACTTATGTAATTTCCTATATAAAGGGCTCTTTATTGTCTAATAAAGATACAGACTTTCCACTTATTTTCATAACACGTTATCAGCACGATAGCCTCTAGCCCTAAGACCCCACGAAATATTCTTCAACTCAGCCGAAAATCATCAAACCCTAAACGCAAAGGAATCTGCCTCGGAACTTCAAAGAGGCCGTTCTCTCAAACCGTGAGGACCCAGAAAACGATCAAGATATCAAATCGAAGCCCTCGTCGAGACGAATCCGTCAGTGCAAACCGCTTGTCGATCTGACCACCGACGCGCCCTTACGCACAAATACAGTGCGCGCCTATTTGATTTGGAAACCAAATCCGATTCCAACAAGGATTTTCTAGCCGAACTCAACTCCTTTGCAAGCGAGGGAATTAAAATCTAATATCAATAAGGAGTTCACGCCGAGAGGAGTGTCTGCCCGTGCGATCAAACTCTCTTTTCCATTCAGATCAAAGGAGTTCATAGGCGTTCCTGATCCGTCTCAGCTCAGCCTACAGACGATCTCAGTCCGATCCTTGCTCAGACGAACTCAGCCTCAGCTCGCATCCCGGACAACTCGCGTTCCCGACAGCAAGCATCCCGTTCGCGACAACTCCAGCTCACGGACAGCTCGCGACCTCAGCCTCAATCCGTTCGCGATCCGATAGCAGTCAGCTCGCGTCCTGTTCGTGTTCCAGTTTGCGGTTCATCCCTTTGGTGGTCCGTTCAACAAATTTCTAAGGTTAAAGGTAACTCGAAACCTAAGAACCCATAATCGAATATGGACTGTTTGATAAAGAATTAAAACCGTAAAACCCTAATCTTTTATGAATCAAAAACCATAGGGTAATAGATCAAAACCCCAAAGAGTAAATCGAAGCTCAAAAGTTCGATACCTCAAACCCTAATCGAGATTGATCACTTTATCAATTAAAATCGAAATCTTTAATGGTTTTGAATCTCAAATCGAATCCCATTGATCTAAGATCAAACTCGAAAACCTAAAACCCTAAAACACATTCGTTTTTGCATAAACCCTAATTCGAAATCTGATTGATTGATCAAAATTAATTGAATGTTGATTGCGATTGAATTTGATCATATTAAAATCGAAATTACTAGCTTTGATAGATTGAAATCCAAAACCCTAATTTTGTAATCGAAATTTGAATTTGATCACATAGAACTGTTGCTAGTATTGATTGATAACTAAAATTGATTAATTGATTGAATGATTCAAGATTGAAACCCTAACTGAAACCGCCTGTTAAGAAAAGTGTTTCCATCTTTATATATAAAGTAGACTTTTTCCCTTCTTCCGACAAGTGGCAGGGGGGTTTGCTGCCACGTGTCATCTTTTTGTCTTTTTACATTTTAGATCCTTCTTCTTTTAGATTATTGCAATTTGGTTCACTATTTTCTAATTATACATTATCTAATCCTTCTCACACTAACCATCATCATTTGAATTTTGGTAATATATTTTAATCTATTTTATTGTTCAAAAAATTGCAAAACGAATAAAGAAATCTTTATATATAAAGTAGAGTTTTTCCCTTCTTCCGACAAGTGGCAGGGGGGTTTGCTGCCACGTGTCATCTTTTTGTCTTTTTACATTTTAGATCCTTCTTCTTTTAGATTATTGCAATTTGGTTCACTATTTTCTAATTATACATTATCTAATCCTTCTCACACTAACCATCATCATTTGAATTTTGTTAATATATTTTAATCTATTTTATTGTTCAAAAAATTGCAAAACGAATAAAGAAATAAGTAAAAACTATAAATGTACTTTAAATATTTAATTTATTCGCAGCTAAAAATAACATAAACTTTCGTTATTTTATTATCTTTATATATAAAGTAGACTTTTTCCCTTCTTCCGACAAGTGGCAGGGGGGTTTGCTGCCACGTGTCATCTTTTTGTCTTTTTACATTTTAGATCCTTCTTCTTTTAGATTATTGCAATTTGGTTCACTATTTTCTAATTATACATTATCTAATCCTTCTCACACTAACCATCATCATTTGAATTTTGTTAATATATTTTAATCTATTTTATTGTTCAAAAAATTGCAAAACGAATAAAGAAATAAGTAAAAAATATAAATGTACTTTAAATATTTAATTTATTCGCAGCTAAAAATAACATAAACTTTCGTTATTTTATTATTTTTTACTATTTTCTATTATTTCATTTACAACTATCTATTTATCTTAATATTAACCAAACTAAAGCAGAACACATAATTTAAACATAAAACCACCATAATCCCAGAGAAAAAAAAAGCCAAAGAAACACTAACTCAATAAAGGTCCAGAGCTCAAAGGCGATCAAGAACGAAAACTAACTTACCCCACTTTATCATAGAGTATCTTGGCCAGAACAATCAAAAGTAGGTAAAATGTAGAAATATAATCTTCAGATAAAGCAATCCCTCGAACACAAATGAGCGTGATCAAGGACCAATGCAAAGAACCAAGAAAGCGGATTAGAGTAAGAATAATCAACAGAAGGCCAAAATCACCACGAAGCAGGAAGAGACATACATAACAAACGATAAGCACAACCACCAGCTAAGAGGTAAGAAGCATCTCACAAACTAAACAAGCACAAACAAGACGCCTATGCCGGGGAAGAACCACAAAATTCTGGATAGAAGGGACCAAAGCTCCAAGAGTCTAATATCACACATTTATACTAAGGGAAGAAGAGAACAACATGAGTGAGGGAGAAATGAAGCCAACCCCCGAGAAACATGAGTCCAGACTTGAGACCAGAAACAATCTTCCAAATCTACAGAGCATACTCGGAGGAGAACACTATCCAAACCTAGAGTGGCAAACATGGCGAAAGAGAGAGAGAGTCACAGAGACGCAAGCAGGGTTGAAAGTTGCAACGAGATGAAAGAACATAGCTGGAAGGGTAGACAAAACGAAATCATCAAATCGTGGAGCCGTCCTCGAGCTATAGAAGTCAGATCACCAAAAACCATATCTTGAAAACCAAGACGAGAGGGGAGTAACAATGGTAAGCCAACGACGAGGAAAACAACTTCAAAGACGACTAAACTCTGACCCAACCCAAAGAGATGCAGTTCCTAACATCAGCTAAAATCTAAGGAAGAAGAGGAGCATCCAATATTGCATGGAGTAGCCTAAAATGATGCGAGAAACAACCGCACAACTGGGAACTCCTAAACCCGATCTACAATAAATACCAGAAATCTCAAGGTGAAGAAGGCGATAAAGAACAAGAGCATGAGGTGAGTCTTTTTTGGTGATGATGAGAAACACCGCATACCAGAAACGTAAAGAAAATACATAGATGGTGAAGGCTCAATGTAAAAATATGGGAAAAAAACGAAAACATCTTGAAAGTTATAATGTTCAAAAATATAAAAAAAAATAAAAGAAAATTTTGACGCTGAAACCGTAAATCTTAAAATCAACAAATGCATAAATGCAAAGTTATTGAAATTCAATATATTTTTATATTAGAGGCTCACTTCACTGCTAACAAATACTATACAGACAAAACATATTATTAAAAAAACAAAGACAAAATATATTAACATATCACTATTACTACTACATAACACAATAAAAACACCAAATAACATTCTTAACAAATAAAAGTGATCACATAATTACATTATCCAAAAAATCATACTTTTAACAACAATAAAACAATATTCCGCGCGAAGCGCGGACACCCCCCTAGTATAACATAGTCTTGATTGTTTGATATCGAATACTTGAATCTGAAACTGTATAATCCGGTTGAAACTGAAACTACATGCTAGGTTAATTATTCTAGACTTGATCATACCTTGTGGCCGTGCGGCTTGTTGCATCATTTATACATAGCCTAATTTGATCATATTGATCGATTGCAATTACACTTAGAATATTATGCTAGGATGTAATGAATTGATTCCATCAAGTAGCCGTGTGGCTTGATCTTTGACTTGGTCGAGAGATTTGTTAGTGAATTACTGTATTGATTGCATCATGCATATTTCGTATGAACTGATAGAAACCACCTAATCACATGCTAGGATTATTAAAACTTGATTGTATGATCTGTTTGTTAATAGAAATTGCATGATTTAGGTTTGCAAATCATATGCTAAACATTAAAATCAAAATCGCATGCTAGACATAGAAAATTAAATTGCATGTTTAGGTTTAAAATCTGATTTTGTTAATCACATGATAGGATTGATAAAACCTAATTGTTTGATCTGATCTCTAATAGAAATTACATGTTTTAATGTTAGAAATCTAAACATAAACATTAAAACTGAAATTGCATGCTAAAACCTAGAACCCTTATAAAAAAAATATGAAGGTTGTTACAAGGTTGTTACAAAGTTATTAGGGTTTTTGTCTTGGCCGATTTTATGCTTGTATAACTTGATATTTTTCATGCATAAATACATGTTTGAGGTTGCATAATTAGACTAAGAATAATTACATGTTTTTGTGTCTAAATCCTATTAGAATTAGGATTTGAAATTTAACCTATAATCTGATTTGCATGCTTCAAACCCAAAATCTGATTTGTTTGATCGCCTAGCTCGCATGCTAAGAAATTAAAATCTGGATTGATTGTTAAAGATAAAATCTGATTGCATGCAGCATGGAACCTAGATTTAATTTGCTCAGTCACATGCTCACATGATCCAAATCTGATTTGCTAGCTGATTACTTGATTGAAAATGATGCCTTGCTTGTTTAAAACATAGAGATTGCATGAAATCATATCCACATGATTAAAAGCCCGTAGGATCAAAACTTCATCATATGCTAAACTTGATTCGATTATATTGTCTGGCCTATATATGTTTTTAAACCATGAATCATATGCTGAAAAATCTAGCAAATCCGAAACACATAACCAAATCCTAAAACAGTTTGGATTTGGCTTGGCCAAGACTATACATGTTCATATGAACATTTGTAGGATCGTTTCTCAAAGCCTTGGCCAAATGAAATCTTAGCCAAATTTTAAGACATGATCACTTGTTTAAAACTTAAAATCTGATCATAAAATTACTCCTTGGCCGAAATCTATAAGAATCCTAGAACCATTTGGATTTGGCCTGGCTGAAACTTATGATTGGCTTAATCAACAATCGCATGATCTTTAAAGCCTTGGCCAAATGTAGAAGCTTGACCTAGCTTAAATCTTAATCAAATGCAAAGTCTAAATTCTCTTGGCCAACCTTTAAAAGACCTTGACTGAAGGCAAAAGCTTGGCCAAATTGAAATTTCTATTGGCCAAATATGAAATCTAATCAAACTAATAGAATCTCTTGGCCAAAGCATTTTGGTAAAATCATCTTGGCCGAATCCCCTTGGCCAAAAATTTCTTCGCCAAAGTCTTTTGAATAATCTATCTTGGCCGAATTTAAATCCCTATTAATCTAATCAGACTTAATTTATTTCTGGATATTTGTTGCACACTTTGATTTATTTAATGCATGATGTTTTCAAAATTATTGTCTAAGGGAACAAAATTTGATATTAAATTACCTAAGTTTGGGATTCAATACGAGATAAATAAACATTAAGTGTTATTATCTCGAGGGGGAGAATCAGAGAATCCCAAAATCCCTAAATAAGTTAAGCATCCCCGACAACAATAGCCCAAATAGAACTCGACCAAAATCAAATCTGAAAACGAAATTGCACAACATAAAGATTATATGGAGATTAATGATTGGCAAACCGGTCATGTCATTCCGGTTAAGTATGCGACATTCTATTGAATGGTTTAAGATATGCTGCCCCTTTGAATAAGGGAATTGATAATATGAGTATTCGCCATGATATTTCGAAAATAAGCAAGGAATTTCGTGGGCTTGATCACCCACGGATGGACTGATCATCCATCATATATGACGACATATGCTTGTACATATCCTTGTTAAAATCTGCAATAAGTTTGCAAGAGTAATTGGTGATACCGGTGGATTTATGAATCCTTATAAGTTGCAGTAAAATTTGTTCGCATAATGCCAAAGATCGATTAGAGACTCTCCCATGAATTTGATAAAGGGTCAAAAATTAATGTTCCCATATAGAGAACTTAAATAAGTTGCTCCACCACAAAGTTATAAGATGGGATCTGAAATTGAATTAAGTGTATACGTTGGATATAAATCTCCATAAGAATACATAAGGCCACGAGAGATATGATTAAGGCTAAGCCATGGATTAGATAAATCCGTATATCCAACATCAGGGAGATAAATAATAAGCTGGTAAACGATTTCGAGAATGAATAATGATCCTCAAATATGAATATAGAATAAGAGTCCAAAGAATGAATCATTCTCAGAACTTAAACAAGTCAATTGCCAGACATGTTTGATGACCCAAACTGAAATATACCAGGAGGTTATGCTCTAATAAAATTGATATTGGACTTAGTTAAGATAAGACGGTTCCATACATGTATTACTCGAAAATGAGAAGAGCATAAAATTGAAATGACAGATCCGGAATTAAGGTTGTCCAAAGGAAACCTTAGACATGACCATGAATAAAGATCAGGTACCTGAAAATAATAAGATCTAAATTCATTATGTCATGTCTGGATTATAAATGGAACCGGTAAAATAATATCGACGTCGATGATAATATAATATTTGAATACAAAAGCGCTTGACAAAAGCGAGGATCATGAAACCAACGTCTATCATAGAGTGCACTCAGAGAAATTGATTAAGCAAATTGATAATGCTATAAGACGTGGTATATGAAATCTCTTAAGAGAAATCTCTTAAGAGAAGAGATGTAGTCAAACCAGTTGGACATAAGTAAGTCTTCGGTGAGAAAACATAATAAGAATGACAAAATTGCATAAGGTTCTCACAAAGACCTGGAATCAATTATAAAGGAGACATACTCCTATGTGGTGGATGCAACGACATTCTAATTCCTTATAAGTCTGGCAAATAAAATACATATCTATATGGTCCACTGGATAACAAAATTTATGTGAAAGTTCTAGAGGGTATCGAACTACCGAACACATCAAGTTCTCGAGAACAATATTGAATATCTTTATGTGAACGACTTGAATATCCTAGGAACCTTTGGAGAAATTTCCCAAAGATAGAATACATCAAGAAAGAATTTGAATTCAACATGAAAGGTTTTGGGAAAACAAGATTATATATTGGATTATACATTGAGCACCTTGAAAAGAAAATCTTTATGCATCAAATGACATACATAGATAACGTACTCAAGAAGTTTGATATGGACTAAGCTTACGAATTGACAAGTCCCATAATTATAAGGTTCCTCAGTTTAGAAAAGATAATTTCGGTCCTAATGAAGAAAATGAGGAGATCTTTGGTCCCGAAATGCCATGTCTAAGTGCCATAAAGTTTTGACGAATTTGGCGAGCCATACAAGGCTAGATAAATAATTTGCCGTAATCTATTAGCTAAATATAGCTCATGATCGACTCAAAGGCACTAGAACGGGATTATACATATTTTTGTTACCTACAAGGAACTGAAGACTTGGGTTCATTTGATACTAACCTATCCGAAGAAAGGTAAATTATTTTGGTGATACAGGTTGTTTGTCCGTCCAAGTTCACTCAAGCGAGGATTTGGTGGATCTAATTACTAAGGCGTTACTGACATCCAGAGATGTACTCAACAGGGGAAGTAATACGTGTTGTACTCTTTTTCCTTCACCATGGTTTTATCTCATTGGGTTTTATTGGTAAGGTTTTAATGAGGCAACATCCAAAGCGTATTACAAACCACTTCGGAGATGGTCTTCCAAGAGGGAGTGTTATAAACCAAGGTCTGGTGGAAGCCCATATTCGAAGGCTCATATTCTTATGTATTTGTATTTCCTCCACCACCTCCAGATCGATCAATCCTCCATCCCAATTGTCTTCTCTGGAACCCTAATCATCCTAATCGGATTCATGTTCTTCCCCCAATCCCCCAAATTGATTTCGGCATTTTGAAATTTACATACAAACGTTCGATCCCCCAGCCTAATTCGTGTTAACTTTGGCTTCTTCTCCAAATCCCCCAATTCATTTTATTTGATTTGACCAATTGGGGCTTGAAATCCATAACAAATGATCGATCGTTTGGTTCATGTCATGTTTTGTAGTAAATATTGTGGTGGAAATCAATTTTAGATATGTCTATCTATCGATCCTCGAATTGATAAAATTCGATAAATGTGTAACTACATATAACTGGGTCAACTTAGTAGAAATATTATTTGTCATTAAGTATAACACTGCTTTACGTGTTTCAGAAAATTGGTGTATAACATAGATACACTTTAAGCAACTGATTCGCAGTGTTTTGAAAGTCAGGGCATAACAGAGAAATACTTTGAACAACTTATTCATTGTGTTTTGAAAATCGTTGTATAACAGAGCAATATATTGAACAACTGCTTATATTATTAATAAGAGTTTGAAATTACGTAATTTGATTAAGAAGAAACATAAACTTAACAAAAATTTTGGAATTACATAATTTGATAGAAGAAACATAAACTTAAAGTAGATTGCATCCGAGTTTTCACGACGATAACACTCCCCACAAAATACAACTATTTGCAACTATGTAAAACTAGAATACTAGGAACAACGTTTTGCAAGCTAAGTAACACATGTCAATTTTTAACGACAAATTTAGTGTAAACCCACAGTGTGAATGCATAGTGTAAACGTATAGTGTGAACATATATAGTGTGTTTTGTGAATTTTTAGTTTTGTTAACAATTGTGCTTGTTTTATATTGTAATTAATTTTACCCTAACATGAAAAGTATATATGTTGAAATTAAATTAGTTTTACCAATACGCCTATGTAGTGAAAATATATTAGGTTATATATATATATATTTGTTGTTTTGAAAAACTATAACTTATTAAAATACATTTTTTTTTACTTTTTGTCAACTCAACTTACTAATCATAGGCTTAGCTGATGAATGTAATGATTACGCAGAGATAGACTAGTATTAATATGCAGACATTAAGAGAAGATGGTTATCAAAAAGACATATCCTTTAATTAATATCTGTTCCACTCCTTAATAATACTACTATCATTATGAGAAACTTTTCACCACAACTCTACCTCTCTCTTTGTGGAAAATAGGAACCCTCACTTTATCTCTCGAACTCTTTCATAATAAAATAGAGATAATGGAAGAATTTCGGGAAAACGGTTTATTCATGTCCGTACTATGAAGCCAGAGAAAATACATATCCAAACAATATTAACGTGTCAAAACATTCCTAAACTAAATAGGAATTTGAATTGCATACCTAAACTCAT
This sequence comes from Brassica napus, assembly GCF_020379485.1. Lineage (NCBI taxonomy): Eukaryota > Viridiplantae > Streptophyta > Magnoliopsida > Brassicales > Brassicaceae > Brassica > Brassica napus. The sequence goes on along the minus strand of NC_063452.1, from coordinate 39,636,780 downwards.
AATAAATAGCTAAAACATGCCTATAGCCGGTTATATGATGATTTGAACTATTTTTTAATTTTTTTTTGTAGTTTAGTCCCTATAATTCTATTTTTTGTTAATATACCTTAAATAACTTAAATAATCAAATTTATCGTATTTATAATTTTAATTTGAAAAGTACAATTTTATTTTTTTTACCAGATTTAATTAAATTTAAATAATAAATTTAATTATTTATCAGAAATTTAGATAGTTATCATATACAATATATTAATTAATTTAGTTATCAAAGTATGTTATCTACCTTATTAAAACATGAGAATTAATTATAAATAATCTTACTCATATGTAATATTTACAAGAAATGCCACTCAATTTATATTTATATAAAATTTTCTTTACAAATAAAGTCATTCAAATTTTAATCAACATAACTAAATATACTCTTTAGAAATTTGATTTTACAGTAGAGATCTTTAATAATATTATCCTTACTTAATAAAAAGAAAAGAATGGTTAGTTAACCAAAAATAGTTTCGAACGCAGCATCTCAAGAAAACAAATATCGCACAAAACCACTAGACCATATTACATTATTTTTATTTTGCTACAAAACTAGTATGTAATATTAATAATACACAAAAAGTTTACAAAACTATTTCCTGATTAATTCTCGTATAATTACCAAATAATTTATTTGGCGCTAGGTTAGGGTCAAGCACACACATTATGCCTAGTGTAATTAACATTGGTTTTGATAATTACAAACAAAAATTACAAATTTTTAATTTTATTTATATTATATATATCACGCAAGCACATAATAAGATTTGCAACTAAAATAACCTAAGAAAATATAAAAAATATTTTATAAACTTTAAGAACTAGTGAGATTAAATCAGGCTTTAAATTATGATACTGTTTTTATGTTGTTTTCTATTTATTTAAATTTTTTGTATCAAATATTTCAATATGAAATAATAATAAAAATAATAAATTTATATTATTAAATCTATTTTATTTGATAAAAAATATTTCTATTTTATATATCACCATATATTAAAATTTATTTCCAATTTTGAAATTATAAATAAGGCCAATTTGATGATTTTAATTATTTGTGGCACATTACAAACAAATAAAATGATAAAAACTAAAAGATAATAATTTTTAAAAAATAAATCAATATATTTTAAAATGGACTGACACGTGTCCGTTACAAGACATGTTTTAGATATTTTTTATGAGTTTAGGTATGCAATTCAAATTCCTATTTAGTTTAGGAATGTATTGGCACGTTAATATTGTTTGAGTATGTATTTACCTTGGCTTCATAGTGCGGGCATGAATAAGCCATTTTCCCGAAGAATTTCAGATCCTTTCTCTGCCTGAAGAAAACCAAGCGTTAGTGGTGGACAGTGTATCCACTAACTCATTCGGATTTCTATAGGCTGAGAGCTATATGCAAGTCTATGAAGGCATTAAAAGAGCGTCTCAGAGTTTACGCATCTTTTGATGTGTTTAAGTTCTCTTGGTATATACAAACGCCTCACTTGTTGTTACAAATTTGCTACTTGACGGAAACTTGAGTACACTTTACATCAAGGGTGTACAATTTTTCTTCACATTCGACCTCCAAAAAAAACTTGCTTTTATGAAGATAGTAGCATATGCATGATTCGTGCGTGCTTTGTACACCTACGCTATATCACACAAGATATTTTGGGATGATGAGGAGTATTTCTCACATTTCATAGGAAATTCGTTGACAGGATAGGCATGGTGGTTACATATCTAAGTTGGGGTTGTGTATAGCTCACAACGATGTTTGCAACGAAGAGGTATGAGTTCATGTCATCCATCATTCCCTTATTTTATAGTTGCCAATGTACTCCTTGTTTGGTCCGAGATTTGTATCTTTGTACATTGGTAACAATAATGGTGACAACATGTGTAACCACTGATTTTGGATAAGAGAGGTTGATCTTTTTTACTGTAATTTTAAGCAGATGATAGCTGTTTTGGACAGTAAGCTTTGGTGACTCCGACCTAATTTCAGTTTCAAGTTTCCTCCTTCTGTTTGTGGAATATGCTAATTTAGCAAGCATAAGCAGTTTTACAAAGTGGCACTTTTTTATATCCAGTACTACAAGGCTATACTGAGTGCGACTATGTAAACCCAATAAAACTAAAACACTAGGTATTACCAACTGGTTAAGATAATATCGTAATGAATTAAGGTTCATACAAAATTCTGGAATTTTTCCAGTTTTTCCTAATTATCACCGAACAATACTCGGGGAATGCCACCGAAGGAACCGTCCAGACAGGAACCACCGAAAAGGATTTTGCGAAATCGATCGTGTTTGAGTAGATAAGAGAGATACAATACGGAGAAAGAGAAATCTGGATTTTGATCTGTGTTCTTCATTTGAAAAATCTTATTCTGATTCTCAATTTGATTTGATTCTCAAACTATTTCTTTTTAAGTTTTAACCCGTTTAAATCGAATATATCTGAATACATCGGATTGGTCAGTCTAAATTCAAATAACCCACGTCTGGTTAACCATCAAATAACCAAATGAGTTGGTTTTCAAAAATTGTTCGATAATTTGACTCAATAGTTGGTTCACTTAGACCATCTCCAATGGAACTCTATTTTCCCCTCTATAATTTACACCAAAAATAGAGTAACTCTATTTTAGTGTAACTTTTGCTCCAGTGGTGTTACTCTATGATAGAGTTACTCTATTATAGAGTGAAATATGGAGAAATGTCACTTTTCCACTCCAAATATAGAGTAAAATATGACATTCATCTATATTTCACTCTATAATAGATTAACTCTATTATAGGGTAACACCATTGGAGCAAAAGTTACATTATAACAGAGTTACCCTATTTTTGGTGTAAATTATAGAGGGAAAAGTAGAGTGTCACTGGATATGCCATTAAGGTAATTCTTTCAGAGTTTACAAGAAAAAACTGTCTTTTACTACCTACAGTAGAACCTCTATAAATTAATACTCGATAAATTAATAATCTCTATAAATTAATAAATTTCGCGAATCCCAACTTGGACCGGTTCAAAATTTGACACAAATCGATAAAATAATAAGATAATATTTTTTAGAAAAATTTATGTAAATATATGGCCCCATTAAAATTATAAATTAATAATCTATATGTATACATAGTTTATATAAGTAAAAATCTATTTTTATATTATTTATTTTATATTCACAATGAAATTATCTTTATAGTTTCTTAACACTTAATATATTTTAGATGAGATTTAGTAATATTATATCTAAAACCACATTTAAGTTCTAAGGAATATATATTATATACACTAAACAATATAATAAAATTAATATAAATGTCAAATTAAAAAAAAAAAACAATTAATGTCTATACACTAAAATTAAATATTTTTCTTATGTTAGAGTAAATATATCTTAAAATTAAAAAATCTAAATAAGAAAATTTTTGTAAACTAATATCTTTATAAATTAATAAAATTTCAAAGTCCCAACAATATTAATTTGTAGAGGTTTTACTGTATTTCGAATTAAAGTATATAACCTTTTTTACATTAGAAGTATATCTGATAGCATCTTTAGTTTAAGGTCTATTTCCAGCGGGTCGCCCAAGTTCAGATGACTTTGATTTGGTAGGCAGCGAGCAAAATATTTGCCTGTCGCAGAAGTTGTTACTTTTGGTAGCAGCAAAATGTTTTTACTTCATCGTCTTCATTCTTGTCTCGACTGGTAAATTATGCTGCTTCACTTGCCTCGTCTTCATGCCATCTTTGTAATTGTCATTTCGAATACTGAAAACAAGCCAATCAAACTTTGACTTTATTTACATTTTCGGGTCAGTGATTTTCTGAATAAATTTCGAGTTTATGGTCTTGGTTCTACGGAGATAGGAAAAATGCAAAAGAAATTCAAATCTACAGAAAAGGACTTGAGAGTTTTGTTGATGGCTCTAGAATGAGAAAGTGACCTCATTGAAGAGGTGTTCATCATAAACCAATTCAGACAAGCACCACTACAATCTTTGTAACCAACGTGCATCTTGTCTTATTGTCGCACTACGGAGTTGACATTTTTGGTGGTTAAGTCTTTATCACTCATCAATATCCACATTCCACAGTCACTTACAGATTTTCTTAGGAAATGTGAAATAATTATCTTCACTAGTATTGGAACTAATTTTCTCATATTGTCAATGAAACTGGTGACCTTATGAACAGTTTATCGTTGAAAAGTTACCAAGGTTTACCAGTTGGCCAAAATGATATTTTACGGATGTAGTGATCATATATTATTGAACTCGTTTATTATGGTTATAGATTTTTAGTATTATACTTGATTCGAGAAAGAGAAAATTACTAATGTATAAGAAAATTGGTTTATTACTAGAATGTTATACATCTTTTTAAAATTACTAGAATGTTTGGATACACCTAGAAAATGATAATAAGAGCTTTTGGTTAGTTTTTTTTAATTGAAATCATTTTTAAACACTAAATCCACATCAGTAATTAACAATCCACATAAGCAAAATAGAAATCGAACCGTCTCCTTCTCCACAACTACATAGGGGTTAAAAAAAAAAAAGAAACGAAGAACATTGTCGTCGTCTCGAAGAAGGAACCACAAGCTTTCTCCCACTCTCCGAAATCCTCGTCGACATTGTGTTTACTTTGTCTTCCTCGAACTAACTCTCTGTCGTTGATACTGTATCTTCTCCGATATTTTTTTCCCCAAATCGTCGTCTTCAATCGTTTGTACGAAATCGTCTTCACCGCATTCTTATCTACGAGTTCGTCTCTTCCGGTAGGATGTCGCGACGTTATATATTGTGTTTTGGTTGAGTTTATGGATCAGTTATATATTATATTTTATCTGAGTTATATTTTTTGTTGCGACTGAGATATGGTTATGTTGTGATATGGTTGAGGGTTTTGTTGCGTCTGAGTTAGGGTTTTGTTGCGACTGAGTTAGGGTTATGTTATGACTGAGTAATTGTTATGTTATGGCTGAGTTATCGCTATGTCGTGACTGAGGAATTGTTAGGTTATGGCTAAGTTACTGTTATGTTGTGCCTGAGTTATTTTTATTTTGTTGAGTTATTGTTATGTTATGGCTGTGTTATTGTTATCTTGTGGCTGATTTATTGTTGGGTTATATGATCAGATGGATGTTGCTGAAGTTAAATCACGGGATTACCCTCCAAGACTTTGCCCTGAAAGGTCTTCTAACCTGGAAAAAAAAGATATTAATCACAATTTCCGTCTAGGAAATTTCCCCCACATTAGAGAAACAATTGTACTTGATGTGTGGGAAGAACTAGTGAACTCTCCCATTGGAGTAGTTGCTAGGCTAGCTGGACGCGAAAGCATATGGTCTGGTAGGACCGTACACTATCTACTATGTAAACAGCTGCGAGTACATAAGAAGGAGATATGATGTCTCGTGGTTGATGAGGCTATCAGGTTTAGCTTGCTCGAGTTTGGTGAGATCACTGGGTTAAACACAGGTCCATTGCCAACATAAAGTTTTGTACCTGAATAATACAAAGAGTTTTGGGAGGAGTTGAAGGTGCCGCTTGGGATGGGACCCAAGTTAGATGAACTGAAGGAAACATTTGCGTTCTGTCCGCTTTGGAGTTTTGAAAAGCGTAAGTGGATGGGGCTGCTACTTCTTCAAGCCATGGGAGTCTATTGTTTGCATCACAATTCAAGGATACCTTTTGAAAGTGCAATAAGGGTATTCGACGATGAAGCCATGGGATCGTATCCATGGGGTCGCACTGCATACGAAGTTCTCATTGACTCTATTAAAACGTTGGCACCAGAAGGAGGGTCATACACAATAAGCGGCATGACCGTCGCGTTATTGATTTGGGCGTATGAATCCGTCGCCTGCTTCGGTGAGAATTTTGGGAGAGTGGTGAATAATGAAGATGTTCCGCTTTTGCGATGGGGTGGAAAGCGTACACGTGCAAGTTTTGATAACTTGTTGGCTGCCGAAATCAAAGAGCATGGCGAGGTAAGGTTTAACGCTGAGTTTTTAGTTTTTTGATGGCTGATTTATTATATTTGATGGCTGAGTTATGTGTTATTTTGGTGGCTGAGTTTAATTATAACCTGGTGTTGCAGGTGCGTGTGAGGAGAATGGTTTTGAAGGACTCAATTGAAGAGATGTTTCCTAAATGGCCGGGTGAACCTAACGACCCACAACTCGTTAGCTTGATAACAGACATACAAGCTGGTAGATTTGTGAAAGGTTTTTGGGAAGTGCAGGGGAATACGCAGGGGAATGCGCAGGGGAAGGGGAATGAGAAGAAGAAGAAAATGAAGGGTGGAGTTTCGTCAGAAGCTGAGCCACCCACTAAGAAGCAGAAGAAAGTTAAGACACATAATGAGTCTGAAGCTGCTGCAGCGGGAAAGGGTTCTAGCGAGAAGGAAAGTAGCAAAGATTTGGAATCGGAGAACAAAGCGACTCTGACGACCATTGTGAGTACTCTGGATAATATTTCCAGAAAATTTGATCAGATTGATTCACGGTTGGAAGCTTACAAGTTAGACCGGAACAGACCATTGATGGACCAAAAGACCATTGATGACAGGGTGAAAGCTTTACTGGAGGAGCGTCTGAAAGTTCTGGGAGTTGGGAAAATTCCCGAAAACAATGATAACCCCTCTCCACCATCAGCAGATAAATCTTTATCGTTGGCATCACCGCTGGTTCAAACGCAGCAGAAGTCTGTCAATAGTCCAGCGTTAGCTGCGACTCCTGGTAAGGTTTTTGGACCGAAAAAGAATTTGGCCAAGGAGCTTGATAAGGAATCAGGGGTCAAAAGGACTTTGGCTGAGGAGTTTGGTAATGTCGCTAAAGCTACTGATCTTGATAGTCAACATCTTGATTTCGTAGTAGTTTCTCCTGCAAAGGCTACTAAGGATGATAAGGATGCTAAGGTTCTAGCCTATGGACGCGGCTGTAGGGGCAGGCGTACTGTTAAGGATGAGGATGCCGCTGATAAGAAAAAAGTAGCACTGGCAGATGATGCGTTGAAGAGGAAGGAGAAGGCTGAGGCTAAGAAAAAAGAGGCTGAGTCTAAGAAAAAAGAGGCTGAGGCATCCAAAAAAGAGGTTGAGTTAAAGAAGAAGCAAGAGGCTGAGCTAAAGAAGCAAAAACAGGCTGAGTCAAAGAACAAAAAGGTGACTCCACCGCGTTCTGGTGTAACAAGATGCAAGGTACAAAAATCTGGAGAGGACAGTGTATTTGCTGATGTGATTGACGCACTTGTTGCAGAAGAGAACGAATTCGCGCCAGAGTCTGACGTTGAGAGATCTGAAGTGGTTATATCTGCCGTAATTAAGGAATATCGGGAGAAAAGTGTTCGGTTATCTCCAAAAGGGTTTTCAATGACGACAGTTTCTTCACCAGGAGTTTTTCCGTACGTAGGAGAGAATGGAACGACGTGCATGAGGAAGAATGTTACTCCTTCATCAGTAATATATGACCCTCTAGCACCTGTTGATCTGGTGCTATTCGAAAAACTGATGCAACACATTAAGGGAATTCCACCCAAACCACCAGCACCAGCAGATAAACCAGCAGTCCTCTCAGCTGATCATGAGAGTGACTTCTACAGCATACTCATCCATGAAAGACCGTGACCAGGAAAGGAATATGGATGGGTGTTTGATAATGTAAGTCTTTAGTACGGCTGAGTTATCTATTAATTTTATTATATTGCGGCTGAGTTATATATTTGATTACAGCTGACTTATATATTTTCTTTTATTATATTACGGCTGAGTTATATATTTGATTACGGCTGACTTACATATTCTTTTATTATATCACGGCTGACTTGTTAATATTATTTGTGTAGCATGTCGCTGCTTATATGAACGTCCTCATTAAAAGGTCCATGCGAGATCCCACTCCATTCTGGTCCAAGCGGATTGCCTTCATTGACGTTTGGTGGTAAAGTTTTTTGATACACGATTTCACTCAGTTCAAGATAAAACCTAGTATGTTCATGTTCAAAGGCAATGGTTATGAAGATATGTTAAAGGGTAAGCTTCCCGATCAATGTCCAACAAACTTGAAGTGGTATAAAGATGTGGATCACTTGTACGGATGTCTTCAAACCAGCGAAAATCACTGGGTTGCGTATCATGTGGATCTGAAGAAGGAGAAAATTGATTGCTACGATCCAATCTTTGGAGAGGAAACACCCGAAAGTGAGCAGAGAATTCTAAATTCATTTAAACCGCTGACGCACATGATTCTCGCTATGTTGGGTGATCATATTCCTGCCAATATCCGAGTCCCTAGTAAGAAGAAGTTCTCATTCAGAAGGATGAACAAAAGATACACTCCACAAAACACCCAGATTGGCGATTGTGGGGTGTATTCGTTGAAGTTTTTGGAGTGTCTAGCGCTTGGTGTAACGTTTGATGGGATAAACGATAAAAATATTCAAGGTTTACGGATGAAGATGGCAGCAGATATCCTCGATGAAGGAGGAAATACTGTGATGAGCAGTTTGCTGGCTAATTGAACCTGTGTTTGTTATTTTGTACTTGACTTATGTTGTTGTTTTGTACTTGACTTATGTTGTTTTGTACTTTATTAAGTATTTGACTCAGTCTTATCGTTTTTATAACACAGCCGTGTCGTATATGTGTAACTCAGCCTTACCCCAAACATACCCTAGAATCGAAAATGTTAATATAACTCAGCCGAAAGGTTATGTGTAACTCAAACGTATCTATTTAAATAACTCAGCTATACATCCACCTTACCTTAAAATCGAAAAATGTTTATAACTCTTTCGTATCGATTAGTATAAGTCAGCCATTACAATATTATACCTCAGCCTTACCTCAAACATAACATAGAATCAAAAAAATTAAATGTTTATACTTTAAAATGTTAAATTGAAACTCCAATTATAAATCTGAAGTAAATATATAATCAACTGAATGTGTCTTCTTTATTGAATTTACGAGTTTAGAATCAATCATGATCTTAAGGCATATGTTGTCTTACAATTATTTATAAACTTAACTGATAGATATATAAACTATTATTGTGTTATTTATTATGAATTTGTGTTTTTTATAATATTTCTTGCACCATAAATCCAAATCCCAAACCTAAAAACCCAAAAAAGCAAACCTAAACCCTAAATAAGCAACCCTAAACCCTAAACCCCAATTACTAAGTCAGCCGTAAATGTTAAAGTAACTCAGCCGTAAAGTGTAACTTAATCTTGACGTTTGGCGGAAAAAAGATAACTGATTCTTAGGAAATTTTAACTCGAGATGTTTGACGTTCTGTACCTCTCTATATATTGTCTCCTCTCTTACACCTTTCTCTCTCTAGAAAAAACCTAAACAATATATCTCTATCCCCATCAAAACTTATGCCGATTGTTCTTGGTTATTCAACGATGTTAGAGAACAGTGTCAATGCGATACTAAGCTCTGGAAATCATGAAAACCTCCCTCTTCTATACCCTGGTCCGGGTGAATTGCTTGACACAACCAGTACTATCTGGTTCAAATTTTTAAGTGATCTCTCCCTCGTCATCCCGTCGATTCTTGCAAAAGGATGGGTTCATGATTGGCCGACATACCGCGCCATTCCCGATCATTTTAAGGAACGATGGTTTTTTTAACTCGCTGTAAGAACAGTTTGTCCACTTAAAATGGCAGCATAACGTTGCTGAGTTATTTTCATTTTGTGTTCTCAACAGTTTTGTAATCTTTTTTGTTGTAGCGCAAAAGCACGTGGGATCGAAGGCATAATTCGACAGTTTGGACACATGTTAATCTTGTGGCCAGAACGCTATTTCGTTTCCAGATGCGCCATTTGAAGAAAACTTTGGCAAACGGAGTCGACAAGCCTTTGTGTATGTTAACAAGAGTTTGGCGTGATCTCGTCCACATGTTTGAAGAGTTTGGTCCTGACAATTCTAGTTTCTGAAAGTGATGCCTTGTCTGTATTTTGAACCTGATAATTTCGGTTCCTGAATGTAAACATGTCGATTCGTATTTCTTTTATATTAAGTATTATAACTCAGCCATAATGTAAATATAATTCAGTCGTATCTGTTAAATTACTCAGTCATAACGTATAAGGTAACTCAGCTGTGAATGTTAACTCAGTGACAACTTTAAGTTAACTTAGCCAAAACGTATACGGTAACTCAATTGTGAATGTTAATTAAACATAAACCCAGCCATAAGTGACCGAAACTCAGCCGTAATTAAACTAATAATAATTCAGCCATAATAAAACATAGCCAAAACTCAGCTGTGAATGTTAATATAATACATTTCTAGTGGGACGTTTCCACTTGCTTGATTTGACTGAGTTGTCGAGTAATTATGGCGCGTGTAGAAAATACGGCTCAAACCTAATATCAAGGCTAATTATTAAGAGTTTGAAAGACACGGCTGCCACGCATGTGTCGGGATTTACAATATCGAGACATTTAAATATTATATATTTAATACTTAAAAAGGAAAAAAGTAAACGTCGCCGTTTCATCATGTTGTCTTCTTACTCACCCTAATTCCATTTAATTCCATTTTGTTTCTGAAATTATTTTGAGAATAAAAATGTCTTCTTCATCATGCGTTTCAGGAAATTCTTACAGACGACATTTGAACGCGGAAAGAGAAACGCCGAAACAATGGTGGTGTGGTGAACCCTGTTACATTTCTACATCTGGAACCGATACAAATCCAGGAAGATTGTACTATTGCTGCGGAAAATGATATAATAAGGTTCGTTTTGGTTCTTATTTCGCATGTTCTGTAGCGTAATACTTAGATCTGGTTATATTGGTGAAAATAGAGACATTTATTCAAATGGGCGGATGAGTGTTTGGTTGAAGAGGTTGAGGATATTAAGTCACTGATAAGTGGCATAAACAAAGACATCTCAGAATTCAGACTTAACGTTGTTCGGTTGGAGAAAGAGATTGAAGTAATGAAGACGGAGTCTGAGGGAAAAGGAGAAGAATGTATGAGTCAAGGTCGGTGTTTGAGGAATGTGGTTGTTTGTGGGGTTTGAATGTCGTTACTTTGCTACTACTACTTCTTTGTTTAGTAATGTTTTGTACATATAAGTCAGCCTATGTTTTATGTAACTCATACTTAACGTATTAAAGTAACTTAGCCGTGAAGTAAACTAATGATAACTCCTCATCAATTAAACATAAACCCAGCCATAAGTGACCGAAACGCAGCCGTAATTAAACTAACGATAATTCAGCCATAATAAACATAGCCAAAACTCAGCTGTGAATGTTAATATAACTCAGTCACAACTTTAAGCTAACTCAGCCAAAACGTATAAAGTAACTCAGTCACAACTTTAAGATAACTCATCATTGTTTATACCACAACGTAGATTATCACTCACTCACTTTCATTATTAATGGGACGTTTCCACTTGCTTGATTGGACTGAGTTGTCGCTTAATGGTGGCGCGTGTGGAAAATATCGAGGTCTTTATAATATCAAGACGATTTATACTTTAACTCCGCCAACGATATGAGAATATCGAGGCTAATTATTACTCCCTCCGTTCATTTTCAATTGACGTTTTCCATGTCTGCACGTAATGCAATACCGATTTTAACCTCTTTTCATTAGTGTTTAATGCTAATATGACTTTATATTATGTGACCAAAACTCAGCCTAATTAAACTAATGATAATTCAGCCGTAATTAAACATAAACCGAGCCATAATTCAACTCTAAATCAGCCAAAAGAAACAATAAATCAGCCGTCATAAAACAATAACTCAGCAATAATTAATAACGCTGTTAATAACTCTGCATGATGTTTGTTGATGTTTGCATGATATGTGTGCTTGAAAACAATAACTCAGCCGTCATAAAACAGTAACGCAGCCGTAATTAAACTATAAATCAGTCAAAAGAAACAATAACTAAGCCTTCATTACATTAATATGTTCTAAGACATACATAATGGCATAGCAAAGAACATAAAAAGATAAGATTCCGCTAGATTTTACATCTTCACCACTTCCTTGTGTCCCTAATAACGCTTATTGGTTCAAAATCACGTAAGACCATGCCGATCTCTTTGATCCAGAAACATCGCTCACACATGTTGTCATCCTTAGTCACATCAATGTGCCACAAGCAAAGACATTGTCGCTCCACATGTGTTGCACATTGGCAACTGTAGAACGACGGAAGATAAGCAAAAATGAACAGGGCCCTATTTTGGCTGAACTCGTCAGAATGCCACAAACTCCATCCCCATTTCACAGATCGCACTAGTTTCCCTATCCTCTGAACTGATTCTCTTGGAATACCAGCAAAATACTGCCCATCACACCAAAAGATTGCTCGAGTCACTGCGTGTGTATACACAGCACGCTCATATCCTGCATATGCTGCACGCTTCATGAGAGAAAGCCTTCTTCTTTAAGGCCGAATGAGAATAACAACTGTACACCCTTTATATAAAGTGTGCTTGAATTTCCCTCAGCGTAGCAAGATTTCAACAACGAAGAAGGCATATTGAGTTCCCAGGGAACGGATAACACATCGTAAAAATGGTATACACCACGCCGCTCTGCTAACGCCTTCATCGACTTGGACGATGCTTCGAGGCCATAGAGATCTTGGAAGGAGTTACGGGCCATACGTTCAACCACCAACGCCTGAATTTCTTCAGGCAATTCAAGAAGAGAGAAATATTTCATTTACTGTGAAATTGATTTAGAAAGAGAGAGAGTAATTGTGTAAAAATTAGAGAGTTGAACATATAATTGTTCGAGAAGTGCCTTATTTATTGACAGTAAAACGGTTTTGATATTGCGACGTTTCTTGTTTTGGGCGGGAAGTTATTCCATAACCCAGCCGTAATACAAATTCATTCAATAAATCAGCCGTTTATTGACTTCGCGACGTTTCTTATTTTGGGCGGGAATTATAACAATTGCGTTTGAAAAAAAAAACTCAGCCGTAATACAAATACATGAAAATCCCTAATCCAGCCGTAATACATAAACTTTCAACAAAAACCCAGCCGTTATACAAAAACATGAAAATCCCTAATCCAGCCGTAATACCAAAAACATTAAAACAAAAACCCAATCGTAATACAAAAACATGAAAATCCCTACAACACTTGCTTACATCGGAAAAGTTTTCGCATTATGTCCACTATGTCTACATCGAGAACATGTGTGTTCTTTCCTAGGACGTTTGTTTTGAAGTGCAACTTCTAAAGCATATTTCATCCTATTTTTCTTAGGTCTTCCTGGTTGTTGACGAATAGACGGGGGCAAGCAGGGTTGGTTAGCCACGATTTCTGGAACAGGTTGCGCTGAGTCAGCCGGCATGACCGATTCAGCGTATGCGCTCACCAAATATGCACTGTTATAGTAAGGACTGCACAGGGATATACGACAAACACTGTTGTACTCCGCAGCTGCGATTGCGTGTACACATGGCAATTTCTCGCGTTCGAAACGCCGACATGTGCACTTTCGCTCTACCAAATTAACAATATTCAAAGACTCGCTAGAAGATCCATATTTAACTTCAGTGTGATGATCATCAATCCTTTGGGCCGTCAAATCTCTGGCGGCAGTTACACGACCCTATTAACAAAAATAGAATAAATATGAAACAACTGACTTACTACATATTATAGCTGATTTAAGAACTACAAAGGCTGACTTAAGAATTTTATGAATTTTAAAGGCAGACTTATTTTTACTGTTACGACTGACTTACATGTAGTAGTTTCTCGACACAACGCGTAAGCGTGGTTGGCTGCGATCTGGCATCCTCTCTCCGTTCAGCAAACCATCTGGTCATCATAACCCATATCGATTCTAATATTCGAACAATGTTTAGACCTCTAGCATTCGACACTGCTCTGTTCATTGATTCCGCTATGTTTGTATTCATCAAATTGTACCTCTCGCCCGGGAAATGAACACGCGTCCACAGTCGGACATCAGCTCTTTGGAGGTAGCCGTGTAGTGCAGGATTAATCGCTTCAGTCTCCTCGAAAATCGTAGTAAAGTCAGACATCCTAAAACATGCCGCTTTCTTCACCAGACGGAATACATCTTTTCCTTTGTACCGTCCCAATATGTTCTTATATAAATGGTAGGTGCATATTCCCCGAGAAGCTAACGGATACACATTTCTAATTGCTTTCCCTATCGAGTTATGCCTATCCGAGATTAACACAAGACCCTCGTCGTCAGGAATCTAAAATTTTAGTTGCGTAAAAAACCAATGCCACAAATCATCATTTTCAGTGTCAACCACTGCGAAGGCTATTGGAAAAATTTGAAAGTTACCGTCCTGAGCTAGTGCTGTGAGTAGCGTCCCTTTGTATTTACCATTGAGAAACGTACCGTCGACTACAACAACTTTGCGCATGAAAGGAAAGCCATTTACGCTCGCACCAAAGGCAAGAAACACATACATGAATCTTCCAAGCTCATCGATTTGAAGACGCGTAACTGTACTCGGATTTTGCCTTCTTATCATGTATAAGTAAGAAGGCAAGCTTTCAAACCCACACTCAGGTGTTCCCTCATCGATTTCCCTTGCGAATTTCAGCGTCCGGTGTGATTTCCAATAATCCATCTGTTCACATGAAAAAACGATGCTCATAACTCAGCCGCATCAAATAATTAAGACAACCACAACGTAAAAATAACTCAACCCTATCTTTATTATAACTCAGCCGCATCTAATATTATAGTAACCCAACCGCATTGTATAAATATGTTAGCCGCTACATTTGATATTACTCAGACGTATCGTTAAGTAATTAACTGTATACCAAACTGCTTAGTGATAGCTATTCCGACGCTCGTAGGGCGAACGGCTGGACCAACGTTGCCGAGAAAGTTCTTGTACAACTCTCCTAAAATATCTGGTGTTGCTTGTCGAGATCGATTAGAACGCTCAGTTACAGAACATGTATGCTTCGAATCGTAAATACGAACATAAAACGCTGGGGATTCTCCTTGGGTAGAAGCATGAACTCTCCAGAGACATCCATCAACCCAACACTTAACAACGTATGATGTCGGGGTTGATTTTTCTACATCAAAATCAAATTGATGCCTCACTGTAAGAAGTTTCAGTCGTCTCTCCAAATCGTCTTTACTCTCGTATCGTTGACCAACCGCAATGTCTATCGACGACATCTCCAACCTTAGAACCTCCAGATTCCCTTTAGATCCGCTCATCGAGAAGTTCTGATATCTCTTCTTGGGAGGTAGCGTTGGTGAATCTTCGTCTTATGTAGGAGACTCACCGTATGAGCTGAAGTTATCATCTTCAGATGACGCACCGTCCGAATCGTCGAACATATCAAATCGGCTTTCAAATTCCTCATCTTCTTCGTTTTCTTTGCATATTTCATCTTCTCCGACTACGTCGTGTTTTTCTCCTTCCACATTACTAGAGCAGTCATTCTCATTGTCCTCTTGTTCCTTCTCCAAACTGAAACCATCGTAACTCCCACTGTAATTTTCGTCTCTGGACTCAACTTCTGAAGCTTCTACTTCTGAGCTAAATCTGAAAAATGTTTTACTCTTCTCTCTTGCTCTTTCATCCTTGTTCTCCGTAATCTCCACACAGAGACGTAGTTTTTCGATTTTCTTTAGGCTTAGAAAACCTTGCAATTGTCGAGTATTGGACACGTAAACTGGTGGAGTGTCGTGCGCCATTGTTTTCAATGCTTTATTCGAGAACATGTAGCTATACTGAATATGATCCCTCAAATCATTCAATCCATAATCATTGAGAACAGACTTTGCGAAATCTTCATGTGTTGTTTTTTCATCTAAATGAAGAACTCTACA
The DNA here is from genome assembly GCF_020379485.1 of Brassica napus. NCBI lineage: Eukaryota > Viridiplantae > Streptophyta > Magnoliopsida > Brassicales > Brassicaceae > Brassica > Brassica napus. The sequence continues at coordinate 39,620,878 of NC_063452.1, read as the reverse complement.
CCCTCTACTGTCGACGTTAAATACATATCTGTTTTTCTTAATCCAGTTACCGGAAACAATAACTACCGGGTCCATAACCAACTGAGAAAGATGAAGACGATAGATAACTAAGATGAAGAAGAACATGAACAGTCTCATAAAGCAAGTTGTAAATTTCGTTCGTTAGTGATGACATGGCAAATCCAAGTTGATGACATGGCGGATTCCTTGTCTGTATCTTGGATTTTTTTACAAAACTCAGCCAAAAAGTTAACATTATCTCAGCCTTTAAGTAACAATAACTCGGCTGTCACGTATTTAATTAACTCAGCCATGTTGTAATTAAATAACACTCCAACAAAATAACTCAGTCATTATGAAATTAAAACTCAGCCGTAATTGAAGAGAACCCGGCCATAAAAAAAAATTAGTCGTAATTAAAAGACAACCCAGCCATAATGTAAAATATAAACCAGCCGTAATAATGTCATAGCAAAGAACATAAAAAGAGAAAAGATTCTGATAGAATACATCTTCACCATTCCCTTGTGTCCCTAATCACACTCATCGGTTCAAACTCACGGAAGAAGAGCCCCAACTCTTTGATCCAGAAACAACGGTTACGCATTTTGTCACCCTTACTGTTTTCAATGTACCACAAGACCCAATCTCGCTTCAAAACATGAACACATTGGCAACTATAGAACGAAAGAACAACGGTTGAAATGAAATCGTCCCTCTTTGCCCGAAACTTGTCACCGTGCGACAAACCCCATGCCCATTTTAGAGATCGAACTAGTTTCTGGATCCTGTCAACTGATTCCCTTGTAAAATGAGCAAAATACTCCTCATCACCCCAAAATTTTTTTCTAGTCATTGCGTATGTATACACAGCACGCTCATATCCTTCATCCGCTGCAAGCTTCATGAAAGCAAGTCCTTCTTCCTGAAGGTTAAATGTGAAGAAAAATTGTACACCCTTCATATAAAGTGTGCTTGGATTTCTCTATGCGTAGCAAATTTTAAACAACTCAGGAGGCATATTGAGTCTCATGGGAACGGAGAACACATCGTAAAAATGGTTTACCCTGCTCCGCTCTGCTAACGCCTTCATCGACTTGCACGATGCTCTTAGGCCATAGAGATCTGTGAAGGAGTTACCGGCCACAAGTTCAACCACTAACGCCTGAATCTCTTCAGGCAATTCAAGTATCAGGAAATAATCCATTAATGTAACGTTAATATAACTAAGCAATGATATTTGAGATAACTCAGCCATGTTGGTTAATATAACATCGACGCCTTCATAGAGATCGAGACGGTAATACTTTATTATTTAACTCAAAATATACCTCAGCCGTTAATATTAATGAAACGGCTGAGTATGGAAAATACGGGAAAAGTGTGGAAAATACGGCTCAGAACTAATATCGAGACATTTGTAACATCGAGACGATAATACTTTAGTATTTAAAAACTGATTTAATATTCACGGTAATACTTTTTTATAATATTGAACGTCCCTTATAATAATGGGACGTTTCGTCTTTCTTGATTTGACCGTGTTGATATATTATGGCGCTTCAAAAGTGTTGAAAATACGGCTCAGAACTAATATCGAGGCCTTTATAACATGGAGACGATAATACTTTAGTATTTACAAAGTTTGATAAGGCAGAAATTAACGATAACTCAGACATAATTAAACGATAACTCAGCCAATAAATTATCGATAACTCAGACATAGTTAAACGATAACTCAGCCGTAAAATAACGATATCTCAGACATAATTAAACGTTAATTCAACCGTAAATTAACGATAACTTAGGCATAATTAAATGATAACTCAGCCGTAATTAAACGAAAACTCAGCCGAAAACATTACCATAAACCCATACATTAATATGTTGTTCTACATACATAATGGCATAGCAAAGAACAAAAAAAAATAGGTTTCTGATACAATGCATCTTCACCACTTCATTGTGTTCCTAATCAAACTAATTGGTTCAAAGTCACGGAAGAACAACCCTCTTTGATCCAGAAACAGCGGTAACACATGTTGTCATCCTTAGTGGTATCAATGTGGCACAAGCAGGGACATTCTCGCCTCAAAAGAGGAGCACATTGGCAACTGCAGAACGACAGAACAACCGCTGAGATGAACTCGGCCCACTTTGCACGGAACTCGTCACCGTGCCACAAACCCCATCCCCATTTCACAGATCGCACTAATTTCCCGATCCTGATAACGTATTCCCTTGGAAAACGAGCAAAATACCCCTCATCATCATCCCAAAAGATTTTCCGAGTCATTGCGTGTGTATACACAGCACGCTCATATCCTGCATCCGCTGCAAGCTTCATGAGAGCAACTCCTTCTTCTTTAAGGTTATATGTAAAGACAAACTGAACACCCTTTATATAAAGTGTGCTTGGATTTCTCTCAGTGTAGCAAGTTTTCAACAACTCAGCAGGCATATTGATTCCCCAGGGAACGGATAATACATCGTAAAAATGGAATACACTATGCCGATCTGCTAACGCCTTCATCAACAATGCACGATGCTCTAAGGCCATAGAGATCTTGGAAGGAGTTACCGGCCACATGTTCAACCACCAACGCCTGAATTTCTTCAGGCATTTCAAGAATCGGGAAATATCCCATTTGCTTTGAGAGGGGTGATAGAGAGTAATTGTGTAAAATAGAGATAAAGAGTAATTGTGGAAAATAAAGAGTTTAAAGTTGTACTGTTAGAGTAGACACATTATTTATAGGCAGAGAACAGTTATATTATCGCGACGTTTCGCTTTGCAACGTTTTGTTTTTTGAGCGGGAATTTTATCCATAACTCATCCACTCAGCCGTAACACAAAACATTAAGAACAAAACTCAGCCGTGTCACAGAAACATAAAAAACCTTAACTCACTCGTAATACAAAAACATTAAAATCCATACCTCAGCCGTAATACTAATCAAGAAAACCCTAAACCCTGCTGTAATACAAAACATTAAAACCCAAAAACCAAAACTTAATACAAAAACATACGATAGTGCTCTGTTCATCGTCTCTCTTGCTCTGTCATTAAGATTCATTTCGTCATCATTGTTCTCCGTAAACTGGTGGAGTGTCGTGCGCCATTGTTTTCTGATGCCTCAATTCATTCAATCCGTAATCATCGAGTACAGACTTTGCGAATTCTTCATGTTTTGTTTTCTCATCTAAATGCAGAACTCTACACCCTATACTGTCGGCGTTGAATACATATCTGTTTTTCTTAATCCAGTTACCAGAAACAATAATTACCGGATCCATAAGATCTCGGAGAAAGATGAAGAATAAGATGAAGAAGATAGATATATAGATAGATAAAGAAGATGAACAGACAGACAAACGTAGTTGTAAAGTAGTTCGTTAGCAGTGACATGGCAAATCCGAGTTGATGACATGGCGGATGACATGGAAAATCGGTTAATCAGCCGACAAACGAATACATAAATCAGCCTACGTAAATCAGCTCTGATTTACAATGTAAGTCAGCCGAACCGTGGATACTATTTCAGTAATTAATCTTTTGATCCGTAATCAACCGTAATTAGGATGAAAAACAATAAATCAGCCGTATCGTCACATAGATCAGCCGTCAAACGAATGATATTCTAGTAATTAATCTTTCGCTAATAAGTCAGCCGTAAATGAGCTGAGTTTACTGTTAATCCATCCTATTACAGGCGATTTAACATAAACTCAGCCGTAACAACATCACATTAGTCAGCCGTAAATTATGTAACTCAGTCAGTCGATATTCATTAACTCGGTCGGGGAAACATAACTCAGCCGTTTCTTAACTACAACTCAGGAAAATTTTCCATAAAACAAACCCCCGATGTATAAGTCAGCCGTAACCGTTGTCTGTAAGTTAGCCGTTATCTCATAAATCAGCCACATTTTTGTAATTCAGCCGTACAGGCCGGCTGACTTATGTTCTTAAATCAGCCTTGTGACTCTTTAGTCAGCCGATTTTATTAATTCAGCTGACACGTAGAAATAAATCAGCCGTAACGATATATGTAGCGATTTACGGCTGGCTTAATGAAAACACGAAACATAATTCCTACATGGCGCCAGGTTTTTGCTTACGTGGCAGCGAAAAGTAATGGCATTCTTGTAAATATGTTTTTTCTCATAACGTAAAAAAGAGCACGCTTGGTATTTAAAAAATGCCAGTAATAAAAAAAAGATCTATATGGTTCTAGTCAATTGTCCTAAAATATTGTATATTTGAGTAAACTTCCCTGCGAGAAAATGGGTAATTATTACTGTTGAGCACGTAACGGACACTTGTTCCAAGTTCCAACTCGTTTATTACCGGTAACAATGCAGAACGTTCTCGTTTCTTCGTTCAAAAGATAGTATATAACGTTAGGCCTGAGACTTATTATCCGAGATCCGGATTCGATCCGAGATCCGCTCCGGATCCGCTCCGAAAATAGGATATCCGGGGTGCCCGGATCCAAATCCGGGGTGCCCGGATCCAAATCCGGGTAGTAAAATCTTGGATCCGTGCAAACCGAATCCGGATCCGGATATCTTAATTTTTAGGTCCGGATATCCGGATCCGGATCCGTATTTTTAAAATACATTAAATTTTTAAATTTTATTAATATTTATATTTGATATATTAATATTTATACATGAATTAATCTTATAATATTATATTTTAGTTTTTACAATATTATAAACATATATAAATATATTTATAAATATTTAATTTATGTATTATATTAAAAAAATTAATATTTTTTGTTAAAAAAATTATTTTTAATTATTTTGACGGATCCGGATCCGGATCCGGATATCCGCGGATAATAGAATATCGAGACGGATATCCGAAACTCGGATATCCGGAAACTACGAATCCGGATCCGGATATTAAATCCACGGATCCGACGGATCCGGATACCCTAAATTTCCCGGATATCTTGAGTGTTTCTTATTGTCTTAGGTAATTATTTGTAAAAATTAGTTAACCAAATAATTAAAATATTTGAATTGGGCAAATCAGATTCAAATAATTTAATTTTTCATTATCCGCTACACGATTTCATTGCATTCTTAAAAATTAGTTGTTTTTATATTTTGATCCCAAGTAACGAAATACTACTAAAAATGGAATTTAAATAGATCTTTTCATTTGCAATAGCAATCATTTCGTTATCAGTTTTTGTTCTGAGCCATGTACGGTAGTTTTATAAAAGGGATGGACTACTTAATTTTTTGATTCATTTATTGGTTGGACATGCCCATGTGTGATGATTTTGACTGAATTTTCTATTTTGAGATTAGACCAATAGAATCTAAGAGCATCTTTACAATGAATGTTCTGAAAAAAAAAAATTGACATCAAAAACTCCGTAATTGTACTCCCTCCAATTCTAAATATGTGTCGTTGTAGAGAATTTTTTTCGTTACAAAATAAGATGCGTTTTCGATTTTCAATGCAAAATTTATTAGTTTTATCCAGTAATTTATTTTTCTATTGGTTAAAATATGGTTAGGTGTATTGGTAATTGTGTTTTTATATATGAAATATACAAAATTAATTGTTTTCTTGATGCGTATGCACAGACGCAAAACGACACTTAAACAGAAACAGAAAGAATTAATTAGATTCTAAGAGGGTGGTTTGAAGAACCATTAAATTTGGAATCTGTTTCTACATAAAACAAAAAACAAGACCTCGAGCACGGAAACAGCTCGGACATTCAAAGAATGAGGAATAAAATATATGGAGCAGAAATTAATATAAAACGGATAAGCGATAATTCTTCCAATTTGGCCAAAAAGGATGGTCATTCTTCTTCATCTTCTTCATTATATGTCTCGTAATTTTCATTTTTCTTTGAGATCCAATAGAAAATAAACGCACAACTTGATAAATTAAAATTGAAAAAAGTTTAAATTCTTACATAAGTATGTGGAACTAAAATTTCTCCTAAACACAGCCAAAACACAACCTCGGGAACCTCTGCCCCCTGCCAACTATAAAAACAGACACCACAAAAAGAATCCATTGATTTAATTAACTTGTTTTTGCCCATTAAAATACCCAATTAGTTCCTGTTCCCATGCAATTTGTTTGTTGGAACGAAGCTAAAATTGATTCCAGAGGATGTATCGATATTGTTAATTTTTAGTGACCAAATATGGATTTCATACGCGTAGGCATCCATTTAAAACAAATTGAGCTAGTTGTTAATTTACCGAACGAAAAACTCAAATGTTGTTATACACTGAACGTAAACGAATTTTAAGATGATGTAAATAAATAAAATCTGATTACGTTGTTGATAATGGCTGAAAATTTGGGTTTTAACCACGCGGGTGTGCCCGGGTGGCGCATAGTGTCTCAGTGTCCCTAAGAAACATGGGTTCAAATCTGCGTCAACTCAGATTTATACATCTATATAGGCAGGCGACATGGGTACTAATTCCCCTTGTGAGCTTACCGGGTCTGGCTGGTGCCGTAGTCAGACTCTTAACGGACTAGTCAGTTGGGTCTCGACCCACCGGATATCCCCGAATTATCAAAAAAAAAATTGGTTCTTAAGTCTTCTTTAAGGGTTCTGATTTCCCAATAATGGATGAGAATTACTGTATAACTCTTTAAATCTAATTATTGAAATTGGATAAAATAAAACCTCAAAATTCATTAAACAGAAAAGATGATTTCGTCTAAGAATAAAATGGGTGGAAGTTTTTCAAAAAAAGGGGGTTGTGGCGCTATCATGTCTATGTTGCATGTAAACTCGGTTGATAATCTGTTTTTTTTCTTCTGGAAAATGTTTTTAAATCGAAATCTCTTGGAAACCCACTGAGCATATTTCTTGAAATTTTTATTTTGAAAACGCCATTTAAAAACACAAGATTCTTTTTTGGGAATGTGAAGGATATTTTTTTTTTCTTTAAAGATAATCTATTTATATTTAATGAATATAAGGAGAAATCTTTTATTTCCTAATTTTATCGAAAGGAAACATGCTTTATTTTCTGCTCTTTGATAATTGTTTTATAGAATCTGCAAAGAAAAATAATACTATTTCATTACTTGATTTTCTATCTTAGATAAAACAAATATAGAAATTAATAAATTTATATATTGATCAATCATATATATATATAATATTTTAAATGTTTGTATTTCTAAAAAAAAAAATCATGTTTTCATGTTTCGAAATATTTTGTTTTCGTGTATCCATTTCCGGTTCCACGGAAGCTAGATCAAGATCCTTCTTAGTTTTAAAGAGATGTTCATTAATAAATTTTAAAAATTTAATAGTTATATTTGAGTACAATTTAGTTTTCTTCATTTTAATTTTTTTTCAAATGAATATGTTTTTCATTTAATAAATAGGTTTTGTATTTGTAAAGAACAACATATAACTTTTTTGTAAGGTGAAATTTTAGATATTTCTTAATTAATGGTTAGACATTCTTAAAATTTTGTTGTATTCTGTACACACATTTCACACTATTCGGTATCATCTCTAAAAGTATCTCCAAAAATATCACTATTTTAAAATTTCTAAAACTCTATATTTGAAGTTTCAAGGTGCTCTTCTCCACAAAAAAAAATTCAAATTTAACTTCAAATTTAACTTCAAAATTATTTATATTTTACACTATAGTTTTTATATTTGTCATAATTAGTAAAAATTCATAATATTTTTATATATGTACTAGTTATTAAACTACAAGAAAAATACCACACTATTTCATAAAATTATTTTCGTAATGCTACATCTTCGGTTACACAGAATTTTTTTGGACAATATTTTGGAGATTTTAGAGGTTCCGGAGAAAATTTATCACACTATTAGTTTTGTTGTAATATTTAAATTCATGCAATAATTATGTCTTCATGTATCTCTTTTTTATTAAGTTTGTTTTGTAATATTCTTGTTATCTAATTCTAGTTAAAAATATTATAAATCTTATTTAAATATTTTTATTTAATTTTATGAGTAAAACTTGAATTTATAAAAAAACAAATTTGAAATATTTATGAGATACAAAAATTTTAAGGATTAAAACGATAAACGAAAAAATACTTAAGGATCATAAATGTGATATTTAATTAATTTTAAGAACCAAATGCAAATAAAAAGATAAAACTTCAAATTTTAAGTTTTGAGTAGTGAAACTTCAAGTTTGAAGTTTCCTTCTTAGAACTCCAAATTTGAAGTTTTAAAATTTCTTTTTGGAGAGCAAAAAAATTATATATTTGAAGTTATGGAGTTTCTTTACGAGATGCTCTTATATTTAATTGTGAAACATTTTTCAAGTTATACATTCTTAAGAAACATTTTTTTTAAGTAGTAAGGTTGACTACAATGCTTATATGTCAATATCATAACTCTTATCACTCATATTAAGAAAAAAAAACAATTACTTGAAATATTACACGACTGCCATCATATATAATAAAATGGACCGTTCATTAATCAAATGCTCAAAAAAGTTTTTTTCTCATTTTTTCTTTAAATAAAAGCTACTGAATTACCTAATGTGATTTACAATTAATATGAAATTAATGATACTGAACAATAAAGATTTGATAACAATTTATATTAGTAAAATAAATTTTAAAATCATATTAATCATATACTAAACTTTTTTTTGCATATATTACATTTAAATATTTGCAAACGATTATAATTAAACTACTAAAGCTGTCAAAAAGTCTCATATAAAAAAATTGTGACCAGTAATTTAAAAATTTTGTTATGAAAAGATCCAAATAATCATAAACCCAGAAGAAGATTAAGCATAATTTAATAGATACTATTAAATATTCATACTAAAATATATTTGTGTCTATCTATTTAAACATCAGTTAAATTTAATTATCTACGATATAAAATTTTAATGATGACAACAAAAATTGATAAATATTTTAGTCAAAATTTTAAAATATATATTATATTTTAATTGATAAAAATTCAAATACTTTTATAATTTTAACTTGATCAAATCATAAAAATATATTTTACATATCTTTTGTTATTATTTAATACATGTTTTATAAAATATAACATTCTGGGTGCGTGGATTGTTGACCTAGTAGTTATATGAAATGATTGCAAGATTCCGTAGGAAGGTATTATTGTATAGGATAAAGGCTGAATCGAACATGCAGGAATACCATGCACATGAGCAAAGACGCATTTAATTTAGGGATTACTTGTCGTCTAGCTTTTTTTTTGTCTTATTGATTGAGACCAAATGTTGAGTTCAATATAATTTTGAACTACTATTATACAGTATTTACTTAAACAAGATACTAGATTAGTATAAAATCCCAAACTCCTCTACAAAATGCTGGAAACAAAAAATGGAACGCAATTATTGTGAAGAAAAGCAAATGTACACTAACTAGACTTGAAACTTGCTTATATAAAGACTTAAGGACCATTTGTTTCCCCATCTCCTCCACAACAAAACTCAGAACAAGACAACAAAAACACAAAAACTCTCCCCTAAAAGATGGCGATAATTTGCACAACACCAACATCTCCTGCAGAGAAAGAACAAGAACCAAAACAAGATCTTGAAAACGACCAAACTCCTCCCTTAATCTTCAACCCTTCTCTTCTTAACGTCCAATCTCAAATCCCAAACCAATTCATTTGGCCTGACAAAGAGAAACCTTCAATTGACATTCCCGAGCTCAACGTCCCTTTCATCGATCTTTCGAGCCAAGACACAACTCTAGAGGCTTCTAGACTCATCGCAGAAGCTTGCACCAAACACGGTTTCTTCCTCGTCGTCAATCATGGAGTCAGCGAGTCGCTCATATCCGATGCTCACCGTTACATGGAAAGTTTCTTCGACATGCCTCTCGCCGGAAAACAGAGAGCCCAAAGGAAACCTGGTGAGAGCTGGGGATATGCCAGTAGCTTCACCGGAAGATTCTCCACCAAGCTCCCATGGAAGGAGACTCTCTCTTTCCCGTTTTCCAACGAAATAAGTGGATCAAGAACCGTTCAAGATTACTTCTCCGGTACATTAGGACAAGAGTTTGAACAGTTTGGGTACGTGTCCTAAACCAGAACAAAGAAATATAAAACAGAGCAAAAAAACAAATATGTCATATGTTCCTCTGTTTTCTAGCCTTACTTGAGTAAACGTGTTTCTTATAACGGAATTATTAAACCGGAAATAAATTTGACCGGCTTTGTTAATGTTTTACCCCGGTTAATATGTTTACAGGAGGGTGTATCAAAACTACTGTGAAGCAATGAGCAGCCTGTCACTCGAAATCATGGAGCTTCTTGGTCTTAGTTTAGGCATAAAGAAAGATCATTTCAGGGAATTTTTTGAAGAGAATGATTCGATAATGAGGCTAAATCATTACCCTCCATGCCAAACACCAGATCTCACATTAGGTACAGGACCACATTGTGATCCAAGCTCTTTGACTATTCTTCACCAAGACCAAGTCAATGGCCTTCAAGTCTTTGTTGACAATCAGTGGCAATCCATTCTCCCCAATCCTAAAGCTTTCGTCGTCAATATTGGTGACACTTTCATGGTATAGTTAATGATCTAAAATGGAAATACATTTTGGTTACTCCTATAAAGATAGTTGATAAATTTTGGTTATGTAGGCTCTATCGAACGGGATATTCAAGAGTTGTTTGCATAGAGCGGTTGTGAACAGAGAGAGCGCGAGGACATCAATGGCTTTTTTCTTGTGTCCAAAGAGAGACAAAGTTGTGAAGCCACCAAGTGAGATTTTGGAGAAGATGACACCAAGAAGATACCCTGATTTTACTTGGCCTATGTTCCTTGAGTTCACTCAAAAACTTTACAGAGCAGATGTCAATACTCTCGATTCCTTCACAAATTGGATCATTACCAACAAATTCCCCGTCTAAGAAACCAAGTTACCATCGAAATCAATAGTCATTCTTAGTTACTGTCTCTTTTGTTCTCATGGTGAAATGCATTCCCATGGTTTCAAATTTCAAAACGTTTGTATATATTTCCAAGAATCACAGTGTGGAATATGAATGCTTGTTAAACCAAAAACCTAAACATACTAGGTCCAACGATCAGTAGACAGTAAACAAGACAAAATAATTTAAACGGAAAAAATAAAAATAGAAGAAAAGAAGACGGAAAGATAGATGATGAAAAGATGATAGAATACCAGTTCCAGAGATTTCTCTGATACCAATTGACAAGACCCTGGATAAAACCGGATCTCTGGAAGGGTAGATGGATAATCCAAGATAACTTGATCAAGCTTGAAACCTTAACCAAGGGTATATTAAACCATTGACTCAATGCTCGACACGTTCTAGATAGTTTGAATCTAGGGAATGCACAGACTTATAACGTTGGTGATGGTCGTTGGATTCATAGAATGGCGACATAAGTGAAGATGGAGAGATTCACTTGATACTACCGGTTTTATCTCAGTTTTACACCAAATTAAATATCGAAAAGTTCCTGAATGAACAAACATGAGAATCACTCTCAAAAAGGGTTTCCAAGAATAACAAGAAAAGTCTGTTTTATTTCAATGGAAATTACAACTTATTTATTGGACTGCTATTAATTATTTAAGTGTATTGAAGTCAAGCAAAGACTAAACTAAAAACAATGCTACTATTTATGTAATATTTCTCATAAATGTAATGTCATAATAAATCAGCGTTATAAAAACAACAATGCTACTAAATGTTTGTTGAACATCTCTTGGCCTTCTTTGACTAATTCACTCCAATGTTCATCACTTTTGACCAGAAATAGAGCAACTATTTTTTACTATTCTTGGACTTGTATCGCCTCCAAAATGGGCTCAACCATCCTCTATACATTATTTGACAAGTGATTTGCCACGTGTCATTACCACATTGATTTTGAAAGAAAAATGGTGACATGGCATTACTACTAATGATGACATAGCTTGAATTTAATTGTGACATGAACATTTACATTTAATGTTGTTTTATAATTTTGCTAAACTTTTTAGAATATGATAATAACTCATATATCATCATTAGTATAATAAAAATAATATAACAGTTGTAATAGAAATATAGTCATAATTTACAATTTTTAAAATATTCTTTAATTCTATTTTTTATAATTATATAAATTTTATTATTAAAACAATTCTTCAAAATTTTAGCTAGTTGTTTTTTTTTTAAAAAAATGTAATTTTCTAATCCCAATACCATTAGTTTCATTTTAATATATACAAATTTTTTAAAATTTTATTTAGTTTTACGTTTTGATAATTATATAGCTAACAAAAATTTCTCTTAATTTTTTTAGAATTTGATTTAATATATTTTAACCAAAAGAAATAGATAAAAAAAATTTCCGAGATTAATATTTTAATATATACACATCTTATTAAATATACATTTAAATAAAAATACTTAGTTTTATCTTAATTTTACATGTAATTTTAAAAGTAAATTCTAGAACATAATAAAATCTAAAATTAACAAAGATTTATTTTAAATATAATATAAAATTTGAAACTTTTATTTATGAACATGGTGCAGAAAAACACCTAGTATATATAACATATCCAATGTATATATTTCACTGTTCTTCATATCCAATGAGCCGTGAGTTACCAATATGATTGTTGAGCTTGAGTCGTGAGTTACCAATATGATTGTTGAGCTTTGATATTTTTCTTCTTAATCATCTTGATGATTTCTAGGATCATATCCTCAACAGTGGCCGAACTTCAAATCAGAAAGCAAAAGATGGTGGAGAAATCATTGCTATTGGCTGAGTATGAAAGTATTAGTTAGGAAAAAGTTGGATTCAGTGATATTCACCACTGTGTACATTTTATAGGATGAAAAGACCGGAATCCCAAATCAACAAGGGTAGGAAAATTTAATGTTACATAGTGGGAGGTTTGGGTTGAAACCCATAAATGAGAAGCTTTATTACTTGGTGTGAAAGACAGCAGAGCTGTTACGAAGGCGGTATCAGAGAGGGTGTGGAAGCAAGGTTTTCCTAGCCGAGAAAGAAGATGGAAGCTGATATGGGCTTTTGGTGGGCTAAGATTGGTTAGTTCTGGGTCACATGAATTACATAGCCTTGTAAACGACTAACAAAGGACGTTAAATCTCGTTTGTAAAAATTTCAAGTGTCAAAAGAAGGAACACTCAATGCTGAGATGGCTTCCTTAGAAGAGAGAAAAACAAACTTTATTAGTATAGATATGATTTATGTGAAATTCTCATTCGAGTTGCATGTTGTGTCAAACATTTTTTTTTTAATACCCTCATGAACAAAATAGATAATCTATGTTACGTATAAACATTGACTGCTTCGTTATTGTTACATTTACCTTTATAACATCATGAGAATCTGATAAGGTCTTTTTAGGATCCTAGTATCAAAGTAGTATAAAAGTGTCAATCCAAATTCTAAGTCATTTTGAAGCAAAGAGAATGCAAGTAATGCTTAATCTAAGTGCAATCAAGATAGTTAAGTAATCAAGGTAGTTAAGTGATTTCAATTCAAGAACCAAACAAACAAGAGCAATAACTAGAGTTTTCAATCAAATGATAAGGTAGAACCCACATGATTAAAGCAATTTAAGGTAATTAAATCCAAGTCAAGGTGTTAACTTCAAGCAATCACAAGTTCCTATAGGTCTAGAACACAAATAAAGATCAATCCTTTCCCAAGGTAGAGATCACTATGCAATCATGAATCAAACATCAATTCTCATTGGTTTAAATCATTCAAGCATGCATTATATTCAAGTCTACTAACCATCTAGCAATCTTAACATCAAATCTCTTTGCTTATTCAAGCTAGAGCAATATTAAGTTCAGTCAAGCATTTTAACAAACATCTTCCGGTTATAAAATAGTTTATTATCAAAATGAGAGTGATCAAGTCAAATCAAGCATTAATAACACTCAGTATGCATAGAAACAAAGAAATTTAATCATTAAACACCTTAAATCTTCATTAACCATCCTAGATCTACCTAACTCATGGATTCAAAAAGTAACTACTCACTAATAGACATGATAAACCCAATGGTGATTTAAGGTTAATCATTGATTAGTGATCAACATAATCCAATAAACACAAGATATATAGATGAAAAGAAGCTAAAGACTGAATCTTTCACCAAAATAGGTTTGTGTTTAGATAGAAAACAAGATAATCTAATCCTTTAGGTCCAAAACATATTTATACTAAGCTAGAATACGAACTGGGTCAACCCAACAATCCTGGGACGACCCAACTAAAACATGGATCAAAGCTATTTAGTGTCTCAGCCGCAACCGTCTCCAGCCCGCGATCTTCACCCGCGAAACACATGCAATGGCCGCGACCAATACATCCTGTGATCATCACTTGCGAAGCACCCTGTCAGTTTTGACGACACACGGCCGCGGGCATGACTACCCCGCGAAGGATGGTTACAGTGAGGGTTCCGTTTCGTCGACACCTTGCCGTGATCAGATTCTTCCTGCGAAGGTTGCCCGCGGTGGTGCCTCCTCTTCGCAGCCATCATCTGGTTGCAATTCTCGCCTGCTACCACGCCAATCTTCATCATCATGAACGTTTTATGACCTCTTAAGCTCCAAAACCTGATTAGCACTTCTCCAAACCCGAAAACACACAAATGCAATGCAACCCAAACAAGCTCTAAATGCATCTAAATGATCATTATATGAACTAGAATGATGCTTAGAATATGTAAATATACAAGATATCAGAATCTAAGTAATATACTTTACGGTCGATATATTCTTATTTATGTGCTTACCTTAATTTGGCCACCAGAATATTAAGCAAATATTCTTAATCAATTCGTTAAGATTATATCTTTTACTTATATCTTGAATTTTCTATTTTAATTCATTCATATATATAAGGTTCTTATTCAATGATGTGATTTACCCAGTTATCACAAATGCTTTTGTTTCTTTGGAGGGTTGAACACCAAATCCTTTAACATTTCAGTAAGGGTCCAAATCAAACAGAAATTGACCGTGAGGAATGGAATGTTTGGTTATGATTGTCAAATGATTCTCATGAATGAAAATCTGAGTATTTGTCATATATGTAATAAAACTATCATTCATATATCATAATCTAATGTAGTATTTTTTTTTCTTATGGGGCCAACTAACTGATTTCTAACTGATTTCAACGTAGTCCATTCTATTGGCATTATGAGGGTAACTCGTCATCAAGATCATGTTATTTTTGATCCTATTAGTCGTGTGGATTTCATATTTCCCAAAAGCACATCTGAAATATTCTCATTCGTAAAATACAATGAGTTAAACATGAGATTAGTTCATCCCAAATCTTCTTTTGGTCAGAGCACTATATTTTCAATTTATCTTCATATGATATTTTTTTTTATTTACTAACTATTCTTCAGACTTTCTATTAGATATATTAGGAACTCTTATATCCGTTGGAAATCTTGTGGGATACATCCATAATAAAGGAGCTGAAAATCCCACACCTATCAGATCTATATCGTAACCTCTTAACTGATATTAAGTGTGTATATTTTAAATTCTTTTATTTATTATCATTGCATATTCATTTAAATATTAAACTATATAATGATTAATTTACTGACCATAATTTCATACTTGATCGAGTGAGTTGTATTGCATATGGAAAAATTGTTAAACATGTCGACAAATTCTAGTCATCTTATGGTGTGTGTTATGATTCTGGAAAATTGAAGTCCTACAAGGTTAGATAAAAATCATAAAAACTAATATACAAAATACTATATTATTTATTCCAAAGTATATTATACTAATATATAATATAACATAAAAGTATTTATTATACAATACATAGGGGTTATAAAGAGATAACCAATAACTTGGATGCTCTAAGATAATGTTCAATTCATTAATTGTTCGGTCACTACATTCAAAACATGTACATTTAAAGTATTCTCAACTTAATACATTTGTTATTAGTAGTTCTTTTACTTTTGTGTGATAGACTTGTTTAAGATATTATAATCAAGAATAAATGTCTTTTATTAAATTTTATTTTGGCCATATGTACCCTCGGTTATTTATTTTGGGAATTTTTACTTATCTTCTTTTCAAATATTTTTATATTATATACAAATAATCAATGCAAGATTATAATGATTTGAAATATATCATGATTATTTTCTAAAAATATAAAATATTGATATTTTATAAAAAAATATCATTTGATTAAATCATATTATCAATATATAACTTATTAAATCATAATATACCTGACATACAAAAACAATATATTCATACTACTATAATGGTTATAAATTTTAGAACTTTTCTTAAAATATAATAACGAAAGCTAAATATTATGTTTCCCAATATGACGATATAAATACGATACATTCATTACAATCTTTTGAGTTATTTCTCCATACATCACAACAACAAAAGTTGAAACTGAAGAAGAATTATGAGTGAAAGTTCAGAGACACACAGATATGAACCGTACACAAGTCTTTCAAGAACACTTTCTTGTATATTAGAAATCTTTTAAACAATTCTCCTAGATCTGTTTAATCCGGTTTATGCTCAGTCACACACGACTAGCGACTGACCAATTTCTAATCTCTAAATTACAGAAACCCAAGCTGAAAACCTTTCACTCGATTTCTGTAGCCGACAAGAACAAACCTCTTGCTCTAACTTTTACTCTCTTAACTCTTAACCTGAAACACTTCTAGGTTCCCTCGTTAAGTACACGTGAAAGACAATATTCTACTTCCTAAAATATCGCCAACAGAAGATGTTCTTTGCTTCGCGCCAAAGCAATATCTTCTACTTCCATAAGTTTGTGACACGTCATCATACCGTAACAAACTTAACGTACTATGTTACACACTCATCACCATGTGTAACACACTCTTGGCTCAGAACAAACAAGCTCACAATTCTTGAGCTTACATTCTCCCCCTTTTTATCTGAATGTGACAACATACTCAACCTGTTGCTACAAAGCTCAACACACAAGACAATTTTCCATATCAAGCATAAGGATTAGTCTACCATCATACCACAAGATAAGAGAAAGCGGAAACACCACACACTTAAGAAATTAAGAGTTTCAAATCACACAATCAAACAGAAGCAAAAACAATAGTACGATGCAGACTACAATATCTAGGTTCAGTACATAGTGCATCGAGTAAGAAATAATAGATTCACTCATTAGAAACTCTCACTCTCTTCACTATCCAGTTCCACTTCATCTTCCTCCTCATCCTGTGGGGTTTGACGAGGATACTGTGGATATTTTCCCCCTGAGTAGATGCACATTAAGATAAAAACATAAGGTCAGAAACTCATAGATTTCAAGAAAAAGGTTCAACAAGTACTACACCCTTACTCCTCAAGCGAATCCGAATGCTTTTAAGATCAGCTATGGTTCGCTCAATGTCAGCCAGAAGATCCACGGAGCTTGAGTAAGCCCCTTGCCCTATGCCTGCCTTTTTGTCTTTGACAACCAGCTTCGGATACCCGGTATACTTCTCATCATCTTCAAATGACAGCACTGTACGTTGATAGTCAATAACTTGCTGAATCAATGTAGGGAAAATGATCCTCCGAGACCTGTCAGTGTTAATGTTAGCTGCAAAGCTGATGATTTGATCGTAGACCATCTGACCAAAGTCAAAGCTTCTGTGATGATGAATCATGTAGAGAAACTTGAGTCGTTCCTGGTTCATTGACGTGTAGTTGGTGGTGGGAATCCAATTTGAGCACACTAGCTTGTAAAGGACTTGATTCGTCGGGGTCAGATACTTGGAGCTCATGGTTTCCCAACGCTGCACACGATTATTCGTCAGAAACGAGCACACTTGATCAATGTCTGCGGCCAAGTAGTCATGATCTTCTTCAAATCCCGGAACCAGATACAGAGCATTAATCAGGCTAGGCGAGAAATCAACCATAGACCCACGAAGAAACACAGCAACACCATTTCCTCTATCTTCAGCAGTACCCAAATTGGCAATAAACTCTTTCACCACATTAGGGTGAAACAGATCACTATCAATCAGAGTGTAGATCAAACCCGACCTAACTACCACCCGTTTCACATCATTCACATCTAACCTCTGTTGAATCACAAACTCACGTGGAGCCAATTTTTCATACCTCTCAGCCGAATTGCTCATGACGAAGCGACTCGAGAACGGAGTGATGTTGGAACGAAGCATCTCGGGGTTCTCTTGATTTCGTGCTTGGAAGATAGCACGGCTTGCTTGATAACGCGGCTCTTTGGGTTGAAAGGCTTCAACCTCGTCGTCGGTAGATGAGGAAGACGTATATGCAGCAGGCGGAGAAGACGGCGGCGGAGTGATCTCTTGCCGTTGTTTCCAGATTCGTTTGCGGGAAGGTCCGGAAGGACCAGCGGCGGAGGGAGCCGGAGTAGATGTTCCTCTCTCAGACAATCGGGAGATTCTTCGGGTGGGTTGCATGTTTCGATTTGGGAGTTAGATGTGTCGGAAACTGTTTTTGAGAGTGACACAACCGATGACCTAATTTCACTCAATTTAAAACATTAGCCCCAAATAAAGTAACTCGGCTCAAATAAAATAATAGCAAATAATACACTGTGTATGATGCAATAGAACTTATGTGTAACTCATGCATGTAACCAGGAGCATAGACTTCACTTACATTCGTATGAGAGTACGGAAGTCATGAGAATTGTGATGATAGCCAGCCTTATACACATAGACATCGATGGGTATGATTCCTGCATCTCGGGGTATAGTCACTGAAGAACGATTTCACCACACATCTAGCTACCAAAACAGTTTTTATTGAAATCAATGAGTCAACCCAAGTCTGTAGCTATTTCTCAGTCGAGTAGCTGTCACAAACGAGACTCTGTTGTGTTCATTCAGTCAACCCAACTCTGTTTTCGCACTCAGCTGTATGGTCTGGAAACACACGTTAGGCTTCTTGTGTGTCTGTCTCTCCAACTCACAGACATTCACGTTTTATCAACAGACAATTAATACACAATTCTAATTCTAGGAAAGAGATGGAATCCAGAGACAAAGTGGGGTAACACACTGCTCCGAAATATGTATCCCAAGAGATTGGTAACATACCTGCCCAGTCAAGACAGTGATCGAAATCAGAGACAAAGTGGGGTAACACCCAGCTCCAAAACGAGTATCTATCATTCCGGGCCTTCCTTTTTTTTTATATAATTTCTTTTTTTTTATATTTTGAGTCACATACCTCTTTCATGAAGTTACACATGAGCCTTACCTTTGACACTTTTGCGTGACCCACATTTCCTCTTATGTAACACTCATCCCCTTATGTGTTTCCTCATTCAATCCAGGCAGTGATCAATGGCTCAAACGTGAAATGGGATAACATCTCAGTTCAAGATGAGTGCCCTTCACCAGTGAATCAGAAAAGCGAGATAACAAGAGTGAGGTGACAGAACTTACACAGTAGAACTTGTTGACTCAAGGTGTTAGTGAGGGGGTAGCATCAAAGCATAGAGTCCAGCATTTTTACAGTGACTCTTCCCCCTTCTTCAGGACTTAATCAGAGTTCCATGATTCCCAACGCCTTTCTAAGACCCAGAAAGGTGTTGTAATCCAGTGGTTTGGTAAAGAGATCCGCAAGTTGTTTCTCTGTTGGGACATGCTCTAAAATCACAATCCTCATTTCCACCAACTCTCTCACAAAGTGATGTCTTATATCCACGTGTTTAGTACGTGAATGCTGAACTGGATTTTTAGAGAGATTTATAGCACTCATGTTATCACAATGAACAAGCATGGGAGCAGAGGTGATACCGTAGTCAACAAGCATTTGTCGCAACCAAAGGAGTTGAGTGCAACAACTTCCTAGTGCAATGTACTCAGCTTCTGCTGTGGAAAGAGAGACACAGTTTTGTTTCTTGCTATGCCACGAGACCATGTTGTTTCCTAAGAAAAAACAACCACCCGATGTGCTATGTCTGTCATCTAAGCAACATGCCCAATCAGCATCACAAAAACCTGCAAGATTCACATTAGAGTCAAATGTATAATGAAGACCAAAGTCAAGGGTGCCTTTCACGTATTTGATAATACGTTTTACCGCATTCATGTGAGACTCCTTCGGTTTAGCTTGATAGCGAGCACAGATTCCCACACTGAGGCATAGATCAGGACGACTTGCCGTGAGGTAAAGAAGACTTCCAATCATGGCTCGGTAGAGTTTCTCATCAACTGGTTTCCCATCACTATCTCTGGAAAGTTTGGTTGTTGTGCTCATAGGCGTTTTTGCAGTCTTACTTGTCTGCAATCCAAATCGTTTGATGAGATTTTTGGCATAGGTACTTTGTGACACTGTGATTCCATCGGTTAGTTGTTTGATCTGAAGTCCGAGGAAATAGCTCAGTTCGCCAACTATACTCATTTCAAATTCCTTTGTCATAGTCGTCACGAAGTCATCAACCATTTGCTTAGACGTTCCTCCGAAAATGATATCATCCACGTAAACTTGAATGATCAGCATATCATCTCCATCTTCTCCGATGAACAAAGTCTTGTCCACACCACCTCTTTGAAAACCAGCTTGTACCAGGAACTCCGTCAGACGATCATACCAAGCTCGTGGAGCTTGTTTCAATCCATAAAGAGCTTTCTTGAGTTTGTAGACGTGATCCGGAAAATGTGGATCCTCAAATCCTTTTGGTTGTGTTACGTAGACTTCTTCTTGTAATACACCGTTTAGAAAGGCACTCTTGACATCCATCTGATAGAGTTTGATTCTCAGGTTGCAAGCCATACCAAACAGTAGTCGTATTGATTCAAGTCTCGCAACTGGAGCGAAGGTTTCATCTAAGTCTACTCCTTCAATCTGAGAGTATCCCTGTCCAACTAATCGCGACTTGTTTCGAATGACGTTCCCTTCCTCATCAGTCTTGTTCTTGTGAATCCACTTGGTTCCAATGATGTTTACGTTCTTTGGTCTTGGTACCAATACCCACACTTGGAGTCGTTCAAACTGCTCAAGTTCCAAGTGCATCGATTCAGTCCAGAATTCATCATCTAATGCTTCCTGAATGTTCTTGGGCTCAATAAGTGACACAAAGCATTCTACTTCATTCATTTTCACCATGAAACACGCCAACTTGACCATCTCTTTGAAGTTGATTTGTTTCTTTCTTGTAAATCTTTCATCATACAGTCCGCCAATCACATCTGACGAGGAGTGGTTTTGGTGTACTTTTCCTTGATCAAGATTGACCTTGGTAATCTCAGGTTCGTTGTCTTCTTCAGACTCATCCTTCACTTCATTTTCAGCTTCATTTTCAGCTTGTCTTGAAGAACTTGGCTTTACACCGTCTATTGTCTGTGTTACTCGAGCCTCATAGAATCCAATGCTATCATCAAAGACGACGTTAACATTGTCACCAACAAACTTGGTATGCTAATTAAACACACGGTAGGCTGAACTGTTCACTGAGTATCCTAGGAACATCCCTATGTCACTTCTTGCTTCAAACTTTCCCAGATGTTCTTTATCATTCAGAATGTAGCACAAGCATCCAAACACATGCATGTGGCTCAGATTCGGTGTTTTACCCTTGAAAATATCATAAGGAGTAGTCTTGGTCTTTGGCTTGACATAGACCCGATTTATCACATAGCACGCAGTGTTGATTGATTCCGCCCAAAAGCCAGATGGAACACTGTTTCCACACAACATTGCTCTAGCCATTTCTTGCAATGTTCTATTTTTTCTTTCCACAACCCCATTTTGTTGAGGAGTTCTCGGAGCGGCATACTGAGGACGGATACCTTGACTGTGACAGAACTTATCAAACTGCTCATTCTGAAACTCACCCCCATGATCGCTCTTAATCTGAATGATTCCTCCCTTATCCTGTTTGAGCTGAAGAGCCAGGATTCTGAAACTCTCAAGAGCATCAGACTTGTTGCGTAAGAAGTCCACCCAAGTGTACCTGGAAAAATCATCAACCAATACAAAAATATATCGCTAACCAGCAACGCTTTCAGGTGTTATAGGACCCATAAGATCCATGTGAACCAGTTCCAATATCCGTGTAAATCTGATCTCTGAAATTTGTTTGTGCTGTACCTTGACTTGCTTTCCTTGGCAGCATGCTCCACATACTGTCTCTGTCTGTTTCTCCAAATCAGGGACACCTCTTACTACTTCAGCATTCACGAGTCTGCTAAGCTCATTGGTGTTCATGTGACCCAGTTTCTTGTGCCAGAGATCAAGTTTGGATTCAGTAGCCGTAAAACACACAATTGAAGGTCTCCAAAGATAGCAGTTGTTCCCTGAACGAATACCTCTCAGCACCACATTGTTTCTTGCATCAACGGCGCGACATTCCTTGCTGTTAAAGATAACCTCTAATCCTTCATCACATAGTTGACTCACACTGATCAGATTCGCCTTGAGACCCTCAACAAAGTAAACGTTTGAGAGTTTAGGCACATCAGGTCTGGAGGTTATTCCAATTGCACGAATTTTGCCTTGTCCTCCATCTCCAAAAGTAACTTTTCCAACTCTGATGAGTTCGAGTTTCTCAAGATAGTCTTCATTTCCAGTCATATGCTTTGAGCACCCACTATCAAAATACCAGGGAAGTTGAGATTGTGATGCTTCTTCAGCAGAGGTATAAGCAACATTACTAACGATCTCTGTGTGTACTTGTATTCGTACAAAGTTGCAAACAAGATCATGTTCTGCTTCAGTGTGTGAGTTAACAGAAACGGTGTTTAGTTCAGAGTGAGTGTTCTCTTTGTAGTTCGGATATAGATCACGTTTGGCTATCCACACGCAACCGTAAGCAGTTGGTTTGGTGAAACACAAGTTCAACCTCCATGCTCTCTCATACTGACGTCTTCGAAAGTAACATAACCTAGCGTTGTGTCCTCGTTTCCCACAGAAATGACTTCCGTTTCCACGTCTTCTTGGTTTAGGAAGGACATTCTCGTTTCTTTCAGCAGGGACCCCTTTCTCTTCTGGTTTCTTTTCTTCATTAGGAGCTTCCCTCACAAACTTCGTTTCAGTAGCCTTTGAGGTAGATCCTTTATATCCCAAGCCGATGTTGAGACTCGGATACTGTCCCAATGTAAGTATGTGATCAAGAGTTGCAGTACCAGCTGAGAGCATGCGAACCTTCTTGTGATTTTCAGTTAGTTGACTTTCGAGTAGCCTACTTCGATCAGTCTCTACGGTTAAGAGATCGCTCAACCTTTGTACGTGTGCTTCAGCTTCCTTACGAACTAGTTCCTGCTCTGTCATCGCTCTCTTAAGTGCAAGAACTTCTTGATCCGACTCTCGGTCAATTGAGTAAGCTTTTGTCTTGGTGGAAGGCTGATCAAGTTCCAGTATGTTAATCTGAGCTTTCAGCATTGCTTTCTCCTTGAGAAGCTCGAGATTCTCATGACTGAGATCAGAGAACTTGTCAAATAGAGTCTTGTACTCAGTTTCAAGATCTTGCTCAAGATCATCATCATCCTCGCTGTAAGCATTAGAATCTTTTCCACTTTCTTGGCCAATTAGAGTCATGAAGTTTAGGTGCAGCTCACCTTCGTCACTGTCGCTTTCAGATTCAGTGTCACTGAACCACATGAGAGACTTCTCTTTCTTGAGAAAGCTAGGACACTCACTGCGTGTATGCCCAATGCCTTTACACTCAATACATTTTTGCTCTTTTCTCTTAGCAAGGGGACACTCGCTTCTGAAGTGGCCGTAACCTTCACACTCATGACACTTCTTTGTGTTCTTGCTAGAATCCTGCTTTGAGTGCTGAGAGCTGTCCCTTTCAACATCATTCTTTTGGTAGCGTCCATTGGATCTACCACCACCTTTCTCCATACGCTTGACAAACTTGTTGAAGTTTCGAGCCATTAAAATCAGATTCTCTTCAATCTTAGTGACTCGACCATCATCCTTAGACTCAGCTGTGAAGGCAATGCTCTTCTGGTTAGTAGATTGTCGGTCGGTTTTCTCAAGATCATGCACCTTCAGAATGCCTGAGAGTTGATCAAACTTCATCTCATCTATGTCAACATCAAGTGTGAGAACAACTTTATAAGCTTCAAACCGTGGTGGTAAGCACCTTAGCAGCTTCTTCACCAAATCCTTTTCTTCATACTTCTTGCCAAGAACAGACGCTTCACTTGCCAATTCACTGATCTTGCATATGAATCCATCAATCGGCTCATCATCACTCATTCTCAGGTTCTCAAACTTGGAGGCTAGGTGATCAAGGCGTGTCCTTCTCGCACTGGTATTTCCTTCAAAGTGATTTATGAGCGTATCCCACGCTTGCTTGGCAGATTCACATCCTTGTATGATCTTGAACTGCTCAACATCTACTGACGAGAATATGACAGTTAGAGCTTTAGAGTTGAACTTAGTCGCTTTCTTCTCACCATCAGTCCACTGGTCTTTAGGCTTTGGACCAACAGACTTATCTTCCAAGACAACGGTACGAGCACTCCAACCATCTTCTACAGACATCCAAGCATCTTCATCAACTCCTCTGATGATGTGTTGCATCCTCACTTTCCAGTGACCAAAGTTGGTACTGTCCAGCATGATAGGCTTATGAATGTGTAAGAGTTCCTTCATGGTGTCCATGAAATCTGCAGGATCTCAACCTGTTAGTAGTACTTGATACCACAGAGGTTTCCTGCTCTGATACCAAATGAAAGTTCAGAGACACACAAATATGAACCGTACACAAGTCTTTCAAGAACACTTTCTTGTATATTAGAAATCTTTTAAACAATCCTCCTAGATCTATTTAATCCGGTTTATGCTCAGTGACACACGACTAGCGACGGACCAATTTCTAATCTCTAAATTACAGAAACCCAAGCTGAAAACCTTTCACTCGATTTCTGTAGCCGACAAGAACAAACCTCTTGCTCTAGATTTTACTCTCTTAACTCTTAACCTTAAACACTTCTAGGTTCCCTCGTTAAGTACACGTGAAAGACAATATTCTACTTCCTAAAATATCGCCAACAGAAGATCTTCTTTGCTTCGCGCCAAAGCAATATCTTCTACTTCCATAAGTTTGTGACACGTCATCACGCCGTAACAAACTTAACGTACTATGTTACACACTCATCACCATGTGTAACACACTCATCACCATGTGTAACACACTCTTGGCTCAGAACGAACAAGCTCACAATTCTTGAGCTTACAATGAGTTGGTTTCGAATATCACATATGAGTGAAAGTTTTTCAAAGTTTGAAATTTGGACTGAAATTTTGAGTGTTTAGGAAAAGGATCCTTCCTCAAAAATGTCTAACATATATAGATCATCATTGCTGATCAAGAAGTAAGTTTCTTATTTTGATTAATTCTATAGTTATAATGACTCAAACTCTATTACTGAATCTTATAATGATTAAAAAAATTGTGCAATAACGAGTTTTCACTAACTTAGTTGAACAGTCCAAGTTAAAGGACACTAGAAAAGTAGTACATTAAATGGAAGGATCCGAAATTTCTTTTTTAAATGCTTAGAGCATGGAACAAACGTGCGACATATGCAAAAAGTACTGAAATTTGTGCAGGACTGGTCGATGTCTGGACCATATTCATGCCTATAAACAAAATATGGCGCATTGATCACCTCATCATCCAGATATTTGAAGGTGACTTTGTATGTGTCCATATACGGTGTACGGTGCAATAATAATGTTCACTCCAACTGGTCTCCCATTTCCCTTAAGTTTTTGGACTTAACAGCCGTGTGATTCACAGAAAACTGATGAAAAGTTTGACTAGATTTGTTGTCCTCGGCATACGTTGAATATCCCATACGCAATAGCTGATAATTTGTGGGATAGAACATTTACTTCCAAGAGTTTGAAGGCACCCTCAAGATCTCCGCAGTGCGTTGTTAGATTGAGACCCTCATGAAACACGGTTTCTGTAAAGGAAAATTATGTAATGTAGCTTCACATTGATTACCAGTCCAACGTTACAACTCTTCAAGACCGTGGTTTCATGCACCAGACCTTATGATCACTTCCAAGCCTTCAAGAATGAACCAACGTTTCGAAAAGATTCCTCCCTACAATTTTAATAATTTTGCAAATGAATTCGTCGGGAAGAGTTGGTAAGACAACATAAGTCTTTTGTTTTTACTTGAATTTTTTTCTATGAGATAGGAGGAAATCAGAGAATGTTATAACCTTAAATAGTGAATACCAAGTTAAAGGGGTGTTGGGTAGCTGGGGTAAATATTTTATTATGACAACTATATTTGCCACACACCAAGAGTTAATGAAGCAGTTAGAGTAGTTGTGGGCTTTGGTCTTCTGGACTTCTAAAAGTTGGGCTTTCAGAAGCGGACCACGTCACATTCTTCAGCAGAAGCTCGTGTTAAAACTGGGCCGTCTCGTCACTTAAGCCCACACGGGTGTGCTAAGTCAGCATGAGCTTATAACGGCCATCGTCGTCATGATCCCGATCATTATCTGCAAAACAGAGTAGTGAGAGACGATAGCTTCAACGAAGATAATCGAGAGAGAGAGAGAGAGAGAGAGAGAGAGAGAGAGAGAGAGAGAGAGAGAGAGAGAGAGAGAGCTTTACCGGTAGCTACTTCAACAGGAGACGACGGCGAAGTGTCTCCGACGTTGATCTAGCCGAGGATCTGATTATCTGTGGTATATTTCGGAGGTAACAGCACGAGACTCTTTCGGAGTATCGAGATCTCTCGAGATCTTGTTGTATAAACGTTACCGAAGCTCTGTATTGATTCTGGTGAAGCTTGAGGGTACCGATCCCTCCCTGGACAGTAGGAAACGAAGTTCGGGTGAACAATCTCGTTTGCATTTTGATATCTTGCGTAGTTGATCATCTGCATACACATACGAACGAATTAGATTGAGATTTGAACCTGAAATTGAACCAAGGTTAAGCAGAAATAGCTAACAAGTGGTATCAGAGTTGTGGTTTGCTTGCTTGGTATCTGTTGGTTTCACGTAGATCTACTGATTGGGATCTTGTGGAGAGTTGTATCGAGAAGGGATCGAGATGGAGCCAACACGAGGCCGTTTCGAAATGGAAAAGTTTGATGGAAAAGGAGACTTTGGTATGTGGAAATACAAACTCCTTGGTCAGCTGGAGATCCAAGGATTAGCTTCAGTTCTTGAGGAAGGTGCTACTTTGGACAAGTCCTCAGAGAAGGCAGAAGAAGGAACAGATCCGGTTCTTGATACTGCGAAGGTAGCAAAAGATACAAGAGTCAAGAATCTATTGGGAACATGTCTTAGTGACATTATTCTACGGAAAGTGATGCATGAACCTACAGCTTATCAGATGTGGAAAGCTCTTGAGCGTGATTATCAGATTAAGACTTTGCCTAACATGATCTATTTGAAGCAATAGTTTGCAAGTTTCAAGATGGATGAGTCTAAGAGTATCGAAGAAAACATGGATGGTTTCCTAAAGCTAATTGGTGATCTAGCAAGTCCCAACATTAATGTAAGCGATGAAGATCAAGCAATTCAGTTGCTTACCAGTCTACCACCACCTTATGAGGAACTAGTTCATACTTTGAAGTATGGCACTGGGAAAGATACTTTCACTGTGAGAGAGGTTGTCTAATCGGCTTACTCCAAGGAAATTGAGTTGAAGCAGAGAGGTCTGCTAGGGAAAGGTGGAAAGTCAAATGAAGGACTCTATGTTGAGTCAAGGGGAAGATCTAATAAGAGGAATGAATGAGGAAACAACAACAACCGTTCGGGAAGAGGCAGATCAAAGTCTAGGGATCAACGGTCTAAGTCCAGGCCAAGAGCAAACAGAGATGGCAAAACTGCTTGTTTTATCTGCAAGAAAGAAGGTCACTGGAAACGTGAGTGTCCTCAAAGGCAAAACATGATGCAAGACTCTAGTGATTCAGCGAATACGGTTTCAGAACGTAAACAACCACTAGTCCTAATAGTAAGCCCACTAGATTCTAAACAAGAGTGGGTTCTCGATTCCAGGTGCTCGTTTCACATCACACCTCAGAGAGATGTCTTGTTTGATTACAAAGACATTGACGATGGAAAGGTTCTCATGGCAAACAATACCTAGAGTGATGTGAAAGGAATTGGGAAAATAAAAGTCTTAAACTCAGATGGAGTAGAGGTCATATAATATACTAAAAATGAATATTTGCTACTGTCAAGTTAACAGTGGTAATTGTAGTAATTTTAGATTCAATCCAGATGACCAATTTACTCTTTACTCTTTTGAGTTCAATGTTAAGCTGAGAACAAGTGAGTTTTAAATATTAATGGTGACACGAGTAACAAGAACACTTAGATATAGAATTCGATTTAATGAAAGCCAGCTTAGGGTTATTCATCGGGTGTCAGAGCTTAAACCAAACGACTATTCAAATGCGATGATATGCAGTCTAGAACTCGGATCGCTCGGCTAGGACAGTCCACTATCGTGGAACTGGCCCCTTCGCTGATTGGTCTCGATTCCTAAGCTATCGCTTGGAACAAGATCCGATCGCGAGCCTTAGAGGATAGGTTCGATTAGTTCACTTAATACCCTAATATCTACTCTCGCTGATTAGGGATATGAAGCTCATTCAATATATGTTAATTCATCTCCTAAGCGGATAGCTAGGTGATTAAACTTAAGATCGAACATTAAGTGATCAATTCAATGCAAGCAATAAGATCAATATGAATGAAGAACAGTTAAGATCACTTATTTGCGTTTAGTTCAATGCGATAGACACCCTAAAACCCTAAGCAAGCTAGCTGACTACTCAATCATAATGCAGGATGACACAGACATGATGGCTGAATAATATTGCATATAAAATAGAGTAGGAA
Organism: Brassica napus; assembly: GCF_020379485.1. Lineage (NCBI taxonomy): Eukaryota > Viridiplantae > Streptophyta > Magnoliopsida > Brassicales > Brassicaceae > Brassica > Brassica napus. Next base: position 39,591,979 of record NC_063452.1, on the reverse strand, counting down.
GAACAAGGGTTTAGGATGATCTTCTCGTGAAAGTGAGAGATGGAGCCTTCTCCCTTACAAGTTGCTAAATCGGCAAGGTAGTTCTAGGTTTCTTGCCAAAAATTAGTGTCCCTTTTAGAAGTGATAGGATAGGCTTTTTATATGGAGGCGCTGATGGAGAAGTGAGGAGAGATAGAATTTAGGGCAAACTCCCGAAATTGGAAGTTTCTTTAATGATCGGGAACAGTCAGCCGCTTGTTCTCTTCGGGAGTCTGATCGGCTGTTCCGCATCGGGTATCCCAAAATAGCATCTTTCTTCATGGATCTCTCTTCTTTGATCTTTCAGCTGTTCCAAACCTGGAATGATATCAAATAAGCACAGAATTAGGACTGAGATTTAGCTCAAAGCACACATATAATGGTGTTAGAAACATCGTATATCAATTCCCCTAGACTTAGATCCTTGTTAGTCCTCGAACAAGGTCAAGCCTCAAGATTAGGGAGAAAGGTTTGAAGGAGTGGGAACTCGCTTGTCCTCAATAACCATACTCTTACCACACATCTCTGAACCATACAAGTTGTAGACTTAGACCGCACACCCTTACCAGAACACCCACGATCGCTGTTCGAGAATCAGCTCCATACTCTCTATCTCATACCTGAAAAGGTCACACTATCGAGACAAAACTCTTTAAATATCAATTAAGAACAGCGTGAGCTTCTCATTACAGACACTATTCAGGGTAGACGGGTTAATAAGGAACAGGCTGTTTTATGGTGGAGCAGAGAGTGTTTAGGGGCTACCTTATTTGAGTGTATGCAGGGTATCGCGCAAAATAGCAAGAGAGGACGGATCTATTGATGTCCACAACCCTTACTCATTTCTGCTTCACGGATGTGGTTGTTCTCCACTTCGGGTCAATCATATGACTGTTCTCCAGCTCTTGACTTTTTTTCTTATTCCTCAAAAATCAGTACCAACTCCTTGCCCAACCCTTCCCAGTGGCGTGTATCTTCCGAAGTTACCTTCCCCATCTCCATCATAAAATAAATAAAAGCATACTGTATATATATATATATTTGGCTGACAAAATGAATGGGGTTTCGAGGGAAAGGTATCGGGGTGAATGTTTTGCGGCCACTGGTGGTCTATCCTTTTGTTTCTCACGGGTCGCCATTGTTCCTCTGGTTAGATCATGCACCCTTGACTGTTCTTCTTATTGGGGCTTGATCTTGCCAACTGTTCTCATTATGCTCGCTCTCTCTTCTCTGAATGTAAGGCATTAACGAGTAAGGGGCTGCGTCAATCCTATCCTCTCCGACCTTTTTGCACATATCTGCACATATGACATTGAAAAACAGAGTGCATGAGGGTGAAAATAAAGGCTTAGGTGCAAGGTTGGAACTAGCTAAAGATGAGCTAGCCACTCAGGATCAGCAAGATTGGTAAAAAGAGTAAGAAGCCCTGAGCGTTGATCTCGTTTCCCTGATCTAGTGCCCATAACAAGAAGAATTTCAGTCAAGATTAGGTTCAAGTTAGGTGGAGTTGAGTCTACCCAGTGTAACCTGATCGGATGAGAGCTTCTGGATAATTAAATGAGATAAGTCAGAGGGTGTTCCAGGTCCAAGTGTGGGTCTTTCATCACTGCTAAGGTCACTGCATAAGAATGTTAGAGCACGAGGTGGTTAAAAGAATATATCACAAGGTCCTAATTCCCACAAGAGTTTTAGCTGACTCGATCCTAAACTGGCTCAATAAAACAAACATGGAAATAAAAACATAGAGAAAAGTATCAGCACACAAGTGCTTCCCCCAAACTCTTAGTTCACACCATCCCTGGTGTGAAACCAAATCGAGGTCGGCCAAAGAACAACACAAATCATAAACATAAGAAAATAAAGAGTTCAGGTGGATAGAACAATGGAATAGAAAGATCCTTGCGGACTTAGTCGGATTCTCCGCTCTCGGCCGGATCAAATGAACGCCTGTTGCGCGAGCGATGGACCGCTTCAGTTGAGGTTGCTGTTCCTATTGGCTCCTTGCCGGGACGGTGTGTTCGTGGGGTTTGCGCTTCCGGTGATCTTCTCTGGTTGCATTTGGCGATGCAGCCACCGGTGATGAGGGGTAGGATCCGTCGCATGAGACTGTTGTTCTTGCACTGCGAGTTAACCATCCAGCGGCGGTAAGCCTGATCATCCGTCACATCTGCCAGCTCCCCGAGGTCATAAGATGGGTCAGCGTCCGGGGTGATGTCCTCGACATCGTCCATGTCCGCGTCAGGCGCAGCGGCGCGAGGATCAGTGCATAGGAGCACGGGTGATGGAAGGAACCGTATGTTGTCGAACTCACTGAGCTTGGTGATGTCGTGGTTTGGCAACTTGGTGAACAGCTGGGTACCCTCCTTGTCAAAGAAACTGTAGGTCTCTTCATCACGCATGATGTGGCATGCCATAAGGTACTTGATGTCAAGGTACTGAACCTCTTTGTTGACGCTGTACTTGCTGAGATCAATGCCGAAATGCTTGAAGAGCGGTGTGAGCAAGCAACCACTTCTGTCCTTCTTGTTCGAACCGTGCATAAGACACTGCCGCCTCTCGCAGATCATGGTCATGAAGTTGAAACCGGGGTTTGTCTTGACCTTTTGAATTGGAATGCCGGACCCAGAAGCTCGGATTTCATCCTCAATACCAGCGTACAGGGTTTGCAGCTCCCCGTTGGTGACCTTCGAGGTCAGATCCTTAGCGAACAAGAGGTTTGAGATGATCTTTGCAATGACCCGAAGCACCGGGTTCCTGATCTTCGACTGGTAAGCCATTCCGGGTGTGAAGTTCCCATTCACAATGCAATCCCAAAAGGCGTTAAAAGGAGAGAACTTTTTCGCCACCGCTACTCCTTTCGGTTCATTGACTATCTCATAGATCTCGCTGAGCTTGTTGAGAGATAAGGAGCAGTACTCTCCATCGGCCATGAAAGAGAGTGAGCAGTTGGCGTAGGAGGGTGCATTGGAATCCTCGTACGTGATCGTGGCGGTGGCGAGCACTTGGCGAGCAAGGTCTGGGTAGAGCTCATGTGCTGAATAGCATAGAGGAACTATCCCTATGGTGTGTAGCGTCTCGGACACATCCTCGTCGATCCCAAGATCAGCCAGAGTCTCCGTGTGGCAGAAACGAGTGGGTAACATGTCAACCCAGAGGAGGGCGTTGTAACGCGCTGCTGTTTCCTTATCCCATCCCTCGCAGTTGAAGTCCAAGAGCAATGGGCTGCTGAGATCAATCGGTTCACCCTCTTGTTCACGGGGCCATAGGTAGGTCGCAGAGGTTTGTTGTTGTGCCTGCTGGGGTGGCGTACTGCTCGTGAAGGTCTCTCTCGTTCTCTTGGCTGATTGCTTAGTTCGTGCCATCTGCAAGGCAAACAAAATAAAGCTTTAGTTCTATTATGTCGCATAGAAGAAATGGAATTGAATAATTTCCATCTCTCCTTATGCAAACCGCAAATGCCTTGAAACGACAAACAACATATCGAAAACTCAACCCAATAACTCCATTCAACTATTCACAAATCGAATTCGAACAGTCCTATCAATCGCAAATCGCAAATGTGAAATGAATCATGAGTTCATCATCTAAATCGACCCTAACAGCAGAAGGAAAAATCGAAATCAAGTAGTTCTCAACAAGAATCGATCTTTCAAGCGGTTAGAATGATGAACTTTGCAAACCGAGTTTTGCGATTTGGATGGGGATTGTCGAGCCTCTTACCTGATGAAAATGGTGAAATGGACTGCAAAAACAGAGAGAACTCGAAAATCCAAGCGAATGAGAAGCAAAAATCACTTAAAATGGATGAAGATCTAAGTTTTGGTGGTTGCTTCAAAATCGCAAGGGTTGGGGAACAGTGTACGGCGGAGTGAAAGGGGAAAGTGGAAGGGTGGAGCCTTAAATAGGCAAAACCCTAACTACCCTCAGCCAATTTATTTATTTAATTTTTTTTTTTTGGGTCCAGAACACTTACCTGGAACAGGCTAGAGGTTGCTCCACCAGGAGAACAGGCCTTCGGTTGTTTCGTAGAAGCGTTCGGTTTTAACCTGCAATCTAATTTAAAAGAAACACAATAGATCATAGAAAACAATATATACACTCACCAGTGGGTTGCCTCCCACCAAGCGCTTAGTTAAAGTCATTAGCTTGACTTGGTTCAGCTGATCAGGCTGATGTGGGATCGCTTAGGGGAATCTCTTCACCCTCTGCGATTGTGGAGTCAGCAAGGTAATGCTTGATGCGCTGACTATTGACGACGAACTCGTCTCCCTTTCTGTCCAACAAGACAACAGCTCCGTAAGGTCGGACTTCCTTAACGGTGAATGGTTCGGACCATCTAGATTTCAGTTTACCTAGGAACAGCCTAAGTCTGGAGTTGAAAAGCAGGACCTTGTCGTTTGGTTCAAAACTTCTAGCAATGATCCGTTTGTCATGGTAGGCCTTGGTCTTCTCCTTATAAATTTTAAAACTCTCATAGACAAGGTGTCGTATCTCTTCAAGCTCGTGGACTTGGATCATGCGCCTCTCAGTTGCTGGCTTGATGTCGAAATTGAGCAACTTAACCGCCCATGCAGCCTTGTATTCGAGCTCCACTGGGAGATGGCAGGCCTTACCGTAGACCAGGTGATAAGGGGTTGTTCCCAGCGGCATTTTGTAGGCTGTTCTGCAGGCCCAGAGAGCATCGTCCAGTTTAAGGGACCAGTCTTTGCGCGAGGTATTGACAGTTTTCTGGAGAATGTTCTTGACCTCCCTGTTGGAAACTTCATCCTGACCACTCGTCTGGGGATGATAAGCAGTAGCTACCTTGTGTTTCACCCCATTTTTCTTTAGCAGACCCTGAAATGCCTTGTTGATGAAGTGTGTTCCGCCATAGCTAATGACCACTCTAGGTACTCCAAATCTCTGAAAGATGATGGAGCTGAACATCTTAGTCACCACTTTTGCATCATTGGTGGGACTTGCTATTGCTTCTACCCACTTGGAGACATAGTCAACGGCCACCAAGATGTATTCGTTCTTGAAAGAGGGAGGGAATGGTCCCATGAAGTCAACTCCTCAACAGTCAAACACCTCAACCTCTAAAATATAATTTTGAGGCATTTCATTCCTCTTGCTGATGTTCCCAAGTCGCTGACATGCATCGCATCGGGCTATAAAGGCGTGAGCATCCCTGAACATAGTCGGCCACCAGAAGTCTGCTTGGAGAATTTTGGAAACTGTTTTGAATGTAGCAAAGTGCCCTGCATAAGAGGAACCATGGCAGTGATGTAGAATTCCTGGAATGTCTGCCTCTGGAACACACCTTCTGAATATGTCATCCCTGCAATGTTTGTACAAGTACGGTTCATCCCAAACATACTGTCTAGCCTCTCTTAAAAATTTCCTCTTCTCGTTTCCAGTGAATTTCGGTGGTTCCTTTTCAGCAGCTAGGAAATTCGCAATCTCAGCAAACCAGGGGAGGTGAGAATACTGCTTCTGGATCGCTGCTAGTGGTTGTTCCGATACGCGAGAACAATCGGATATTATGCTCAAGGGTTGTTGCGGTACGCGAGAACAATCAGATATGATACTTCTGGGTTGTTCCGCGAAGCGCAGACCAATTGAATTGACGTGTTCCACTGTGTGTTCTGAATCAAGAGCTGTATCATCCTCAATCTTCATTCTGGACAAGTGGTCTGCAACCCCATTCTCGACACTTTTTTTGTCTTTAATCTCCAGATCAAACTCTTGGAGAAGAAGGATCCACCTCAACAACCTTGGTTTTGCATCCTTCTTTGTAAGCAAATACTTAAGAGCAGCATGGTCTGTGTGCACAATCACCTTCGAGCCCACCAGGTAGGATCTGAACTTCTCGAATGCGAAAACAATAGCCAGAAGTTCCTTCTCAGTAGTAGCGTATCTGCATTGAGCTTCGTCCATGGTTTTGCTTGCGTAATAGATCACATGAAGCTTCTTATCTTTGCGCTGCCCAAGGACTGCTCCAACTGTAAAATCGCTTGCATCGGTCATGATTTCAAAGGGAAGATCCCAATCTGGCGGTTGCACAACAGGCGCGCTAACTAGAGCTCCCTTGATCGTGTGGAACGCAGCTAAGCATTCGCTGTCAAAATTAAACTTGATCTTCTTGCAGAGCAGTCTGGTGAGTGGTCTCGCGATCTTTGAGAAATCCTGGATGAACCTCCTGTAGAATCCTTCGCGAAGCTCCGGATTGCTTTCACAGTTGTTGGGGGCTGCAAGCTCATCATCACCTCGATCTTTGCCTTATCAACCTCAATGCCTTTCTCGGAGATCTTATGTCCTAGAACAATCTCATTTCTGACCATGAAGTGGCACTTCTCCCAATTGAGCACCAAATGCTTATCCTCACACCTTTTTAGTACCCTGCACAAGTTTGACAAACATACATTAAAAGAGCTTCCATAGACGCTGAAATCGTCCATGAAAACCTCCATAATGTCTTCAATCAGGTCAGTAAAGATCGACATCATGCAACGCTGAAATGTTGCTGGCGCATTGCACAGGCCGAATGGCATTCTCCTGTACGCGTACGTTCCGTATGGGCATGTGAACGTTGTCTTCTCCTGATCGTCTGGGTGGATGGAAATCTGAAAGAAACCTGAATAACCATCTAAAAAGCAGTAATATGGGTGGTTAGCCAATCTTTCAAGCATTTGATCAATGAAAGGAAGCGGAAAGTGATCCTTTCTAGTGGCCGCATTTAATTTCCTGAAATCAATGCACATACGATGCCTTGTCACTGTTCTAGTAGGGATCAATTCATTTTTTTCATTTGTGATAACAGTGATTCCACCTTTCTTAGGTACTAAATGAACAGGGCTAACCCATTTACTATCAGAGATGACATAGATTACACTTGCTTCTAGAAGTTTCATTATCTCTTTCTTAACAACATCTTTTAGATTCGGGTTTAACCTCCTCTGATGTTCAACAGAAGTCATTGATTCGTCTTCTAGGTGTATTCTATGCATGCATAAGTCAGGTGAGATGCCAGGTATGCCAGCTAGTGAATATCCTATTGCCTTACGATACTTCCGAAGTTCACACAAGAGCAATGCAGTTTCTACATTATTGAGTTCATTGTTCACAATGACAGTGTAGGTGGAATTCAGACCTAAGAAAGCGTACCTGAGCCCCTAAGGAAGGGGTTTTAGCTCAACCTTAGGAGCCCTTAGCTCGCTCCAGGGGTCATCAGGCAGGTTCGGCGGAACAGGTGAGTTCCATGAAGAGGTTGCTCCAGTTGGAGTGTTCTCGTCTTTGTTGCTCTCTTCCCCAGACTTAGACTCGCCACCATTCTTCCCATACTCCTTTCGGAGTCCAACATCTTAGCATACCCATCTGCGTCAATGTTCTCGACACTCTGCTCAACCTCAGCTCTTACAAGTGCGAGCTCGAGGGGATCTTCCTTAAGAATCTCCTCAATCATCCCTTCGCTAGGTTGTAACGGATCAATCCCTTCATCCACTTCGAATGTCTGTCCATCCAGCATCGGCTTCTTCAGCAGCTCATCTATCTCGAACTGCATGACTATGTCTCCCAGATGGAGATCAATCTTCCCTTGTCGCACGTCAATGATTGCTCCAACAGTGCAAAGAAACGGTCTTCCTAAGATAAGAGGATCTTTGGATTCTTCTTCCAGTTCAAGAACTACGAAGTCTGCTGGGACAGAAGTGTTCCCGACTCGTACTTGAAGATCCTCTAGAATGCCAACAGGAGACTTAACTGATCTATCCGCGAATACCAAGGACATCCTTGTTGGTTTGAAATGCGAGTATCCCAGACGTCGTGCTACAGAGTAGGGCATGAGGTTTACGCTGGATCCCAGATCAACCAAGGAACATGAGAAAACTGTCTTCCCAATCTGGATAGAGAGAACGAACTTGCCAGGGTCTCCGCGCTTCTTAATCTGCCTGTTCTGAAGGACTGCACTGCACTCCTTAGAGACTGTCATGAATTCGTTCTCCTCTGATATTTTTCCTGAGATCAATCCTTTCATAAAGCTGTGCACAGAGGGCATCATCTGGATCGTATCCATCAAGGGAAGTCGGACGGTTAGGTCTTCCACCATCTTCCTACACTTCATCTCTTCTCGGTCCTTGCGAGTAACCTTTGCTGGAATAGGGTAAGGGACTTTAGGGGTAAATTTGCGAGCAGGAACAGGCTCTGGAATAGGGCAAACGACCTCAGCTGGTCGTTCTGGTTCTGGTTGATTGATCCTCTCTGTTGGTTCCTTTTCAGCAGCTACTGGGGTCTCAGTGGGTTGTTCCAACTCTTTCTGCTTCCCTTTCTCAGCCGCAGTAAACTTTTTCTTAACCTGCTCCGACAATTGCTTTCCACTCCTTAACTCAACCGCGTTGCACTCCTGAGCAAAAGACTCGAGAGAAATGGATCATGGAACCAAACACGCAGTCCAACTCGTTCGTTCGGAACTTTTGAGGTGCAGAACTGCACAGACGCGTCAGATTTTTAGCTTTCCACTCCTTAACTCAACCGCGTTGCACTCCTGAGCAAAAGACGCGTCAGATTGATGAAGACCTTCCCATGGTTTGATTGAGCCCATCTTTGGACACAAGGTAGAGCTTTGAGTTGGCTTTCCCATACCACCGGTCTGATGTCAATCATCATCCTGTAGCATAAGTTATGCATGTTTTATTGAAGGTTGGACAGAGCACACAGTCCAGCTCGGCGGATGGCCGAGCTGGACCGAAAACGTGGATGGCCGAGCTGGAACGATCGTGCTGTCTTCGTACCGTCCTTCCAGCTCCCCCCTTCGGGATTAAAACGAACCTGCTCTTGTTTCATCTCGATCGTAGTTACCGTTGGAACTTTACGATTTAAAAACCGGAAGAACTCGTTTTCTCGACTAACATTCGGATTGATCGTATAAAACGACAACGATTAGCTGAACACCTCGAATTGCCTACGCTATACGAGGAATTTGAATGTTCTTTGGAATCGATGTCTTTTTGAAAGCGCTCTTTTTATAAAATCGTAAAAACGCCTAAGTCGAAAAACGGCCCGAGATGACCCAGAATGCGGCTAAGAGCCCACTTATGATTTTATACCAAATCAAGCCCAATCGTTATGACGTTTGATCTATTGTTTTGCAGGAGAGGATAAATTTCAAGTTCGGAGGATAAATGTGAAGTTTCCAGAGATAAACACGAAGATCAAAGGAAAATGGAATATTTCCGCGAAGCGATAAACTCGACCAAGGGCAGAAAGGGAAAGAGCAGACCGCCTCTAGGAGGAGTATATAAGGACGTCGAGGTTGAAGAGGCAAGGAGACAATTCTTTTTACTCTTAGAACTCTCTGCACTTAGAAACTTTTAGGCATTATTCTCGACATGTTCTGTTTCTATGACTGGCACTCGATTACTAGACGAACTCGCCCAGGCAGTTTGATCTCTTGTTCTACTCTTTCAATCGAACTACGTTCGGCTTGATCCTCGAAAGGGGTACGTAGGCAGCCTTTCATAAGGTTCAGTCCAAAATCAATCGAAACCTTTTTCGTATCTTTTTTGTCTTCTGTTATCGAGCTGCGACTCAACTAGGTTTAAGGTTTTAGGTTGCTAGAACTAAGTAATTCGCTGACAGCTCTTGCGGCCGAAGCTTTTATAATCTCTTGTAATGATCGCAACGCTCTTACGCGGATTCGAAATAAGATCTACCTTTTTCTATGAGTTTGTTTAGTTATCTTTTCGTATTTTCCGCATTTGTTTGGTTACTTGTCGTTGGCTCTCGCCGAGAATCCGGGACCTCAGGGAAAGTTAGGGTTTCTTGTCTTTCCTCCGATTACGGAAATCGACGGTGAGAATTTTGGTTTCCACATATATATATTCTAACTTCTTAAATGTTTTTAGGCCAAAGAGACGGGAGTTCTCCCGTCTCTTAAGGATCTTTACGAGAGGACCCACAGGAACAAGGCTGGGCAATTTGTTGATCCTAGGTCCGAGCAAATCTACAACGACGTGGTTGATCGAATTGAAGATCGCCAAACCCAGCTGACCCAGCAGTCTCCCAATGGAATACCGGTCACATTATCCACACTTGAAGTGGATCAGATTTACGAGGAGGTAATTTTTTAAAAAATCTTTAATTATTATTATTCATTTAATCTAATTTTTAATTACTAACCTTATTTTTTTTAAGGTTGTTCCTAAGAAAAAGGGACGTACGTTGGGGATAGGTTCTGTCAACGATGTCCCAAGAGCGACATCGTCTTATGGTCAGGGACGGGCTGATGAAGTCACTGAGCTGCGTTCCGAGTTGAACGAGACGCGTTCCGAGTTGAACCAGACACGGTCTTCGTTTGCAGCTCGTATGACTTCATTCGAGGGCATTCTAGACGTTCTGGCGTCTGGAAATCATCAGGTGGAGGCTATGGTGGCACAGATGCTGACTCAAACTTCCATTCCAGAGCCATCCCACAATGAAGAAGATGTGCAGAGGAGGAGCCAGGAGTTCTTCGACGAGCTCCGCCCCTTCAACAACCCTTACTTTTTTGTCATCTTTTAATTTTGTAGTAAAAATTTGAAACTTAAATATTTATAAAATATTTTTCGTATTTATTTATATTATTTACATTTTTAAGAATTTTGAAATAAATTTAAAACTAAATTTGATTATATTTTTGTTTTTGTACAAAATAAAGAATCGAAGCCAATTCGTAGCTAATTTACGTCTAATTAACGACGAAACTGAGCGTCTTCTTCACGAGGGAATAGTTTACGTGTTCTTTACGAGGATAATATTTACGTCTACTTTACGAGGATAAAATTTACATGTACTTTACGAGGAAACATTTACGTGTTTTTACGAGGAAATGATTTACGTGTTTTTTACGACTAAAATGTTTACGTGTCTTTTACGAGGAAACATTTAACGTGTTTTTTACGAGGAAATGTGTTACGTCGCTTGTACGACTAAACGTTTGACCCCACTCTACGACGAAAATATTTCCTCGTAAAGTTACGACGAACTAGCGAGGAAAATGGGTTACGACAAACGTTTAACGACGAAACGGCATTCGTAGTCAATTCCTCGTAAACCTTATTTTACGACGAAATAACTACGAAAACCGCCGTTGTTATAATTGTGTTTCTTGTAGTGATAATTTCTAATTGTAGTCAATGCATTTGAAATCAAAAGACTTTTGGGGTATTAAAAGAACAATACTTAGGTTCACCCTAAGTTGAATGGTTAAATTCACCACACTCTAAATAACCAACCAAACTGCCATGTAGGATTCATTTAAAAAAAATAGCTGAAAAAGAATACTCACATTAACGTCGTCTGCAAAACTCTAAACTCTAAGAACCTAACTCTAAAATCATAAACCCAATATCTTAAACCCTAAATCCAAAACTCTAAACCATAAACCCTAATCCAAAAATCTAAACCTAAATCCAAATCCTAAATCCTAAACTTTAAAGCCTAAACCCCAAACCTAAACCCAAAACTCTAAATCATAAACCTTATGATTTAAGGGTTTAGGATTTAGAGTTTATAGTTTAGAGTTTTGGGTTTAGGGTTTAGGATTTAGGGTTTAGAGTTTAGGATTTAAAATTTTGGGTTTAGGATTTATGATTTAGAATTTATGGTTTAGGATTGATGGTTAGAGTTTAGGATTTAGAGTTTATTGTTTTAGATTTAAAGTTTAGAATTTAGATTTTTTGAGTTTTGCATACGTGGGTATGTTTTTTCAGCTTTTTATTTTAAATTTTATTATCTTTTTTAATGAATCTTACATGTCACTTTGGTTGGCTACGAAGAGCGCAGTGAATTTACCTTAGCAGTGAGAACCTAAGTATTGTTCGTATTAAAAAGCGTGATCCTCGTAGACAATTACGTTATAACTCCCCTACAGTTAATATTTAAATCCAATTAAATTTAATTGACTAGAGCAAGCAAAAAGAACTGAAAAAGTGTGTATTGAGGTGGAGGTCTGCCTGATAAGCTAAGCTGTGGTTTCTCCGATTCAACGCCGTTTGCCTTCGCAATTGGGTAACAATTTTCGTTAGTTTTGATTTGCAGTGTATGTATGCCTGGTAGTATGCCAGGTATTGTATGGATTGTAGATCGATTATGAAACAATTATTCAATATCCAGCAAGTCGATTCAAGTGAAGAAACAAAAGGGAAATTGTTTACGGTTCAAACAAGATAATCAAACATTGTGTATAAACGGTTGGGATTTCAAAAACAGTATGTTTTATGAGAGAGAGAGAGAAAAAAAAAGTTATTGGGTAAAAATATTTGGCAAGTTCAGTGGGTAAATTTTGAATTTCGTAACATTAAAATAAAAAAAAATGTTAAAGGCAAAACAGAAAAATATGAAAATTGACCAAGCTCCTATTAGATATTTCATGTTTCCTAAAAAATAGATTTACACATTTAGCAAATAAAAATCTAAACCTACCCAAGTAGCAAATTGTAAACTTAAAAGACACAAAGTTGTTACAAGAAGGGCTTATTTGCCAAATAACCAAAAAAAAATTAGAAATTAGATTCGTAGAGAGAAGGAAGAACGAGATAGGAAGAGAAAGTATGAGAGAGGGAGATATTTTGTTTAGTTAGTGAATTTATGTTTTTTGTATGGTTAGTAGGCCTAATTTCCCTTACAAGAATGCAACCTAAACATTTTTCTTGGAAAATGAAATTTTGTTAAGAGGATAACGGATTTGCGACTGAATTTGAGTTCAAAATAGAAATAACCAAAATAGAATTGTGATTGGTAAATAACCAAAATAAAACCGCAAAATCAGATTATCTCATCAAGACCATAAATCATGTTTTATGCCAAAACCACAAAATTGAGATTTCATACAAGACCACAAAATCAGATTTTCTGTCATAATCACAAAAATTGGATTTTCGTGTAAAACCGCAAAATCGGTTTTGTCCGCCAAGCCTGCAAAAACAAATTTCTCACCAAAACCTCAAAATCGAACTTTTCTGTCAAACCCACAAAATATATTTTGTGCCAAAATCGTGAATATTGGAGTTTCCTACCAACACTATAGATCAAGTTTTCCATAAAACTAAAAAAATGAGTTTTTACGCCAACACAACAAAAATGAATTTTCCTGTTAAAACTGCAAAATCGAGTCTTTCGGTCAAAAATGCAAAATTGAGAGATTTTCACCAAACCTGCAAAAATCAGATTTCCCGTCAAAATTACAAAATAGGATTTCTTCTCCTAAACTATTTTTCGCCAAAGCTACAATGTTGTGGTTTCCTCCTAAAGCGCAAAATTGACTTTTCTCCCAAAATTTCGAAATTGGATTTTTTTCTTCAAAATCGCAAAATTACATTTTAGATCAAAATCTCGAATCTTTTTTTCGTATATGAGAATTCAATCTCAATTTTATTCATATATAATAATTATTTTCTTACAAATATAATTTTAAGCAAATTTATTCTAACATAATAGTTAGTTCGTTATCAATAATATAAAGAATATGATTTTAATTTTTTTAACTTATAGCCTAGACCACCTCAAGTTTGAGTAATAGAATAGCCGTTTGCTGCCAAAAAAAAAAAAAAAAAAAAAAACTTGTAGCATTCAAATAGTGTTATAAAATCAAAAATCGTACAATTTAACATCTAGATGTTGTATCTAGATGCAAATACCAACTTTAATAATGAACATTTGGATGCAACATTCATAGGTTGTTTTCAGATGCTACATCTAATACAAAAACGAAGATGGTCTAAGTTACATTAAACTTGTATGGATGGTTCTTAATATAGTTTAATTTATGTGTTTTCAGTTTGAATATATAAAAATCCGGGAGTTCATATATCAACGCGTAAACATACAATGTTTGAAATTTATTTATATTATTCCACTTACAACATAAACTTAAATCCATCTTAGTTCAATAATTACTCTTCTTAGTAATGGAAAGCTTCATCGGCATATGAGACTTGAAGCGTCAACACTTTCTTCTTTGCCGAAGCAGAACTGCAGAATTTAGGGAGAGGAGACCTTCCTTTGTACGCTTTGCACACTTGGACCACAAAATCATCATAATTCTGCATCCCCAAAACAAAAAAAACAAAATATTTTTCATTAATTATTAAAAATTTGTATACAGATGTCAGATTTTTGAAAAAAAAAAGAGTTATACGTCATAGAGTGGCATGCTATTCACTGTTACCCATGGTACATATTTTTTCTTCGGCTTCAAATTCAAAGTCTGCTTTGCATAAGCAAGTATAAGCTGAATAACATAAAAGAAGTATAGGGTTATATGACAATTATACAACATATTTGTATATTATGATTGTTTTATCCATACTAACATTTTTAGATATATCACCGGAGTAACAATCCCTGATGGCTTTCTCACCCCCATATGTCTTAAAACATTATGATTCCCAGTTTTTTGTGTTCTTTTCAACGCACCTTATGAACCAGTAATGCATTTTCTGTGCTCCGTAATCATCACATTTTCAAATTTAGACAGTCATTTGCTTGAAGAATTATTTAATACAGTAGATATTAGTAGTTACATACCGGATTGGGCCAAGTTCTTACGGCGCAAGCTTCAATGGCGTTTAGTTTGCATTCCTCTTCACCATGCTTAACAAAATTTAATAATTAATTAAAACAGATAATTTTTGATAAAGTAATTAAAACAGATCATATAATAAACATACAAGTTATTTAATCGATTTATAAATAGGAGAGAGTAAGTAGTTTTTTTTTTAGAGTAAGTAGTTTTTATTAACAAAGATTTATCTATCTACACTATTATTTGAGAAGTGATTTTGCTTACTTTGTCATTTTCTTTATGATTTTAGGTTATTTTAAGTATTTGTATTTATTTGCAATGTTTTTATTAATTTTAAAAAGCTTATTTGTCATATTTTCCATGATTGTAGATTGGATCATTAGTTTTATTAAATAATTTTTGAATTGTTAGTTTTAAACAATTTTAGTGATTACTTAATAAATATTTTTCATTATATTCAATATAATTATTAATGGTTATTATGAAATTTTAGCAATAATTTTATATCTACGTTCATCTTATGTTTATTTTAATAACATTAAATCGTATAATTTCTTTCTTTCTTTCTTTATTATTTTTAAAAGAAGTTTTCTTCTCTTTTATGTCATGGAAGAATTATATAGTGTTATAGGTTTCATTAACATCAGCTTATTAAATAAAAAGCTACAAGTCAAAGCGTGATATATTATCATGTTATCCATGATTTTAGGTTATTTTTCTTATTTATCAAGTTTTCCATGATTTTAGGCTTAGGTTTTCGTAAATAATTATATATATATTTATATATATTAATAATAAACAGTTTTGGAAAATTAAAATTACAATATATCTTCTGTACAAATATTTGGTACTATCTAATTTATTATTAAATAAAAAGAAATTTTCAATGATTTTAATAAATAGTTTTAATAATATTTATATATTTGATAGTATATATATATTTGGTAAGTTATATATTTTTGGGTTTTGTTAATCGTAGCACATCGATGTATATATAGTTTATTACTTTTAATTTATTAGTGTTTAGTCAAAAATAATTGCCTTTCAAACAATTGTAAAATTTGTTAATATGTATCACTACAATGGCTCATGTTTATGCTTTACCAATACCAAAGTATTATTCGATTATATGTGGTATAAGAAAGATATAAAAATAAACTCACAAAAATAAAAAAAATACGAATATTTTGAAACATTACAGATGCTGTAAATATTTTCACAACATTGGTAGATTTATTTATTTCTATATTAAATATAATATTTTATTCAGTACAATTAGGATTTAATCATAATTTCTGTAAATTTAGATAATTTGAAAAAGACTAATGATATAAATGATCTCATCTATTTTTTTTCCTACAAATTCAGACTTGTTAAATGTCAATTGAACTAACGTTGATAGAATTCAATGAAAAGGAAAGCGTTAATGAAGTATATTACTCCAAAACTACTGAAATATTATAAAGTAATCAAAATTAGACAAACATATCATCATTCTTCAATCTTAAAAAATACTTCACTAAAGTCAATCCATAAACTCAATTAACCAAAACAATATTATTTAAAGATAAAAATTATTCATAAACTAACTCTAAAGAAAAATCTACAGAGCAAACAATTGTGATTTAGTTAAATAAAAATTAATAAAATACCCAATGAATAAAGAGATTAACTTAATATTTGTATCTAATTTAATAACTTAAATTTAAATACAAAAACTAACATTAAAATCTAAATTTATTGGTATCCTATTATACTATATATTAAATGAGAAGTCATTTAAATGATTTTTGTTTATCTGCCAAATATAGAGAGAATTTAAGAAAAATTATTATAATTTGATTGGTTGAAAAAATTTCAATTTTTATTTATTTTAATGAGTAAAAAATCAGTTCTAGAACCATCTTGCATCAGTATCCAAATGATTCAAATATATTGCATATAATAATTTATAGTAATTAGTTATAGATTTATAGGAAATATATATAATGCTTCATAAATTCATTTTAGCAATCAAGTATTTATAAACTATATAAAATATCTTTAAAATGATTTACAGAATTGATATAGTAGTTTTATATTCCTATATAACTGGTATGTTATTCATATATATATTTTTTTTTTGGATATATGAATATACAGAGAATCAAGTTGATGTAAACTGAAAAGATTTTGTGTAATAATTATATTACTGTAACTTTTAAACTTATTAAAGGAAAAATTAGGTAAAAATTATTTAAAAATAGAAAGTTTCAATATTATATATCTTCAAAAATTAATTAATTTTATTAAAAACTGAATCATGAATGTTATATATAACTAATTTTAGTACATTTATGACAAGAGTTCCATCTTTTTGGCCATAACTCAAGGATTTCATCGGGACGAATATTACTGGAGTTATAAGAGTGATACGTACACTGTTAAATCTGGCTATTGGATAGCAACAAACTTGCTCAATAGAGAAACGACAGAGACACGGATAGAATCGAGTATCACAAAACTCCAAGTCTTTGCTTTGAAGATAAAAGTTTCACCGAAAATCAGACACCATATATGGCCAACGATCTCTGGACAACTAGAATTGATAAGCAACCTAATACATTGTCATATGCGATGTCACAACCATTGTCCTAGATGTAGAGCGGAAGATGGAAATATTAACTATGCTATCTTTGAATGTCCGCCAGATTTATAAACGTGGGCCCTAGAAGCAACCCCGAACCCACCATTGGTGTTCCCAAGTGCAAACCATTAAGTAAACATGGACTATTTATTCTAGCGAAATAATGATATTGAAGATCCTGAGCTGGATAAAGATCCCTATCCTTGGATTATATGGTAACATTTGGAAAGCAAGAAACGATAAAGTATTCAGAGGATAGACAGGGACCCATTAGAAACTGTCAAATACGCTGAGTCCGAATGCCATTACTGGTTTGAAACTAATCGTAAACAGGAGGAACCGCGGAAATACAACATCCTAAACAAGCAATAATCTCTGAGAGATGTAAGATAGATGGATCATGGACACATGACGTACTCTTCAGTGGTTATGGATAGACATGGATAAAATCTAGAGGAGTAACTCGGTTATTTGGAGCAAGATACCAACAGAGAAGAATCTCACCACTTCATTTAGAGCTCGAGGCCCTCTCATGGGCAATGGAATGCATGTTACAACTGTCGAAGTGTCAGGCTTTTGGCACCGACTATAAGGATCTAGTCTCAATGATTCAATATCCCGAAGCATGGCCTAACTTTTCAACTGAGTTGAAGGAGATGATGAAGCTGAAGAGTAGATTCACAGAGTTCTCGATTGTTTTTATTCCTCGTACCGAAAATGTAATTTCTTATTCATTAGTTAAGATAGCGAGATCTTTTCATATGGACATGTACTACATTGATTGTTCTGTTCCGGTCTGGTTCTCCAGACCACCTCAAGTATGAATAAAAGATTAGTCGTTTGATGAAAAAAAATCAATACAAAATATTAAAAATAGTCATGTTTATCTTTTTCAAAATTAACTTGAATAAATATATAAAATATATTCTTAAAACAAATTTAACAAAAAAACTCTTATTTAACTTTCGATGATAAAGATATAATAAATATATTTTTACAAAAACATTTAGATCGGCAAGAAATCGGGGGTATCCACCTAGTTAGTGTATAAAAAGAAAGATGAGAACGTATAATTTTTAAAGAATAGTACTGAAGAATATCATAAAGATCATCAACAATAGTGTTAAACATTTGTACTGGAAAAAATGGTTAACTAAAATGAAAGAATCTCTTTTAGATAAGAAATAAAAGTTGAAAAGAACCTGGCAAATGACCGTCAGATTGTCTGGGACTTTTGCGTTACCGAATGGAACTAGCTTGAGATCGGTGATTCCGTGGAGATCGGACTCGAAGAGTTTTACTAGATCATCTGTTATGATTTTTTTTTTTTTTTTTAACCGTAGTGTGATCGTAAAGACTTTCTAGGTTTAAGGACTAATCACTACGAAGTCCGCAGAATCCGCGTTTTCTTACCATCTAAGGAGCTCCGGATGGCCAAGTGGAAAAAAAAAATCTGTTATGAATTTCTGACAATATGGACAAAGTGATTCATAGTAAAGATTGAGTTTCACTTTGTCGGATTCTCCAGCCACAAGATTGGTTGAGAATAAGAACAGGAGAAGAAAAGCTAAGAAGAAGAACATAAGTTTGTTTGAAGAAGAAGAGTAAGCCATTGTTGAAAGTATTTTTTTCAAAAGAATTTTAGTACTTATAGCAACATTTATATTAGTTTTATTTTCCCGCTAATTAACTATTTTTTTAATGCTTCTGTAACATTTACCACGTGGGGTTTCCCTCGTTATTTAACTTGTTAAGAGTGAGAGTGAGTAGATGTATCTTTTGAATTGCTCATTACGTTTAATTAATGAAAATTTGATTCTACATCTACTTTTTGGTCAACGATATGAAAAGACCTAGAAAAGATTATATATATATTTATATACATATTTATATATCGATAAATATTGCTTACAGAAAACCATACTGTTATTATTTTTTTTTTTTTTATAACATCACTTTATTACTTAATTAGAGTGTAAATAGTCTACATGAAGCAAATTGGATATTGTTCTTGGGATATATGTATTAAACCTAAAAGAGACATCCTCCCTTCTATTTTTGCTAACTTATCAGCCACTTTATTTGCATCTCTTCCAATCCATTGACATTTAATCCTTTGAAATTTGCTCATCCATGCTCTGATCTCTCTTGTCCAGTTGTAAAACGCGAAATGAAGCTGTTTGCTGTTGATAATATTTACTGCTTTCTGACAATCACTTTCAAGTATAAGCTGATTGATGCCTAGACTCCAACAATGTTGCAGCGCCATTAGTATTGCTTGTAACTCACTCTCCAGGGCACTCTGTGTTCTTCTACCTGTTGCGTGTACAGAGCCTTTGTAAATTCCATCACTATCTCTGATGACCCAACCTGCCGAGCTAGCTATTTCTGTGTTGATGAATGATCCATCAGTGTTACATTTGCTCCATCCGTATTGCGGTCGTTTCCATCTATGCACACCTGTTGGAATATTTTGAGAAGTCTGTGTTCCTCTCCAGTGCAGATCACCTTGCCCATTCTGTCTCCATTCCATAGCATCATTCTTTGCGAATCGAAGTAGAGAAACCCACTGTGTGTCTTTGTTTAGAAATATGAGAGTATTTCTACTCTTCCAAATCCTCCATAAGATCCATAATGGAAGATCTTGAAAATGATGTAATCGTGGTGAGAGGCAGGTTTGCAAACATTCAGATACTTTATCTTCCAAAGATATGGAAGGGCTATTAATTATCATATTCGAAATGCCCGAAGCGCGCCAAATTCGCTTAGCATATGGACATTCAAAAAATAGGTGCTCCTCTGTTTCTTCAGCACTACAACAACGTCTACATTGTGCGTCTCTGAGGATATGTCTTCGTTTCAAATTGTTTCCAGTTGCTAGACTACAGGTTAAGAGCCTCCAAATGAAATGCTACAGTTTAGGGGGAGCTTTGGTTTTCCAAATCCGTTTCTTACGCTCCACATTACCAAGTGTTGGCAATATTTGGTTATTCTCAGGTAAATGAGATCCTAACCAATAACCTGATCTGACTGTATACAGACCATCTTCATTATAGTGCCATCCTAAAAGATCTTGTTGAGCCAGTGGGCTGATTTTCAAGGCCATAATCTTCTGTACATCTTCCTCAATCACAAACTGTCTTAACATCTGTTCATTCCACTGTTTAGTATTTGGGTCCAAGTAATCTTTAACGTGCTCCCCAAGTTGTACCTCTCCTACTGCTCTTGGTGGCCTCGGTGGGTGATCAGGTATCCAAGGATCAGTCCACATATCCACTTGTGATCCGTCTCCCACAATATATCGCATTCCTTTTGTTAAGAGATCCCGACCATACAAAATAGATTTCCAAGCATAAGAAGCCTTCCTCTTCAACTTAGTTTTTAATATATCCCCGTCTGAGAAGTATCTTGCTTTTAAGATACGAGTCATGAGACAGTTAGGGTTCTGCATTATCCTCCATACTTGTTTACTCAGTAACGCTTGGTTAAATATTTCCAAATCTCGAAAACCAAGTCCTCCTTCACTTTTAGGAACACTTACTCTTTTCCAGGCATACCAGTGGAGCCCTTTACGTTCTCATGATCCCCACCAAAATCAAGCCAATATGGAGTTGATTTCTTCACAGATTTCTTTTGGTAATCTAAAGATGTTCATAGAATAAATAGGCATTGCCAGAGCCACCGCTTTCAATAGAACTTCCTTTCCACCATGGGATAAATGCTTCTGTTTCCAGCTTTAAGTTATAGTCTTCACTTTCTCCACAATATATGCAAACATCTCACTCTTCTTAGTCCCAAATTGCTCAGGCAATCCTAAATATTTCCCAATACCACCATCATTATGAATCCGAGAGTATTCCTCATTAAAGTTTTCACTCTAGGATTAACTTTAGCTCCAAAGGTGATCGCTGATTTGCTAAGATTGATGGCTTGTCCTGAGACTGCCTCATATAACTTGAAAATGTTGTTGAGTTTCCTTGCAGCTTTCAGATTAGCCAAAGAGAAGAACAATGAATCATCAGCGAATAGAAGATGATTTACTGTTATTTATAAAGATAACATAATATGATAACAAATAAAAAAAATTTCATTTCTCAAAACTGTTATTAACATAATCGAACATAAGATGATTTATGATTTTGATATTTTTCAAAAATATATTATATAATAAAATTATTAAGTATAAAATAAAAAATAAATGAAAATTAAAATCAATAAAATTATATGATTAAGATTGTGTATATCATAAAAAGATACTCTTTATTAAAAATATTGTTGTCAAATTTCGCCAAGTGTTAATTTCTTCAACTGAATAAATAAAAAAATAAAGAAATTTTTTTTCTTATATAGAAAAAATAGAAAAGAGGAATACTTGTTTTGAGAGAAAAATATATTTTTTTATCTCTTTAACTTGCGCCACAAATTTCACCTCTGTATAAAAATATAAAAATTAATAATATTTATGTGCATATATTTTCAATTTTTCGTTATAAAAGGACGTAGTATTTTTTTTTTGTTTATTTTAGTGATGGTTCAAGTCATAAGTTAGTTATTTCACAATAATTTGTTATTATATGTAATAATGTATTAGGATTTTTCTGTTTTAATTTAAAGCTGTTTTGAAAATTTTAATACTTACACATGCATGAATATGTTTAGATCGCTGTTCTAAAATGAGCCCGCGTCGACGATTCGGCGGCCGAGAACTCGTGCGACGGTAAGTGACCGTGGCGTTTTGGGATGATGCGGTTGTGTTAGGCGGAAACTTTGTTTTTGGTAGGTTTTAAGAACGAAGCTGATGTTTTTCTGTAGATCTAGTGTAGTTATGGTATAAACACACAAAAACAGTAGTGAAAGCGATATAAAAGAGTTCTAAAAGCCATGGATGTGAAATAGAGTTGCAGGTAACGTTGAAAAAGAAGGGGGCATAATTGTCTTTTCATTACTCATTAAAAAGAAACGAAAAAAGAGGCCAAAGCCCATTTAACCTGGTCGAATCCGGGTTAATAAAGTTGAAAAACATTACTCAAACCACTAGACCATGTCTTACTATGATTATTTTTGTCGATATTTAATATTTATATTTATTTATAGCTACATATACAGAAAAAAAAAATTCCCCGAGTACTCTCCGATTTATTTCCGATTTTCTGATAATTCGCTAGGCCCGTAGTCACCGCACGGATAGCGCTTAGCAAATTTTCGAACAGGGGTTTAGATTAAAAAAATATACTAAAATGTATTCTATTTTTTTATAATTATATTCAAATTAATTTTTTTTGTCATCTATATTCAAATTAATATACATATAGAAAAAGTTTTTAATGAACTTGATTTTTCCGTTTTGATCAAAAATATGATTTAGTTCATGAGATTCACTATAATGTTTACTTTTTATAGTATGTGTATATTTAGAATTATATTCTAAATTTCTTAACTATCCAAGTTGCTAAATAATTTTTTAAAATTTTAATTTATAACATTTATTGTAGATAATTAAATAAAATTCAGTTTTAAATATAAAATACCCGTGCTAGTAAGATAACTATTGAGGTGAGGGTCCGAATCTTATAATTATATATAACAATTTTGTATTTTAAATATCTCCATACTAGGTTAAGATCAGCGCCTTGCGCGGAATAAACATTATATATATAAATAATTATATATATTTTATATTTTTACATGATAAATATATATTGAATAATTTAAAGTCATTAACTAACATATATAATTAAATTGGTGCAAACATATAATTAAATCAATTTTATTAATCCAAACAATATTTTTTCTATTTGATAGGATATGTAATTAAATTTTAAATGATATTAACATACATATTATATTTTAAATATTAATGTATATTAAATGATTATTTCTACTCATATGATTTTTTTTTATCATTTGTATCTTTTATATTAAAACTTTAAATTACTGATAATAAAATTTTCATTGTGGGATTAATACTTTTAGTAATTTATAATTTTTTTAAAATTAAGTTGTCAATGTTCATTCAAAGCTTTTATAAAAAAAAATTGTTCAAATTAAATTCCGAAACTAAAATATTTATGTATTTGATATGGTTTAAAACAATATATATATATATATATCATTCTTAATAATTAATTAAATTTGACTTTTTACTTATATGATTTTGTAATCATTTGTGTTTTGTTATAACAAAAAGTTTAATCCATGAATCACAAAATTGGAATGTGAGATTTTTAACAGTTTTAGTAATTTATAGTCATTTTTAAAAATTCGAAATACAACATATACAGAAAAATCTAAATTTTTATTATATGGTTATTGTGGTTGTTTAATTTAGTTTAATAGTTTAATATTAAACAAATGATAGAAGATACACTATTTTTTATCAAATCTTTATTATTCAAAATCATTAATTGTCATATATACTTTAGCCGCATTAGGCAATTCCGTAATTTTTATTTAAGGAAATTATAAAGAACATTAATAATAAATTTATGGTTAGTTTAAATAAAAATTTATTATATAATTAGATAGACCGACATATTTCTCTAATGATTCTAAGAATCATCGTAGTGATGACACGTGGCTACAAAAAGAAGTTGTAATGTTTCTCAAATAATATATAGGGGATTATACCGATCTAGTCTTATATAAAAAGTGACATTGATAATAAGTACAGAGTTACATTAACTGTACAATCATACCATGTTATTAGATTCTCTAACCTCGAGCTTCCTTTTTTTTTCAACTGTAATCCTTCATAAAGAACTAAACAAGGAAATGAAAATATTCAGCTCGTCCTCAACCGATTTTCTATTTAACTCGTCTTCTACCTTACCACATCAGCTATTAAGGAAGTTCTGGATTTCTGCATCTTCTCCGTGTCGAACTTCGGGGCCATTTTGTATTAATCTATGGAGAAAGAAAGACTCAAGGAGACGAGGATCAGAGACCTGAGAAAAGTCTTGAGAGTTTGATCAAAGTTCATTATTCTCACTAACGTGTATCTCACTTAATTAATCATCAACTTGAAAAAGAAAAGAGAGAGAACAACAGTGGAACTTCGTTTCGACCATTCTTCTCCCTTGATGACAATTGGTGCTGACTAATCGAAGTTAAGAGGCATTTAAATAAAATACAATAGTACAAGGATTTAACTGAATTAACTTTAATTTGTAACCAACCATACGTTAATCCAATCTTATAGAACCAAGTGTAAAATAAATCTTTTAAAGAGTAATATTTGCAGGTCTTAACAGTGATCAATGATGAACTCTCTCCACAGAATGTGATGCTGATATATTTGTCGATGTAGCCGGATAACATAAAATTTAAATGTACTATGTTATTTGTAATCAATGTATAAAATAGCAAACATATTATAATAGTTTGTTACAAGAATTCATATGTACATGAAGTTCATATATTTACTTGTATTTGGGAATTATTTATTTTAGTTTTATTGTTAGCCAGTTAACTTATTTGACAACATAGCAATTAATCATACTTTATATTTATCTTTTGAATTAATCAATGAGCTTTATTTTTAGACGGCTAACTGATCTTATTGCTAGCCAATATTATTCTTAGTCAATGTCCACAAAGTATAATGTTGGTATATTTGTCAGTGTATCCGAATAATACAAGATTTAGATGTTCTATGTTATTTGTAACCAGTCTATCAAATAGCAGAAATATCTTATTACCGGAAGTTTAACTATACAAAAAGTTCATACATTTACTTGATTTTTTTAATTGGTTTCTTACTTTCATTATTAGCCCGTTAACTTATTTGATAACATATGATAATTATATATATATATATATATATATATATTATATTGATTTTTAAATTAATCAAGTTTTATTGTTAGATGACTAATCCATTTTATCGATGGCTAACATTATTCTTGTCTGATTTGTGAAAGTTTTATCCAGTTAACAACATTTTCAAGTGTTTTTTTTTAGAGTTTTGAAGCTAATATTATGTCTGGTAGGAAAAATAAAGTTCGTAACAGCTACACACCAGAATTTTGTTATTATGTATCTACATAATATTTACTTACCAATACGTATATTACTTCCATACATAACTAAATATTTTCAAAATATCTCACTTAATGATCAGTTGATGACCAACAAAGTATATATGACTGTAAAAATCGTATGTAATATATGTAACTAATGGTATGTAAATATACCTTGTTATATATACGCTTTCACACACAACTATACACAATTGTAACTAATTGGTAGGATAAATAAAGTTTGCAACGGCTACACACCAGAATTTTGTTATTATGTATCTTCAAAATGAAGTATATTTTTATTTTCTTAACATTTTAAAATAATTTGATATTATTTTGTCAGAATAAATCTAAAAATGTATGTATGTTTGTGATACTTAAAGTGTAAAGTCTATAAATTAATAAATTATACCAATTCTTAGTTGCACCAGTTTAAAATATTTAAAATGTTGACTTTTAAAAAGTAATATGTATATATGATCTCATTAAAGTCTTAAATTAATCGATGATATTTATAAAGTTTATAACATTATATGGTTAAGTTATATACAATGAAATCTATCTTTATATGTTTTACAAAGTCAAAATATTTTGATACTATTTAAAATATTACGTATAATAAAACATTTACATTTTATTGTATATATTTTCTATACACCAAACAATTTTAAAATAATAATATAAAAGCTAAATTTATAAAATTTAATACTTATATACATCATGAAATAAGTATTCTTTTTATTTTGAATACAACATATATTAAATAAATGAATCAAAAAGAAACATTTTCTGTAAATTAATAATACTATTAATTAATAAAATATTTTAATATTAACATTATTAATTTACTAATAAATCAAATAATCAAAGGTGGAAAACTCTGTATCTATGCTGACAACATATGTAATATGAATCATTAGACTTCCTGTAACCTTGTTTGCTACTGAATTTTTCAATCGTAGAATTTTGGAGATTGCAAAAAGCCAAAAATGTTAAAGAAACTTCTACATCTTTGAAATTCTTCCAAATGGATTAGGAAAGCAGGCAAGTCTTCTGATATAGACACCATCTCAGTATCTCACCGAATCTGAGATGTCCGTCTCCAATGCCATTTTAGTTGTCAAAAATTAATTTTGCATTCCTCTGCACATATTAAGACTTCGGCTTCTGCATGCAATGGTGTTAAGCTCAGATGGATATTCCTGACATCCCTTAAACCTCAGACTGACTCGAACCACTGGTGACATCAGACACAGACTTCTGAGGGAAATTAACCCTCGCCAATGGACCATACATAACCCTAGCAGCCTCATCATAATTGACCTATAAAACCATTTCCAAGAACCGTCATTTACACCAACTTATTGCATGTGGGGTTATTGGAAATCTTATCTGATTATTGTTTGAACCGAGACTGTCGATAAACTAGTAAAGAGAAAGGACGAGTTCTCGTCGGTGGGTCAAGACAAAGACGTGTTTTATTAGATCAATGAGTCGAAACAGTATTACAAAAGGGGGAGAGAACAAAGGAATTAGTCTGGCGAAAGCTGGTTCGTCGGACCGTACAAGTCAGCGAGAAGTAAGATATTAAACCCTAGATCTAGCCGAAAGTGAGTGTAGTAATTTGCGGATCCCCTCCTTGTTGCCTTTTCTCCTCCTTTTATAGACACATGCTCATTAACCTAATGTGCTCTGTCCTGACGGGCCTCCTCGAGCGGTTGGGCCGAGGTGTCGGGCCGCTGACTCGAGTCATCGAGCCGACGACTTTCAGTTGGTCGTCTCGCCGATCAAAAGCAGTCTAAAGCCGAGTCGATCACCGGCTCGCGAGTCGACGAGCCGACTTTCTTTGTTGTGATCATGTGTCTGGATAATTGTCTTGTGGGCCTTTTGGGAGGGCACGGCCCATACCCAACAGTAAGTCCCCCAAGTTCGCTGGTGAGTAGCGTAGCCGACTCAGCGAATTTGGAAGTAGGGTTTGCAAGACAATCGTTCCAGGTTTATGATCTCACTTGATTCTTCGACTGTGTGAGCACCTCGTTTATTCTCCCTCCGTGATTTGACCGATTCGATTTGGACCGGCGGTTTCTTCCGGTTTTGATTTCGACTGTTGGTCTCGATTCGAACCGGTCTTGGTTTTCCTCGAGAAGTCGAAACGTCGCGAGTCGTGGTGAGCTTCACGCGCCCAAATGGGCCGGTCTAGGCCCATCTAGGCCTAATGATGACGCCTCGGGGTGCGATGCGCTCCTTCCCTTATAAATACCCCCCTCGCGTCTCATTTTCTCCACTCTTCATCCGGTTCAGGTACTTTCTCTCTCTTGCTTTCCGCTTCTCTCTCTAACTTTGTAGTCTTAGTCCTTTGAGAATGTCGTCGGGCGGTAGCGGTAGGCTTTCCAGGGCACAGAAAGGGAAGGCTATGGCGAGAGCGACCGAATCGAGTCATGCTCATGTCGTCGAGTCGAATTCTCCCTCCGACTTCGAGACGATTCATCGTTAAGCCATGATGGATACGGAGAACATGGATACGCCTCAGCGAGTCCTCGTTGCTGAATCGGCACGTCAACTCCGCGAGGAGAGAGAGGCTGCTTCGTTGATTGCGAGAGACGGTCAGGGTGGGGCAAGTGAAGGAGAGGCTTCTCTCCCTGACTTCGTTCCATGCTGTTATCACCCCGAAGGGATCTTCGAGGCTCTCCCAGCTTTGGCACCGGGACAGATGGGTTCTCCTGTCGTGGAAGGACTAACGTGGGAGAACGTCGAGGAGACTCGTTCAACTCCTACCAGCGTGAAAGCTTTGCTGAAAGAGTGTGGAGGAGTCGGAGTGACTTTCCTAATCCCGACAAGGTCTCAGAGGCCGTGGTCCCCTTCGTTGGGGTTTTAGTGTGTCTACGAGTCATACTTCCAGAGCGAGACCAAGCTCTGGTTTCCGATTCCTCGACTCATCACATCTTATGCGAGACGTCGTGACGCAGCGATGAGTCAGTTCTTGAATGGCGTGTTCCGTATCTCGGTAGCGTTGATGGTGATGGCGGCGGAGATCGATATCTCGATGAGCGTGCGGACTCTTGAAGAGCTGACTTACGTCAAGTCTATGGGGGACGGATTGTTCTCGATTCAGATGAGGCCAAACTACAATGTTATTATTGACCACCCCAGCAGGACGGCCAATTGGCAGCGCTTCTATTTTTACGTCAAATCTTACGGTTTTGCCTTTGAGGAGCCGCCCGGCTATTCCTTTCGATTTTTATGGAACCATAAGCTCGGTAGAGCACTATCGTTAGCTTGCCGACTGTTTCTTCCTTTCGTTTTCTGACTGATGAGTCTTCGTTTGATTGCAGTTGATCACCCAGATTCGGCCTCCTATCCAGAAGAGTTCATTGCTAACGCTCGTGCCGTCGTGTCGCGTGTTCAAGTAAGCTGGAAAGACATCACCGTTGAGAGGATTTGAAGAGCCATCGACAGGATCTCGAAGAGTAAGTTTCCTTTTCACGATTACATGGTTTTCCTGGCTCACGTCTGTTCACTCGAGGCCTTTATCCGGATTTGACTCGTCGTCCTTTTGCAGGGGACTGGAGATCCGATTTGTCACCTTTGATTATTGGCAACAAGCGGCGCTTTTCGATATTCAACCGTGCCGAGAAAAAGGTGATCAACGCAGCTAGGGGAATGAAGGAACTTGCGGACTTGAGTGCACTAATCAAGAAGAAGCTGAGCGGAGTGAAAAAGACATCTTCTGCGACTCCTGGTTAGGCGAATCCTAGTAGGACGACTCCTGGTGAGACAACTCCTAATAAGGCGACTCCTAGCTAGACGACTCCTGGTGAGACGACTCCTAGTAGGACGACTCCTGGTGAGACGACTCATTCAGGGCCTCCCCCTCTTGCTATTTCCCCAAGACCATCTGTAGGCCCGATTAATATCGAGTCCTCGAGGGAGGATCTCGTGCAGTCTTCTGAATGAGAGACTACCGAGCCGTCGGTGACGGACGGTAACAAGAAGAAAAGGTCTGCTCCCGATTCTTCTGCTTCAATCGATACCCAAGCGAGTACCGGATCTGATAAACCTCCGAAGAAGAAGAAGAAGAAGGAGAAGAAAAAGAGGAAGAAGTCTATCGAGAGGCAGTCGGAACCTGTCGGGGACTCTGAGGGTCACGAACCACGGTGGGCGCCAACTGTTTGAACCGAGACTGTCGATAAACTAGTAAAGAGAAAGGACGAGTTCTCGTCGGTGGGTCAAGACAAAGACGTGTTTTATTAGATCAATGAGTCGAAACAGTGTTACAAAAGGGGGAGAGAACAAAGGAATTAGTCCGGCGAAAGCTGGTTCGTCGGACCGTACAAGTCGGCGAGAAGTAAGATATTAAACCCTAGATCTAGCCGAAAGCGAGTGTAGTAATTTGCGGATCCCCTCATTTTTGCCTTTTCTCCTCCTTTTATAGACACATGCTCGTTAACCTAATGTGCTCTGTCCTGACGGGCCTCCTCGAACGGTTGGGCCGAGGTGTCGCGCTGCTGACTCGAGTCATCGAGCCGACGACTTTCAGTTGGTCGTCTCGCCGATCAAAAGCAGTCTAAAGATGAGTCGATCACCGGCTCGCGAGTCGACGAACCGACTTTCTTTGTTGTGATCATGTGTCTGGATAATTGTCTTGTGGGCCTTTTGGGAGGGCCAAGCCCATACCCAACAATTATCTACTCGTTCAAGAACGGAGATCATCATTTGAGCATCATTTTACATAGTATTCTTTGTTTTCGCAAGTTGTAGTATCTCCCTTGGGTCCCTGTCAATATTTCAATAGATTTTATCATTTCAACTTTTTCAATTGTACCATTAACTTCATGGGAACTGGTTAGCAAAGTAATTTAGTGATATCCTCCAAAATAAGTAATTCACAATTGTAAAAAGAGATTCTGTTGGGATTAGTATTATTTTGTTATAATGTTAACTAGACTTTGATCTAACTTCGGAGCGAAGATGAGCATTTTTGCCTTGTTGGTTGATGATGTGCTTCGTCTTGTAGTTTGTGCATTAATAACTTTGGGTCAATACCGGGAAAGTCTATATGGGATCACACAAAACAGTTTGATTTTGACCGAAATAAACCTATTAGCCTCTGTCTTAGAGCAGTGGGAAGTTTGGAGCCTACTTTCAGGTTTTTACTAGTGTCACCTTCACACAGTGGTATATCATGGATCTGATCAACATATGGTACGAAGCACCAGTAGTGCCTTCTGTAATTGCTATAAAACTGTAGTCTTTCCTTTTAGAGTCGTTTGGTAGCGAGAACGAGAGTTTTCATGGTAATGTACTTTATGTCCCATAGAGTAGAAAACTTGACTACTGATGAAAGGTGGTGGATATTTCTCTCATGTCGTGGATCCATGGGCATTCCATTATCTGTTGGATTCCTTCTAGATGGAGAAAACCCATTGGATTTGGTTAGTGATAACCAAACTTGAAAGTTGGGTCATTGGTATTAGTCCATGAGATTAGTATTGGGCCATGGAGGTTCTTAGGGTTAGTGAGACACATATATATTGTCTCTTGTCCTAATTTTTATGCAGAGACTTACAAGAATCAAAAAAACAAAAGAGAGAAAAGAGGGAAGGAGGCAGAATTTCGTCTGGGTTTGTCAAGGCAGATTTGGAGGGTCAAACGGAACCTGATCGGACTGATATTTTGTGGAAAGCTTCTTCAGTCAGTGGGTTAAAGGTTCACGAAGGGATTTAGATTTTAATGGTTGGATCTTCTGTTGTCTGGGGTTTAGTGAAGCTGGTCGTCACAGTTCTTCAGCAGTGCTGTCTTGAGTGTTTGGTAAATCCGACGGTGAGATCTTCTCTGATTGAGCTGAAATTTGGAAGAGGTGTTGTTGACTAGTGTATCTTGGATTTGTACAGCGGGATTAGTCTCTGGTTTCCGTAATCCTTGTGATCTGAGGTCGTTTGGTTGCTGCTGGTTTTGAAGCTTTGTGTTACTCTCTTGTTGTTGTTGTTCTTGTGTTGGAGGTAGCTCTTTGTAGCTTGAGTCTCTGTTCTGTTCAGGTTGTTGAACAGGTAGGACGTGTTTGTACTCACATACATTTATATAGTGGATTGTTGAGTGGACTACGGTCCCGTGGTTTTTCCTTCTCACATCGAGGAGGTTTTCCACGTAAAAAGTGTGTCTCATTTAGTTATTGCTTATACTATATCCTGCTATCGTCGAAGTATTTTCCTCACAGGTTCACACAAGGTCAGGGGAATACGATCGATCACATTCCGCTGCGCTCGTGTCGTGTGTCCATATTTTTCCCCAACAAAGTGGTATCAGAGCTTCTGGTTTTAGAGCTTTGGGTTTGATAACTTCGGGTTATTGTTGCTTGTGAGAATGATGGAGAATATGGGCAGGATGATAAGCTTGAATGGTGCCAACTATCATCTATGGAAGGGCAAGATGGAGGATCTGCTCTTTGTTAAAGAATTCCATGTTCCAGTCTTCGAGGAGAAGAAACCTGAGAAGAAGACGGATGAAGAGTGGAAGCTGCTCCATCGCCAAGTGTGTGGGCTGATAAGGCAGTGGGTAGATGATAATGTTTTGCATCATATTGAGACTGAGACGGATGCTCGTTCTTTGTGGAAGAAGCTGGAGCAGTTGTATGCTAGGAAGACCGGAAACAACAAGATGTACATGATCAAGAAGTTGATTGAGCTAAGGTATCAGGAGGGAACTCCGATGACGGATCACTTAAATGCGTTTCAGGGATTACTCAACAAGCTGTCTGATATGGGCATTAAGTTTGATGATGAGATTCACGGTCTGTGGTTTCTCGGTACTTTACCGGATTTTTGGGAGGTTTTCAGGATGTCTCTTTGTAACTCCGCGTCGGAAGGTGTTATTTCGATGGATTCAGTAAAGAACATTGTTCTTAATGAGGAAGCAAGAAGACTGTCGAATGCTAGCAGTTCGCGTTCAGATGTCTTTGTTACTGAGTCAAAGGGGAGGAGTTCGAGTAGAGATCCCAAGAGAGACAAGAACAGGAGCAAAAGCAAATCTAATAAATTTGCTAACATGGAGTGCTATTTCTGTCACAAGAAAGGGCACATGAAGAAGGATTGCTGGAAGTTGAAAAACAAGCAGCAAGGAAATCAAGAAGAAAAGGTGGATCGGGTGACTGTCACTGAAGATCAGTTTCTCATTCTTCTTGAGGGTGATGCCATTAATGTCGCATGCCCAAGACACCAGTTGGGTGATTGATAGTGGAGCTACTACTCATGCAACATCACAGCGGGATTTGTTTTCTACCTATACTACGGGTAATTATGGTTCTGTGAAGATGGGAAATGATGAGATGGCTCAGGTTGCTGGCATTGGCGATATATGCTTGAAGACTAGTCTTAGGACTAGGTTGGTGCTTAAGGATGTTAAGCATGTTCCTGATATTAGGATGAATCTGATATCGACGGGAAGACTTGATGATGAGGGTTATTTCAGTTTGCAATGTGGTGGTAAATGGAAGCTCTCTCGGGGTTCTTTGATTGTGGCTCGAGGTGAGAAGTCTTCATCTTTCTATTGGATGCAGGCTAAGGTCTCCAAAGATGTTGTTAATGCGGTGGAGAATGATAATGCCATGGAGTTATGGCATAAGAGACTCGGTCACATGAGTGAGAAGGGAATGGCTGTGTTGTCTAAGAATGAGGTGATTCCAGGAATCTCTGGTTTGCACCTGTAGAAGTGTTCGCATTACCTTGCGGGAAAACAACACAAGGTATCTTTCAAGTCTTATGCGCCTTCTAGGAAACCCGAAGTACTGGATTTGGTACATTCAGATGTGTGTGGTCCAATGAGGACAAGATCTCTTGGCGGCGCATCATATTTTGTGACTTTCATTGGTGATCATTCAAGGAAGTTGTGGGTATTTCCTATGAGGACGAAGGATCAGGTGCTGGAATATTTCAAGCATTTTGTGGCATTGGTTGAGAGACAAATGGGGAAGAAGCTGAAGTGTATCCGCAGCGATAATGGTGGAGAGTATCTTGGACCATTTGATGCTTATTGCAAAGAGCATGGAATAAGGCATCAGTACACGCCGCCTTATACTCCACAACTGAATGGGTTGGCTAAAAGGATGAACAGGACTATTATTGAGAGGATGAGATGTTTGATTTCACGCTCAAGTTTATCGATGACTTTCTGGGCAGAAGCTTTGAACGCGGTGGTTCATGTGCTGAATTTGTCACCAAGTGCTCCATTGGAGGGTGATATTCCAGAGAGGATTTGGACTGGTAAGGATGTTTCTTATAGTCACTTGAGGGTCTTTGGGTGTAAGGCATTTGTTCATATTCCCAAAGTTGATAGATCGAAGCTTGAGATAAAGTCACGGCAGTGTGTGTTCATCGGTTATGGTCAAGATGAGTTGGGATACAGATTTTATGATCCCGTTGAGAAGAAGCTCATAAGGAGCAGAGATGTTGTGTTCATGGAAGATCAAACGATTAAGGACATTGGCAAGTTCAAAAAGCCAACTCAGATTTTTGAGGGTTTGATCGATACAGAGGCTACTCCTTCTACATCGGTCCACGGTGAGGTTGAGGTTGAGGTTCAGGATAATATACCCAGTGCAGATGCTCCCGCACATGAAGATGGTAGTGGTGATCATGGAGACGATCATGGTGAGACACCAGCTGCTGAGAACCAACCTACTATTGTTAGAAGATCCGAGAGAGGTCTTAAACCGTCGACAAGGTATGATCCTAGTGAGTATGTATTACTTACTGATGGGGGAGAGCCTGAAAGCTATGATGAAGCTTTGGAGGATGAACACAAGGATATGTGGTTTGGAGCCATGGATGAGGAGATGGATTCTTTTGAGGAGAACCATACTTTTGAGTTGGTGGAATTGCCTAAGGGCAAGAAGGCTCTGCTTAATAAGTGGGTGTACAGAATTAAGCATGAGGATGACAATTTGCCACCTCGACACAAGGCTAGATTGGTTGTGAAAGGCTACAGCCAAAAGAAGGGAATTGTTTATGATAAAATCTTTTCTCCTGTTGTGAAGATGTCATCCATTCGGGTTGTACTTGTATTGGCAGCGAGCCTTGATCTAGAGGTTGAGCAAATGGATGTGAAGACTGCTTTCCTTCATGGTGATTTGGAGGAAGAGATCTACATGGAACAACCGGAAGGCTATGTGAAAAAGGGCAAAGAAAATTTGGTTTGCCGCTTGAAGAAAAGCCTTTATGGATTGAAGCAAGCACCAAGGCAGTGGAACATGAAGTTCAAGTCTGTTATGGGGGAGCAAGGTTATGCAGAGACTGATTCAGACCATTGTGTATTTGTGAAGGTGTTCGGTGAGGATGATTTTATCATCTTGTTGCTGTATGTCGATGATATGTCGATTGTGGGCAGGAACATGGACAGAATTAAGTAGTTGAAAGAGCAGCTCAGTGAGTCCTTTGCCATGAAAGATATGGGTCCAGCGAAACAGATTCTTGGTATGAGAATTGTTCGAGATAGAGGTGAGAAGCTGATTCACTTATCTCAGGAGATGTACATTGAAAAAGTACTTAAGCAGTTTCACATGGACAAGTCTAAAGTGTTGAGTACTCCTCTTGCTCCACACTTAAGACTGAGCAGTCAACAAAGTCCGAAGACATATGCGGAGAAGGAAGATATGGCGAAGGTTCCATATGCTTCTGCAGTGGGTAGTTTGATGTATGCACTACATGAAATAAGGGTAGTAATAGCGGACGAAAAACGCTATGAGTCATGAATAATAACGCTTCTTTGTCTGCTCTAACAGCGCCCGTTATAATAGGTCCGACACTTTTGATAGCGGATTTTTCGAATGCTATAGTTTAATAAACAACAATAGCAAATGTTTCGTGTTATTAATTTGTTTTTAATTATCTGAAAATTTATTAAAAATAATTATGAACCCAAACCAAATTAAAATAAAAAATAAAAAATAAAAAACTACACCTAAACATAATTCGTAATTAAATAATTCAAAATTAAATCGAAAATTAATTCATAATTCATAATTAAAAATTAAATTTTATTTATTAATCAAGATCAGTATATAATAATTGGTTTACAATTAATAATCAGTTCATTTCATAACATTGGTTTACACACAAACCCGGTTTATTAAACTAACCCTGTCTAAACCAAACCTAATAAACCAACCAATACTAAACCTAATCTACGCCACTTTGTTGTCGCCTTCCTCTTCCATCTTCTTCGTCTTCCCTCCTTACGTCTCTGTCTTCTCCCTCTTTCTCTTTTTCTTCTTCTTGCTCGGCTCATCTACACCAGCACATCTTCTTCATATCCGGCTTCTTCCTGTAACAAGAACAAATAAATCAAAAATAAAATTAATTTCGAAATCTAAAACTTAAACTCCAAACTTTTAAACAAATCAGAAACTGATCACATTGAAATTCAGATCCTAAACAGCTCAGATTAATTTCAAATTGTCTTAAACTTAACAGTATCAATTGAAATAAGATCAATCATAAACAGAAACAGATTAATAAATCTTCTCAAACCCAAACATAAACAGATAACAGAGATTCTACACAAGCAAACACAGATCTGATTTTTCTGCAAGAATATGATAACTGATTTTTCTGCAAGAATATGATAATAACTCTAAACTCAGAAAGTTTCAGACTGTTTACCCTTCCGTTGGAAGAAGCTTCACACCGGACGACGAACGGACGATGCTCAAGCCTCTGCATGAGCCTCGCGCTCTGGTTCAGTTTCAGTGATGAGAGAAAGAAGAAAATTTTCGAGAAGGAGTCGACCATAATCATCATAGAGAAGACGAGATCTTTACTTTCGAGAAGGAGTCGATATGCATCGCTTACTTTCTCTCTCTCTCTCAAACACGAGATCTGCTCAAATCTCGGAAAATAATTTTAAAAAAATTAATGGACAATTAATCTCAGTCGTTTATTCATTATCATCCAAGGGTGCAAAATGGTGATCCATGCCAAACCAATAGAAAAAAGGGTGAGGATAGATAAAATATTGATTTTGGGCCTTTGATTCTTAATCAATTAATGGCTCAAACGAAAAACAGAATAAAATTGTCTTTTTTGTATGTATAATTATTATAAAATTTGAAATTTATATTATGTATGTGGAAATTTTATGTATATATAATATTAAATGTTTGAAAATAGTATTCGGAGTTAAGATGAATAGTGTTAAAATTTAGATTTAAGTTTAAAGATAAATGGTTTAAAATGTTGAATGGTTCAATATCTAGAAGATTAACTAAAACTTTTATTTCATTAAGAAATTAAGTTACACATTTACATTTATAAATATAATGATATAAGATTAATAACATTATTAGTTTTCACTTTGTAGATAAATTTTAAATTAAGTTAAAGTAATGATGTAAGAATAATAAAATTAAGTGAGTTTAGGGTTTGGAACATAGTGTTTTGTGTTTAGATTTAGAGTTGTGTATATGGTTTGAGTTTTAGAATAGACTTGGAGTTTAACTTTAAAAATTATGTTATAAGTTTGAAAAGATTAGATTTATGACTTAGTATGTAGGGTTTAAGTTTAGGGTTTAAAGTATTAGATTTAGGGTATAGATTTAAAATTTAGTGTTTGAGGTTTAAAATAGAAATTTGAGATTAAATTTATAAATTATTAAATTTTGTGTTCAAGTTTAAGATTAAAGTTTTTAAAATTTATGTTTAGGGGTTTAAACCCTATAATTGTGTGTATATATATATCATTCTTTTAGGGTTTGAGATTTATAATGAAATTTGAGGATAAAATTTTAAAAGATTAGACTTTTAGTATTTGGGGTTTGGAGTTTACACTCTAATAAAACACAAATAAATAATAAAATACCATATGTTTTTCATTAAAGATCCAAAACAAACAAGGATTTGAGATAACTAGTATGACAATATTTCTAAGTACATTTTTTGATGGCTAACTCTACATTCAACTTCTTAAGAGCTGTATACGTTAACATTCAATCTCAAACTCTAATCTCTTCTCCCATGTCATCTTCTCCAACCAAGCTTATCATCTTCTTCAACATTAAAACTCATATCACTCATACGGACCATCATCCTCAATAATGAGCTTCACCATTTAAATTTTCACGAGCTCCTCTGCCTCGTGTTCTGCTTCTAACTCCGTCCTGTACCTGTCTCACCTGTCTCAATGCCGCTGCATCTCCGACTCATCTCCGACTCATGGACTCATGGACTCATGGTGTGACCTTATCCAAGACCGCGGCTTTCACAACCTTCTCCTCTCTTCTTGATTCTCTCTTGATGTCCCTCCTAGGTGTAGTTATCATCTCCCTGTGAACAAAACCAAGACCATCAAACATTCAGACCCAACAGAATAATAGTAACTAGTACCAAACAGTTCCGAAAGAAGACCAACCTTGTCTTAAGAGCAAATTTTCACCGCATCTGAGTCATTTTAGTCAGTCTTTGTTTGATCTTGTGTTGTAATAACTTAGGCTAATACAACTACCACACACCCACAACCAAAAGAAACATAATAATACCTCCACTCTTGTTGCATCAATATATGTACACGGTGAACTCACTTACCAAGTTATTGTCAATGGTTTCAAGGGCTTTCTCGTAGTTCCTAGGCAGCTTCACCCTCTCCCACAAGTTCTTATGCATGTGGGCTCTATCTATAGTCTTCATAGACAAATAAAAAACACCTTTTTTTTGCAAACACAGAGACAAAATTCATAAGAAAAGGTTTCACACAAGGATGGTAAACTAGATATACTACAAAGCAAAACTTCATCAATCTAGAGATATATGTGTTTAATTCATGTACAGATCTTTGAGTTTCTTCTGAGTAAAAGCTCTGCAAATTGAGATGATAAAGATTTCAACTTTCAAATCGAGAATATGTTGTTAGAGATAGAGACTGATGTAACACCTGCTACGGATGACGACGAATTTGAGGGGAGATGAATCTGGAAGTGACAAAGGATGGAAATAAGTTAGTGTCAGTGCGAGCGAGTTTCATTTTCCGATGTTGTTGGATCGGAATAGGGCTTCAGATAGTGGTGGTCGCGACTCCGGTGAAGACGGAGACCGGCGAAGATGGATCTGAAAAGCGATGGTGGTGGAGGTGGTGACGAGCGATGGTGGATTGGAGAGATTGCGATGGTAGTGGTGGTGACGAGCGACAGTTTGAGAAGAACCCAAATCACGTTAGCAACACTGGTTCACATTACAAAAAATTACTGAAAGTAGACAATGAAGCTAACCTTATTGAAACTTAATTTCAGAGAACTATTGGGATTTTGTGAGAAAAATGAAGAAAAAAAGATTTTAGGCGGCCAAAATTTTTTATTTTCTCGCTGATAACAAATATAGCGTTTTAAATTGGCAAACGCTATAAAAAAAAGTAAGTGTTGGTATACAATAGCAGAAATGCCAAAAACGCTATGCTACGATGCTATTAATATCCACATTTCCTGTAGTGATGCCATGGTCTGTACAAGACCGGATTTACCTACGCCGTTGGAGTTGTCAGCATGTTTATCTCCAATCCGGGAAGAGAACATTGGAATGCTGTGAAGTGGATTTTGAGATATCTCAGAGGGACTTCTGATCTGAAGATTACATTTGGGGGTAAGAAGCCTCTGCTGGTCAGTTTCACTGATTCTGACATGTCTGGAGATGTTCATTCTAGCAAGTCTACTTCGGGTTACTTGATAACGTTTGCGGGTGGAGCTGTGGCATGGCAGTCAAGGCTTCAAAAGTGCGTTGCACTATCTACCACTGAGGCAGAGTTCATTGCTACAACTGAAGCTTGTAAAGAGTTGTTGTGGATGAAGAACTTCTATGAAGAGATCGGTTTCAAGCAAGAAAAGTATGTGTTGCTTTGTGATAGTCAAAGCGCCATCTGTCTCGGGAAGAATTCTACATTTCATTCGAAATCAAAACACATTCAGAGGAGGTATCATTGGATACGAGATGTGGTTGCTTCTAAGGAAGTGGAACTTGAGAAAGTTCATACGGATGATAATAGAGCTGATATGATGACAAAATCTTTGCCGAGGGGGAAGCTTGAAGTATGCCGAGTGATAGCCGGAATGGCTGTTTCCCCCACCTAGTCGGAGGGGGAGTTTGTTGGGTTCCTTCTAGATGGAGGAAACCCATTGGGTTTGGTTGGTGATAACCAAACTTGGAAGTTGGGTCATTGGTATTAGTCCATGAGATTAATATTGGGCCATGGAGGTTCTTAGGGTTAGTGAGACACATATATATAGTCTTTTGACCTAATTTTTATGCAGAGA
Source organism: Brassica napus (assembly GCF_020379485.1). NCBI lineage: Eukaryota > Viridiplantae > Streptophyta > Magnoliopsida > Brassicales > Brassicaceae > Brassica > Brassica napus. Next base: position 39,552,494 of record NC_063452.1, on the reverse strand, counting down.
CTTACAAGAATCAAAAAGACAAAAGAGAGAAAAGAGGGAAGGAGGCAGAATTTCGTCTGGGTTTGTCAAGGCAGATTTGGAGGGTCAAACGGAACCTGATCGGACTGATATTTTGTGGAAAGCTTCTTCAGTCAGTGGGTTAAAGGTTCACGAAGGGATTTAGATTTTAATGGTTGGATCTTCTGTTGTCTGGGGTTTAGTGAAGCTGGTCGTCACAGTTCTTCAGCAGTGCTGTCTTGAGTGTTTGGTAAATCCGACGGTGAGATCTTCTCTGATTGAGCTGAAATTTGGAAGAGGTGTTGTTGACTAGTGTATCTTGGATTTGTACGGCGGGATTAGTCTCTGGTTTCCGTAATCCTTGTGATCTGAGGTCGTTTGGTTGCTGCTGGTTTTGAAGCTTTGTGTTACTCTCTTGTTGTTGTTGTTCTTGTGTTGGAGGTAGCTCTTTGTAGCTTGAGTCTCTGTTCTGTTCAGGTTGTTGAACAGGTAGGACGTGTTTGTACTCACATACATTTATATAGTGGATTGTTAAGTGGACTACGGTCCCGTGGTTTTTCCTTCTCACATCGAGGAGGTTTTCCACGTAAAAAGTGTTTGTCTCATTTAGTTATTGCTTATACTATATCCTGCTATCGTCGAAGTATTTTTCTCACAGGTTCACACAAGGTCAGGAGAACACGATCGATCACATTCTGCTGCGCTTGTGTTATGTGTCCATATTTTTCCCCAACATTATCATACTGTATGATGAGGTCGAGTCTGCTACCATGAATTTGGTTGACATATTCCTTCCTTCAGTGTATACATGAAGGGTAACTTCATCGAGGGCGTTCTTGACTTTCCTGTTGAAACTTACTTGTGGTGTGGCTTTCCGGGTCATAATGTCTTTGTCTAGCCCCAAGTCGTTGTAGATGTCTAGGAAAATCATATTTGTGGAGTCTCTGTTATCCACTAGCATTCTCTTCACCAACAAATTCATCACAGTCAGAGAAATGACCAATGCATTGTGATGCGGAGTTATGACTTTTGTCATGCTCTTCGGCTGTCAAGTGTATGGTGTCTACTTACAGGTATTGCGGTTGGCCTCCATGTCATTTTGACCGCTTTTGGTTCTGTTATGAACGAACGCGAATCAACTTTGAGAAAAGCAAAAAAATTTAAGAGCAAAAAATAAATTGAGGCAAATACATGTTAAGGATTTGTAGTATATTGATTACGTGAATAAATAAATTTACAATCCCTTGATCCGTATTTATAGTAACCTCAAAAACCTGATTTTTTTTCCCTTTAGGAAAACATCCTTATTCTAGAAAAATATTTGTCCTAGTCCTAAAAGGTATATCGTGCCTCTGAATACCATGCTCCTCACAAAACCTTTGGATCACACCATCAGATGTGTCGTTATCCGATATCAAATACTTCACCTTTCTCTATGTTTGATTCTTTACTTCAGCTTTCCAAAACTTGAAGTTTGTGAACACTTCAAATTTCTGCATTAGGAAGTACACCCAAACCTTCTTAGAGAAAAAAATCGATGAATAAAACGAAGTACCTTGATCCTCCCACGGACTTTTCCCGAGTTTCCCCCACATATCAAAATGACATAGTTTATAAGACCTTTTTCGTGCATTTTCCCGTCAAAATGACATAGTTTATCAACAACGTCTCATATTGAGAAGAAAGAGAACACATCAATATCATGGCTTGATATTCGTCCTTAATCTTCACATCCACAAGCGCCAGATCCCCGATGATTTGATTGAAGCTGTTGACGTGTGCTGCAAGTTCTCTGCTCCGTGGCATCTTTAAACCAAATAACATGTATTTGTGGTATAGTTTGCTAGATAATGATCTCGACATATACATCTTCTCCCATTTATCATACAGCTCTTTGGAAGTTGTGAGATGCATCAGTTGATGTGTTATGTCATCCAAAAAACAAAGTTGAATCGTTGAGACAACCTGATCCTGCATCTCGTCCCAATCATCATGTACGATGGCTTCAGGTTTGAACTCCAACTGAGCCTTCTTCATCTTTTGATGTGTTAGCAAATCCTTAACTCGTCGTTGGCAGAGACCAAAGTTCCCTTTTCATCGAATCTCGGAACATTGAACTTTAGAGAACTTCCTATGGTCACTACAAGAAAACACGGAACATTCTGACGGACATTCCGACGGCAGAGAAATTCATCGGAATTTTTTGACAAATTTCTAACCGAATACCGACGAAATGCCTATTTTTCCATTCGTCGGTATTTCGTCGGAAATGTCTGATGAAACTCCAGCAAAACAAACTTAGTCGGGAAATTTCGACGCAAGTCCGATCACAGTCCGAGGAAAATATATATCCGTTACGCGACATTTTTAAATTTTCTAAATTTTTCATATCCGTTGGTACACCGCAAAATTCTGACGGAAATAATTTAGCCGTTCGGTTTCCAACGGAATTCCGACGAATCTTTTGACCGTTAAATATTTCTGACGAATTTCCGTCGGTTTGATACTTTTCCTTCGGAATTCTGTCGGTTCTGTCGGTAACTTTCCTTTATAAATATGTGCTCTTCCTCATTCCCCTCATTCACACTTCATTCTCTCTTCACTCTCTTTACTACAAATCCAAAACAAAAAAAATCATGTCTTCTGGAAATTCTTATCGTTCTTGGATGGATAAACCTCATTTGGATCCAAACACCAAATTTCTTACGCAAGAATACGCAGAAGGTGTTGGAGAATTCATGAGGCTTGTTCAACAACAACCGGAAGCAAATACCGGTATGTTAAGATGTTCCTGCTCTTCCTGCAATAATAATCGGATTTTAAAGGAATGAGATGTTTGGACTCATTTATATATGAGAGGGTTTACACGGAATTATAAAGTTTGATATCTTCATGGGGAAAATGGTTATGAATACGGTAGTACTAGCGAACCTCAGCCTGTTGATAGGTTAGAAGAACCAAGAACGGATGTAGATTATAGTGTAGATACTGAGCAGATGGTAAATGATCATTATAGAGGGGAAGAACCCAATGCAGAATCGAGGAGATTTTTTGACATGTTGGATGCAGGAAAACATCCTTTGTATAAAGGTTGTAGGGATGGTCATTCACCCTTATCATCTACAACTAGATTGATGGCCATTAAGTCATATTGTAATTTGGCTGAAGAATGCGTGGATGTGATTGCTGATTTTGTTAAAGGTGTTCTACCAGAGGATAATCTTGCACCGGGTACATATTACGAGGTTTAGAAACTTGTAGCAGGTCTTCGTTTACCATATCAGGTGATAGATGTTTGGATCGACAACTGCATTATCTACTGGAGAGCGGATGAGAACAGAGATAGATGCAAATTTTGTGGAAAACCTCGTTATCAGGATACGAGGGGAAGAGTTCCGGTGCCATTAAAAAAGTGTGGTATTTGCCTTTGACGGAAAGATTGAAGAGGTTGTATTAGTCCGAATGCACAAACCAACCAATGAGATGGCATGCAGAGCACTCCACAAATGGTCATATTAGACATCCTTCAGATGCAAAAGCTTGGAAACATTTCTAATCACCATATCCAGAATTTGCCCAAGAGAGAAGAATGTTTATCTTGGATTATGTACTGATGGTTTCAGCCCATTTGGAAAGCATGGAAGACAATATTCTCTACGGCCAGTGATTGTGACACCGTACAACTTACCGCCGAATTTGTGCATGCGACGAGAGTTTTTGATTCTCTCCATTCCTGTCCCCGGGCCAGAGCATCCTAAGAAATCATTAGATCTGTTTCTTCAGCCACTGATATATAAGTTGCAACAATTATGGGCGCATGGTGCTGAGACATATGATGTTTCGTGCAAAGAAAACTTTCAGATGCAGGCAGTACTTATGTGGACAATAAGTGATTTTCCCACATATGGTATGTTATCTGGATGGACAACAGATGAGAGGCTTTCATGTCCATATTGTCAAGATAGCACAGATGCTTTCTAACTAAAGCAGGGAAGGAAAACATGTTTGTTGGTTTGACTGTCATAGGAGATTTCTACCACCCGATCATCCATATCGTAGAAGTAGGACTTTGTTTACGAAGAACAAGAAGGTATTTGACAGTTCACCTGAAGAAGTTAGTGGAGAAAATTTGCGGAAACATCTAAGGGATTTTGGTGCAGAAATGACGCCAGATGTAGGTGGACATGAAAATATTCGAGTCAACGCTGTTGGAGAACTACATAATTGGCACACAAAGAGTATTTTTTGGGATCTTCCATACCGGGAGAATCATCTGTTACGACATAATTTAGATGTCATGCATATTGAGAAGAACTTTTTCGACAATCTGATGAACACAATCCTAAACATCCAAGGTAAAACGAAGGATAATTTGAAGTCAAGACTGTATTTAGTCGATGTTTGTGCTCGTTCTGAACTTCACGTTGATGAGAACGGTATGGCTCCTTTTCCCATATACCGACTGGATGCAGCTACAAAAGAGGATTTATTTGATTGGATTACAAATAAAGTGGCATTTCCAGATGGTGATGATTCAATTTGCGTAACTGCATGGATAAAAGTGAAGAAAAGTTTACTGGCTTGAAGAGTCACGATTGTCATTGTTGGGGTCAAAATCGGTCACGACGGAATCAATGTCTAAAAGTCCCCAGAAAATATTTCTCGATTTGTGAATTTCGTATAATTTTTATTGAAAAGGTTGTACGACATTCTAGAATTATTTTATCAACAATAAGAACCAAACATTGTTGGGGTCTAAAACGATTCTCTCGAAATAAACGTCCAAAAATTGTGTTTCTGTACGAAAGTTTTCTCGACAAACTCTCGACAAACTCTCGACAAAATTTCCTGAGGAAAAGACTAGAGAGAAATGGATCACGGAACCAAACAAGCAGTCCAACTCGTTCATTCGGACCTTTTGAGGTGCAGAACTGCACAAACGCGTCAGATTTTTAGCTATGGATGAAGACCTTCCTATGGTTTGGTTGAGCTCATATTTTGACACAAGATAGAGCTTTGAGTTTGATTTCCAATGCCACCGGTCTGAGGTCAATCAGCATCCTGTAGCATAAGTTATGCATGTTTTATTGAAGGGTGGACAGAGCACACCGTCCAGCTCGGCGGATGGCCGAGCTGGATCGACCACGCGACCAACTCGGTGGATGGCCGAGCTGGATCGACCACGCGACCAGCTCGGCGGATGGCCGAGCTGAACCAGTCCAGCTCGGCGGATGGCCGAGCTCGATCGAGCACGTGACCATCTCGGCGGATGGCCGAGCTGGATCGAGCACGCGACCAGCTCGGCCATCCGCCGAGCTGAACCAGTCCAGCTTGGAGGATGGCAGAGTTGGATCTAGCACGCAACCAGCTCGGCCATCCGCCGAGCTGGAACGATCGTGCTGTCACAGTCCCGTCCTCGTAGCTCCCTCCATTGGGATTGGATCGAACTTGCTCTTGTTTCATCTCAATCAGAGTCACCGTCGGAACTTTACGATTTAAAACCGCAATAACTCGTTGTCTCGTATGAAGTTCGAATTGATCGTATAAAACGGCAACGGTTAACTAAACACCTCGAACTGCCTCCACTATATGAGAAATTTTGAACCTTCTTCGGAATCGACGTCATTACGGAAGAGCTCTTTCGATAAATCGTAAAAACTTTTAAGTCGGAAAACGGCCTGAAAAGGTCCAGAACGCGGCTAGAAGCCCACTCGCGATTTTATACGAAATCGAGCCCAATCGTTATAACGGTTTATCCTTTATTCTGCAAGAGAGGATAAATGTCAAGTTCAGAGGATAAATGTGAAGTTTCCGGAGATAAACACGAAGATCTAAGGATAATGGAATATTTCCGCAAAGCGATAAACTCGACCGATGGCAGAAAGGGAAAGAGAAAACCGCCTCTAGGAGGAGTATATAAGGACTTCGAGGTTGAAGAGGCAAGGGACAATTCTTTTAGACTTAGAACTCTCTGCACTTAGAAACTTTTAGGCATTATTCTCGACATGCTCTGTTTTATGACTGGCATCCGATTACTAGACGAACTCGCCCAGGCTGTTCGATCTCTTGTTCTACTCTTTCAATCGAACTACGTTCGGCTTGATCCACAAAAGGGGTACGTAGGCAGTCTTTCATAAGGTTCAGTCCAAAATTAAATCAAAACATTTTTTCATCTCTTTTTCGTTTGTTGTTATCGAGATGAGACTCAACTAGGTTTAAGGTTTTTGGTCGTTAGAACTAGGGAACTCGCTGACAGCTCTTGCGGCCGAAGCTTTTGTAATCTTTTGCAATGATCGCAACGCTCTTACGCGGATTCGAAATAAGATCAACTCTTTCTAAACTCGCTTTATTGTCTTTACATATTTTTCACATTTATTTGGTTACTTGTCGTTGGCTCTCGCAGAGAATCCGGGACCTTTGGGAAAGTTAGGGTTTCTAGACTTTCCTAATTTAAAATCGACGGTGTGAATTTTTGTTCCTACAGTTTGGCGCTAGAAGGAGGGGGGGGGGGGGTACGGATTACTCTAACTCATAGCCGAAAAAACGCTTGATTAAAACAATGTTTGGAAATACGAAAGACAAAATCGCAGTTCGCAACAACGCTGGTAAGACAACTCCAGCCGCTACTGCGCCTATGGCCAACGCTTACGCAAACGCCACAGTTCTTGAGAAAATCGAAAACCTAGCCACGATTTCTCTGTCTAAACATAAAGGGAAACGATAAATTTTATAAAACCCCATAAGTTTGGCTCGTTACCGAACTAAAAAAAGTTTCAACGCGTAAGGGTTTTACCAAAACATGTTTTTTGAAAACTTTTCGGAAATGTAAACTTGCTCTCCCCAAAACCGAAGAAAAACCCTAGGTAAATCCCGGAAAAAGGAAGCACTGCATATCCGGTACATAACTCACCGCTATGTATTTCTTCCGAATATCTTGTGGAAAAACCCTAGGTTAGTTGCGGAAAAAAAGAAGCACAGAAAATCGGGTACATAACTCACGGCTGTACTTCTACCAAATATCTTTCAGAAAAACCCTAGATTAATCGTAGAAAAAGGAAGAGCAGCAAATCGGTTACGAAACCCCCACGGCTGTACTTCTTCCAAATAACTTTCAGAGAAATGAAGTTGATTTCTATAGAATCACTTGAAACCTAAAATGGCTGACGAAGACTAAATAAAGCAAAACGGGAGATCGTATCCCCACCGCTAAAACGTTTTCTGAAGCCTAAGATTTCATAAGAATTCAAGTATCACTTCTATAGTAATAAATTCCGCGAGTTGTCTATGTTTGTAACCTAAATCTTACTTCAGAAAAAACTACTCAAAACTTCCACGGATCAATCCCACAAATATGAGAAAAACTTCTAATTAAGTTTGGTTGCAATAATTAACCTCGTCAGGGCTCTCATACAGCTAAAACTTGAAAACTTCTTTACGGAACAAATCTCGTAAAAATTATGCTCAACAAACATCTAGCGAAATAACCTTTGCAAAAAGTAAGCTCCACAACATTTTACGAAACAACTTTCGTAAAATTAAAATCGATAACATTTTGCGGAATAACTTTCGTAAAATTAAACTTGATATTATTTTTCAGAAAAAACTTTCGTAAAACTAAAGTTGGCAACATTTGACAACCTTCGAAAATCTAACAACAATCGAAGAAAAAGGATCTCGGGTAAGGAAAGAGATCCGAGAATCAAAATTCGCCCATCCGACTCTCTCCACGGTCTCCCCATCCTTCCTCTCGCACCTTGATCTGTCGCCAAAACCTCATCACCTGGCGAGTCTTCCTGATCATCCTTGGCATCTCTTGATTGTCCCTGGCTATTCCTAAACGGTAAAAAATTTTCGACGAGATGCTTATTCATTTTCGTAAATCCAATGATACTTAGATTGAAACATGGATCACGAAAACCGCAAGATTGGCAGCAGCCTAAACAAGGCCAGGAAAGCAGAGAAGTCCAGGAAGAATCAATATTCTTGCTATTCTAAATGGGCAAACAGACACGAAAAGAGTAAGGGCAAATGAGCAAGCAAAACGGAGAAGAGGCTAACCCGAATCTTCGAGAGAACTAAGATATTTCCGACTTGAAATTTTTGAAATCAGGCTTGGAATTTTCGTAGGAAATTACTAAGAAATAAAAACGCCTTTGAGACTGCCATAGAACTTTAGGGAACTTAAAACCTAGGTGGATAGTTTAACGAACTAAGTCTTAGGCGATTTTTCTTGTCTCGATATATCGTTCCATAACTGTTCAGCCAGATCTTGCAAACCAATCTAAACTCTCTGAAAATCGAGAAACGATCGCCACGCATATCCAGCTCGCTTCCTAAAGAGAGGAAAAACTAGAGACACGAACGTCGTTTTAAAACCGATTTGTTTCTAGAGATTTTCTTAAAACCGACATATTCCAAGTCGTCAACCTAGAAACAACCAAATCACAGTCCCAACATCGTCTTTAAATCGACCTGGATTGTCGATCATTCCAATCCTCGGAAGAAGAAACGTTCACAACCCTTCAAAGTATCTGTTCAACCGTTTTCTTTCGTAAAGAAAAAAAAACGGGAGTAGGTACGTATACTATACTCGTATACTCCCAAACTTCAAAAACTGTTGCAAATCGTCAAGAAAACGCTTTCGTCAAATCAAATCGTCCCAAATAGGCAAACGACAATCTAAAATTTGTTTAAACGCCAGCAACATACCCAGACGTTCATGAACATAATCTCAAAGACTATACAGCATTTCTTGCCGTAATCATGCGTATAGAAAACCTGTACCAATATCAAACTGAAACTCGACGATTAGCCCAAGTCTTGAAACCCTTTCCGGCTTTATAAAGTCAGTCTCGTATAAAAATCAAAAATTATACGAGAAATCTTCATGCATCAAAACATTTCATTGGGTTTCCGTTCAACCAGGTTTGTCGCGGAAAAGCATAAAAACATTTGCGAGAAAGTAAAATCGGAATAAAAGTAGCAGATAGCACAACAAAGGGAATGCTTCTTCTCGATCGTTGGCTAGATCTACCGCTGGTTGACCAATTCGTTCTAGAAACGAATATGTCATGAGAATCCTCTCAAAAGCTTATGAAAAACGTTCTGCAACTAGATCGTAATTAAATAAACTTCGGTAACACTCCATGAGTAACTCCAAGCAAATTTCACCAAAGACGAAATCAGAGCAGAAACGTTTTTTGTAAAATATGCGGAAACATCGCTACTTTGACATGTCCATACATAGCACTGATTTACTACCTTCATGAAATTGTTCGCCCGTTACTTACCCGAAAAATCCTTCGTACAATCATATCAACTCATACGAAGCAACTTTCGAAAGTAAACGTAACAAGTATCATTCTTTACCCCTGCGACTTGCTGGCTTCTGCCTTTCATTCCACTCGGTCACATCCGAGCAGGCAGTCATCCCGCAACTAACTCCGCACGGGTTCTGTATCAAACCTCTTAGGCTTCGTCTTCCTCAGACAAAAATGAATCAATTTTCATAAGACTATAGGTAACATTATACAAACATTCATCGTATAACTGAAACCTAAAGCGGAGAATCGTTTTCTACGACTATCGGCCATCTTAACACGGTTGCAAACTTGGCCTATCAATCTCAACAAGCGCTCTTTGGCCCTCGGTTAATTAAGCCTTCCAGCAAAAGTCTGAACCAGAATTCAGAATCCCCTTAAGGAAAATCGTAAACTAACATGATCTTCATGTTAATACGAAAGTACCATGGTCTAATCCTTGACCTACAACGTCCTTGGCTATCTAAGTGAACACATCCTTCACGCCAAGCCAAAGTATTTTAGAAACCATCGCTCCATCACTTAACGGCTAAACGACAATCTACGATTTGTCTAAAAACGTCATGTGACTATTAAAAGAATAATCATCGTATAACCCACAGTCGAAAATTATATGATAAATTCTTCGTAACGAAACTCAGTCCTAACAACCAAACGGTTAACGGAAAACCTAAACTTGTCGACAATCGACCAAGTTCGATACATTCCACAATTCACTTTAAGGCCGCTATGTTTTACCCATAATACACGGCATGTAAGGAAAAATTCGTAACAAAGCTCCTAGAGCTATACGAAACATCCTAAAAATGCATGAAATAGATCTCGGAAGGCCAACACTTCACAAAGCACTATGAAGGGAAAACACTTCTTCCCATGGACAAATTTACGCAACCCCGCGGTCCTAATTCCTCGATCGCAAATCAAACTATTAGCATTCAAACAGCAATAACAGTTTTCGCTGCGAACATCCGCAGACAAACCAAAAATGTTTCTCCGACGTAGGGTTAAGACTAAACTCTTGCAGCACCGCGAAACATCTTCAAGCCCACAAAAATTTCAACCACGAAACGAGGCCTGCAAAGGAAAAACAAACCTTCAGTATCGCGAGACGTCGCAGACGCTTGAAGAATAAGTTTTTTCGACAAAAATAACTTCCTCAATAAAAACACCTTCTTCGAAGACCAAACATTCATACGCACTATCATCTTCTCAAACACGTATCCTTCGCGAAGAGTCAAAACAGTAATATCTACCGATAAGTTTGTTGCTGATCACAACAAACTCTCAACGTCCTAAACAGACTAAGCCATCTCGTAGAGATAGCTCTCGAACACCCAACACATGGGTAATAGCGCTATATAAAAAATCCGAAATTTTGGTCAGCACTTTCGGGAGACTTAAAAATTGTCCTCGATGAGATGCTCGATTCCTACCATACAAGTCACGTAAGCCGAGAACATATTGTGGAATTTAAAGCGGAACGGAATCAGGTCAAAAACAATACAGGAAACGTAAGTCGAAGTAGTCATCGCACCCCCTAAAGCCGTGATTAGACCTAGGTCTTGCCGTAAACCCAGCTCACTGGTCTCTAACATCTCTATGCATAGTATCAAACACCCTGATACGAGATCCCAAAATTTGTCTCTTGGCTAATATTCGAGCGTCTTAAGAAATCACGCAAGTTTACGCACTGCGGAAAACTCTCGAAACAGATCACGGATATAGCAGTTCACACAGAGTTAGATTACGAGATGACAACTCGTAGTCTTCCCTCTACACCCATGCCATCGGTAGCAACATGCCTGATAACCTCTACACGACATATAAACTCGACCGTAAAGGTCTCGCTGGAAAACAGGTCATAAGAATCTTAACTCCAAGAAGAACTACAAAAGGCTTAATCCCTTCAAAAAGGGTACGTAGGCAGCCGACATAAGGCGCAGCCCCAATCTTATCGCATTCCACTCTCAGAAGAACTAGAAGACCACTTACGATGGATCTTTTCAACCATTAATTCCACCTAACTTGCCTAACTTGCCTAACTTGCCAAGCCACTCGCTAGAACCTCACACTAAAATCTCACAATTCTAACGAGCTGGGGGGGCTAACTGTTGCGGTCAAAATCGGTCACGACAGAATCAATGTCTAAAAGTCCCCAGAAAATATTTCTCGATTTGTGAATTTCGTATAATGTTTATTGAAAAGGTTGTACGACGTCCTAGAATTATTTTATCGATCATAAGAAGCAAACATTGTTGGGGCAAAAACGGTTATCTCAAAATAAACGTCCAAAAATTGTGTTTCTGTACGAAAGTTTTCTCGACACACTCTCAACAAAAGTTACTAAGCAAAAGACTCGAGAGAAATGGATCACGGAACCAAACAATCTGTCCAACTCGTTCATGCACAGGCGAGTCAGATGTTTAGCTATGGAAGAAGACCTTCCCATAGTTTGAGTGAGCCCATATTTTGATACAAGATAGAGCTTTGAGTTTGTTTTCCAATGCTACCGGTTTGTGGTCAATCAGCATCCTGTAGCATAAGTTATGCCCATTTTATTGAAGGGTGGACAGAGCACACCATCCAGCTCGGCGGATGGCCGAGCTGGATTGACCAAACGACCAACTCGACCATCCGCCGTGCTGAACCAGTCCAGCTGGGCGGTTGGCCGAGCTAGATCGACCACGCGACCAGTTCGGCGGATGGCCGAGCTGGATCGAGCACGTGACCAGCTCGGCCATCCGCCGAGCTGGACCGAACCCGCGACATGCTCGGCCATCCACCGAGCTGGAACGATCGTGCTGTCACAGTCCCGTCCTCGTAGCTCCCTTCTTCGGGATTGGATCGAACTTGCTCTTGTTTCATCTCGATCAGAGTCACCGTCAGAACTTTACGATTTAAAACCGCAATAACTTGTCGTCTCGTATGAAGTTCGAACTGATCGTATAAAACGGCAACGGTTAACTAAACACCTCGAACTGCCTCCACTATACGGAAATTTGAACTTTCTTCGGAAGCGCTCTTTCGATAAATCGTAAAAACGCTTAAGTCGAAAAACAGCCCGAAAAGGTCTAGAACGCGGCTAGAAGCCCACTCGCGATTTTATATGAAATCGAGCCCAAACGTTATGACAGTTTATCTTTTATTCTGCAAGAGAAGATAAATGTCAAGTTCAGAGGATAAATGTGAAGTTTCCAAAGATAAACACGAAGATCTAAGGAAAATGGAATATTTTCGCAAAGCGATAAACCCGACCGAGGGCAGAAAGGGAAAGAGCAAACCGCCTCAAGGAGGAGTATATAAGGACTTCGAGGTTGAAGAGGCAAGGGACAATTATTTTAGACTTAGAAATCTCTTCACTTAGAAACTTTTAGGCATTATTCTCGACATGCTCTGTTTCTATGACTGGCACCCGATTACTAGACGAACTCGCCCAGGAAGCCACTGTTCTTCTTAATAGAAAACAGCTGCTTCAATTCTTCAAGGCCGAACCTGAGACCCTCCTCCCTAGCTTGGATTCATGAAGTCAAGAAATAGCGCCAGAAATTAGGCGCCATCTGGGCAAAAGCCATCCCAAGCTCCGCGAGCGCCTCGAGAAGGAAGCGAGGAAGAGGAAATGACAAACCTCCGTCTTGGAAATGCGACGTGTAGGCCCCACAATACCCCGGCCTCACAGTCTCCGGAGTTTCACCATCTTCGGGTGCTTCGATCTCAACGGCATAATCGATTCCCAGAGCTCGTAAAGGGTCTCGATATGTTTCGGCTCGATGATCGTCGGGAGATGAGGACCAAATTTTTCGAGCGCCATAGATTTGAAACAGGAAAAAGAAAATACCAACGACGATGAAAGAGAAAGAAGGATTCTAGTGTCGAAGAAGACGATCTATCCAGTGAAATATAATATATATATATATATATCTTAAAAAAAATGGTCCCCGAAACACTAAAGATTAACCGGCCACGAACTCTCAATCTCAACCACATGATTTGAAAATGGCCGACAAGTCAAATCAAGCCGATGCGCGTGACATCCCACTTCCCGAGAATCACGACGCCGCCAGGTAACGTCAGTTTTCACCCTTTCGGTTTCCCAAATAAACCAAAAGGCTGGGGGACAAATGTTGGACCCAATTTCGGTCAGTACATTAATGGGCCGCGATCAAAGATATGGGCCGTAAGGAACTGAAGGCCATAGCAAGCAATTGAGCTCGAAAACGAAGACTTCGAGGTCCCGGAGATCGCGGAGCAGTCACGAAGATCGCGGAGCAGTTACGAAGATCACGAGGTTGACTCACTATAAAGGAAGAGGAACCGACATGAAGAGGGACACGTTGAAAACCCTCGAGAGAGCTACACACATACATCGACCTTGTTTTCATCCCAATCTTAGATCTTTTCTTTACCGATCTCATTGTATCATTCGATCTAGTTCAACTAATTGTATTCGATCTTATTCATCAATAAAGTCCATTTTTACCTACTGGAAACGGTTTTCATCGTTGTGTTCTAAAGATATTGTTGCCTACATCATTTTTCTTCCCTAGATCAAACTCCCGATCACTATCAAATACTTAGTGTAGATTTTAGGTTCTACACCGGTGTTGGTTTGCAAAGAGCTCGAATGCTCTTGTGAAGTTCGGTTTCCAGCAGTCATACGAAGATTATTCATTGTTTACGTTTATCAAAGGCGATGATGAGATTCGTGTCCTTATATATGTTGATGACTTGGTTATTGCTAGCAACAACTTGGTTCGACTGGAGAAATTTAAAGCTTATTTGGGTACTTGTTTCCACATGAAAGATTTGGGGAGATTGAAATATTTTTTGGGCATTGAAGTAGCTCGATCTGATGAAGGTATCTTCCTTTCTCAGTGAAAGTATGTTCTTGATATTCTTGCTGAAACAGGCTTGCTTGGTTCTAAGCCGGCTGGTACTCCTATGGAGCATAATCATCAACTCGCCTCTGATACGGGTCCTCTGTTCCCTGACCCGTGCCAATACCATCGATTGGTAGGACGACTAGTCTATCTTGCGATATCCTGTCCTGAGTTGTCATATTCTATTCACTTACTGTCTCAGTTCATGCAAACCATATTAAGACATAAGACATATGATATGATAGTTCCGTCAGCTCCATATCATATGTCTTAATATTTAAGATTTTATAATATAAATATTGATTTCCATATAATAACACAATATATATAGGAATTGTCTTAATTTTTAATATGTTTTTCCGTTTTTAATTTAATAATAAGTTATATATATAAATTCATTAAGGGTAACATAGACTTTAATCAGTCTAACTTTTAATGTGGGAGATCTGTTGCGAAAGATCACTTCGCAAGAAATAATAGATATTCGTTTAATGAACTAAATTTTCAGAAATTATTTAAAGTAAAATAGTTTTGTTCGAGTTAGGGAACATTTTACAACTTTACTAACATTTTGAAAAAAAAATTATTTTATCCCTTTAAATACAATAATATTTACACTTCTACAACTTATCACTACAAAAATTTGACCTTCTACTATTTTTTATTTATTTGTTGAAGGAAGTATTAAGTATCCATATATAGTAATATAAATGTACATAATTTAGTATTTTATGATCATTTTTTTTTAAATTAACATTTTCTTTCAGAGACCGTTGAAAACTTCTAACTGTTTTCTGATCGCGTCATTGATTTTACATAAATTTCGTTGGAATTTTGTTGAAATCTTTTTACAACTTATTAATAATTTTTTTTTGTCAATCTGTTAGAAATTGATGCATGAATTTCAATGAATTTTTGGCTTAGATAATCTGTCAAAAATAGTCAGAAATTTCTAACAATTTCCAAATATACAATGTCCGTCAAAATTTCTTATCATATTCGAACAGTTTTCTTTTGTTAGATAATCTGTTAGTAAATCGTTGGAAATTTTTGACAATAAAAAAATATGTAGAAAAACATTTCCTTTTTTCTTAAAGTGAATAAAATGTCTGGATACACTATCTATCTATACTATTAAAACCGAAGTACAAATAAAAAATAACCCTAAAATTTACCACTTAATTACAATAGAATTCCACTGAAATAATAGGAAAACCACCCAAAAAAAAAACCCCAACTTTCAAATCTAAGCCAATAAAAGCTCGAACTCATTAGTGAGCTATTTAAATCTCAAATTGTTTAATTTTTCCCATTTAAATCACAAATTTTATTTGACCGAGCCAACATAAACACCTCAAAAGTCAACAGTTAAAAATATGTTAACACCATCACCTACTAAAACTATGTTGTTTTTGCCTAACATAAACTCCCCTCAATGGCATGATCAATGGGTGGAGCTCTGTTAACAGTTAATGGCATGATTATTGGAAACTCTTCAATATCTTTCTCTCTTCTCTGTAGTTCTTGTCATTTTTTACCAATTTCTTTTAGTATGTAATGAAATGATAAGCTTGAAGATAAACGATTCCCTTTCCTTCGATATTCAAATCACAGATAAGCTTGAGCTATATATATTTCAACTCTTGCGACAAAAATATATTAAGTAGAAAGATTCTTCTCCTCTGCCTAAAAACTGAAATATATAAGGGATACAATTACAAAGTACTCCTACCAAGTAATTATATCCAAATAGCACGTTGAATTGGACTATATGTATAGGTGGTCAACAGATGACAAAAAAAAAAAGTATAGGTGGTCAACACTAGCAGCTCGTCTACTAGAAATGATGATAACTAAATAAAAACCATTGGATTACTCATATCTGCAAGACTTGTAAAGAGTGGCATCGACCCCGTTACTCTCCGCGTCTTGATCTTCTTGATTTCTCCACACTTTTAGCCACACTTTCCAATCAATAGAACTTAGCATCAGTTGCATAACTTGCATCTAATACGTCGTCTTTGTTTAGTCCTGATGTGTTGATGTTGACCTCTCTACTCTTGCCCCCTTCAACAAGAAATTCTAAACCCTAAATCCAGTTTATGCGTGTGACTTCGATCAGAAGCTTCGAACTCCTGTTACATTATTTTCGTCTCAACCACAAGCCGAGAGAAGCCGACAGCACAACCTAAACAAACAACGAAACTGCATCTTTCAAGCTTTTGGACGCAAGACTCGATGGTTGTTTATTACCTTTGTCGGAGAGTTTGGACTTAGAATCACTCGTGTGGATGCCAAAGTCATCTTCACTAAATAATAGCATCAACGCATAAACCAATTCAAGTAGCATCTTCGATTTTAGTTTCCAAGAAAATTCCATGTCGCCAACATAACTGAGTAGAAAGATTGTAGTTTTTGATTTGGGAATTTCGGAGAATAAGGTGTGGCAATTGGGGATTTGAGGGAAGTTTATGTTAGGCAAAAACGATATAGTTTTAGTGGGTAACGGTGTTAACATGTTTTTAACTGTTGACTTTTGAGGTGTTTAAATTGGCTTGGTCAAACGAAGTTTGTGATTTAAATGGAAAAAGTTAAACAATTTGACGTTATAAAAGTAATGAAAAAGTCTATCTTTATTCATAGCATAGAGGTTCTTTATATAGGAGATTACACCGTCATAGATAAATGTAACGATTACAAATCATAATATCTTGGTTATGAGTCATCCACAATTTGGTTCATAACACTATCCATTGGATACCATAACCATTTAGAGCTTATAATGTGCTTTAATGTTGCCTCATTAAAACCTTACCAGGAAAAATTGGGACAAAACCATGGTGAAGGAAAAAGAGTACAACACACATTACTCCCCCTGATTTGGACATTACTGAAGGTCCCTTGGACCTCTCCAATTTTCTGCAATCCGTGGGTGATGAAGATCTTGGGCAGAATATGCTTCGTCCTCGAACATGATAGTTGGTTCTTCTTTACCATCGGCCATGCCACAATCTGATCGAACATATTGAGTCATCGACCTCAAATACACACACACGAAATCTTGGATGATTTTGCTGTGATATGCGTGTACCACCATGTGTAAAACATAACCTGTCTGAAAACAAATCAACAAAACCAAATAACCTCTTTTTGGGCTGGTTAGTATAAAATAAACCAAAATCAAAGGCTTCTTCATCATCTTTCTTATGGACCAATCAGATCAGTGTCTAAAACAAGACTTCTGCATCGTCCATCTCAGGACTAAATGGACTTCTTTATCGTCCACCTTTGGACTGAATGGATCAGTGTCCAAAACAAGTGATCTCACGCCCATGTACTAGATAATGGGTGAGACTGGTCCATATTAAATCTCTTGAGTACCCTTTTTTGTATATAATATTTGATGCACAAAGATTTCATTGTTAATGTACTCAAGCTGTAATCCCAAACAAAACTTTGTTTTCCAAGATCTTGCATCTCAAACTCTTTCTTGAGATATTCAACTGTTTGGGAAATTGTATCCAGAGGTTCCTGGGATATCCAGATCATATACTTTGATGATTATCAATATTGTTCTCGAGAACTTGTTGTACTTTCAGCTCAATACCCTCTAGTACTTTCATTATCCAGTGGACCATATAAATATGCAGTCACTACCTCAATTTGCTGCAAGTCTAATTTTCTCTCTTATATAGCCAGACTTATGAGAAATCTAAAAGTAGTTGCATCCACCACATGGGAGTATGTCTCCTCATAATCTATTACTGGTCTTTGTGAGAATCCTTGTGCAACATCAGCTTTATATCTCACGATTTCTATTTTCTCACAAGACCCATTTATATCCACTGGTTTTAACATCATATGGGGTCTTAATCATATGGTCAAATACGTCTTTCTTCTTTAAACTATTTAACCCCACGTTTCCATTCAATCCAATCTGTTCTACGAGTGCGCACTCTTATATTGATGTGGGTTCATGATCTTCGCTTATATTCATAAATTCAAGTGCTACCTTATATGCAAATAAATCATCTTATGTCGACATTCCTTATTGGTTCCATTATGTTCCAGACATGATATAATCGATTGAGATTCATTATTATCAGGACCTTTAATACTTTGCAGCTTGGCGTCCCAAGCTACATTGTTTGGTACCTGTACCTTAGAGCCGGCCGGCCTTATCTCCATGTCTAGGATGGTTTCCTTAGTAACCTCGGATTTGGATTTTGATTATCATTCTCTGCACTTTTCTTTTGTTTCCGAGGATTCTTATCGTTTGGAACCTATTTAGTCTATCACGTTTCATACGTTGTCTAGACTCTGTAGCAACTTGACTGTTTGACTGTGTCTCTTCTTGGACATCAAATTCGTTGGTGCTTTACAAGCTGGTTTATATATGACTTAGTCATTCCTTTTCGGATCAGCAAATGTGTCTGGCATTTGATTAGCTAGCTTTGTAAATGTATAATCTTTGGACGTCTATTTCACATTCTTTAGTCCGGGGATCTTGCCAAGACATTGATGGTTGATTTCATTCTATTTCTTTTACCATTCTTTTACCAGCTTTATTATTTTTTTCTCCTCCTCGTCTTAAAATAATATGTGTACCTGGCCTCAAATATAATCACCCATAGTTGGCTCAAAGTACTTTATTATTGTGGGAGAATCATATCCAACATATATCTCCATCCTCCTTTTGGGGTCCCATCTTAGTTCTCTGTGGTGGAGCAATTAGTACATAGACAGTACATCCAAAAGTCTTATGATGGGGTATGTCTGGCTCTTGACCCGTTAATAATTGTGATAGGGGATATCTATGCTCACTAAATGGCCTGATGCGTATTAACTTAGGTGCATGTAAATTTCGTGTGGCCCAAGCTGTGAATGGGAGTTTTGACCTCATAAGTTATGGTCTATCAATCAGCTATTTGCGTTTTAAAAGATTTCGGCCAAGCCGTTCTTGGTATGGACATGTATCACAGAATTATCCACACTTACCCCCATGGACATACCATAATCATTTAAACGCTTGGGACATCTATTCACCAGTATTATCTAGACATATAGTCTTTATTTATGAAAAAGGGGCTCGTAGCCGTTTTACTGGTGATGGTCTAATGAGTTTCTCTTGTGTACATGCTACACACGTGAGATTCTTTGGGATAACTCTTCTTATCTTTTAATGTGTGCCTTTTGAATATCAATTTTCGCATCATGTTTGGACCAGGATGGCCAATCCGGTCGTGCCATAAAGTGTATATTTTCGCAGGCTTTTAGCCTCTATCATACTGATCTATGCATAGTCTAGGTCAGTAGAGAATGCAGGTATAGTCTTTAGGACTTATTATGGCCTTGGGAGATTTTATACATATATCTGAAGGAACTCTTTGTTTCCTTCGCCCATTGTTTCAATATGGAAACTATTCATTCTTATATCTTTAAAACTCAATAGGCTGCTCTTGCTCTTTGAGCTGGGTAAATATAAGGCATCACTGATTTCTAAATGCATACCCTTAGGCAGTAATATATTAGCCTAGCCATAGTCTTCTTTCAGACTGGCGATACCTGCTTTAGTACTTATATTGGCGTTTTTCAGTGTACTCATATAGAAAAATCATTCATTCATTTAATCTAAGCAGACAATGTAATAGAAATAAATTCAAGGAGATAAATATTAGAGAAAGCATACAAGCAAAGCAATCACACAAGTTTGATGTCGAAATCAGATTATCAACTTGATTCTTTTAGGCAATCATAAGTCTCATATTCCATAAGATCATCTTGATCATGTCAAAATTATTTTCACCATCTTTATAGACCAAGTGGATTTCAGGATTCTTCCCTTTCAGACTCTCTTTGATAGAAGTCACAAAAATGTTTGGGAGTCCTTCATATCTTAGCCCAATGGTTCCCCATTCCACATCTATGGCACACTGATTTGGTCGAGCTTTATGGTTTAAAGGATATACTACGGCCACTGCCTTGACCATGGCTCAAATTGGGTTGATACCCACGGCCTCTGCCATAGTGATTCCCACGGCCAAATGTGTTATAGTGGCCATGGCCACGTCCTTTCCACCCTCCACGGCGATGACCGTGTGGTCTATCATTCTGGATGTGGCCTTATTGGTATCAGGTAATGGGGTTAATCCAGGACGTCTCAATTCACTGTTTCTCATCAGTAATCCATTATTTTGCCCAGCTAGCAATAGACTCATCCACGGACTTATAGTCCTGGATTCTGGGATTCCTCCAATCAAATAGGGCATTTGGTAATAACACCGTTCTTTGGTGATCATATCTCGATTTTTAACTATGTCCAAAGGTCTAGAGGATTCTCTATAGTCAGATACTGATCTTTGAGACTCTTAATAAGATGATGGCTAATAATTAATATTGCCATGTATCAATCTTTCTCATTGGCATTATTGCCTTCTATGATACATTCACCAAGTCTTTTTGACTTTAGGATAATCTTTGTATCCAATGCCCATCGTAAATAATTATCTCCAGAGAGATTTAGAGCAGCAAAATCCAGGTTGATTTTCGACATCTCAACTCATATATCACTCAATATTTAGGTATAATTTTCATGCGGCCTTACTCTTAAAAACAATCAATTCGGATTTCAATCTTGTGAGGACAATGAGACTATCAATCTTAAAGGCATTTAATCAATCAGTCAATTTCTAGCAAGCCCCAGCAATACTATTTCTATGTGCTCATAATATTATGGTTTATCAAGACTAGTAAAAACGGATTCAATTAATCATGCAATTAGAGTTTAACAATCAATGGATTTTAGCAAGACTAGTAAAAAGATTTATTAATCACTCAATCAGTTTCAAAGTTGATTTTAGCAATTCTAGAATATAGATTTCAAGCATGAATTTCAATGAATCAGTTTCAAGGTTGATTGGTATTTAGTATAAACCATGTGTAAAAAATTTATCTAGTATCCGAATTTATCGAACCTCAAAAACATATAATCAGATCAATCAATTTAATCGAACTTAGCATACAATCTTAAACCTCAAAACATTAGATTTTATCATGAATCTATCAACCTAGCATACAGATTCTCAATTCTCAAAGACATCCAAATCAGATCAATATAACCTATCATACGGATTATTTAGGATTTCTATTTAAAACAGATCAGATTACAAAACTATTAATCCTAGCAGATGATATTAAACCTCAAGAATCATGCAATCAGATCATTCGGATTTTAAACAAGTAAACCTCAATCAATCTATCAACCTATCGTATTATATAAGAAAAGCAAGCTAGCAACCTATCGGATTCAATCAATGTTTTAACAGGCTGGTCGGTTTAAACAATTTTAAATCAGATGAACAATTAACCAAGCAGGATGAGAAAATAAATCTATCAATTTAACGGTCAAACAATTCTAGCAACATAGCATCAGATTCAATCAGATTTAAAACCTCAATGATCAAAACCGAAAACAGTTTTGATTTCAAAATATTCGATTAGGGTTTTAATATGTGATTTGATAATTATAGTATAATTAATTCTGATACTTATATTATTTAGGGTTTGTAGATATAAGGTTAGGGTTTATCGGATTTTAACTTGTAAAAACTGATTTGGGGTTTTAATCATGTAGAAACATGATTTAGGGTTTGGGGTATCGAAATTTTAGAGCTTCGATTTACTCAATTAGGATTTTTGATCTATTATCCTATGGTTTTGATTCATAAAGATTAGGGTTTTAGGGTTTCATTCTTTATCAATCAATCCATGTTTGATTATGGGTTCTTAGGTTTTGAATTACCTTTTAACCTTAGATGATTGTTGAATCGGACCACCAAAGGAGTTTAGCCGCGAGCTGGACATGAACGGGACGCGAGCTGGAATGGATCAAGTCGCTTCTATCGGGTCGCGGACGTCCTTTGTTGCTTGATCGGGAACGCCTTGATCGTCAGACGCGAGTTGTCTGATGCTGTCGCGAACGAGGAAGAGGTCGCGTGCTGGAGCTGCTCTCGGGTCGCGAACGTCTGAGCTAGGATCAGGAACGTCTTGGGCTGAACCTGATCGGGGACGCGAGCTGGAACAGATGCGGGAACAAGAGACGCGATCGGGGTTTAGGGTTCGTCGGATCGCCGGTTAGGGTTAGGGTTTTAGGGTTTTTTTATTTGGGTATTAGCTTAGGGATTTCGAGTTTCGTGCTGATAACGTGTTATAAAATTAATGGAAAAGTCTATCTTTATTCATAACATAGAGGTTCCTTATATAGTATATTACACCGTCATAGATAAATGGAAAGATTGCAAATCATAATCTCTTGGTTATGAGCCATCCACTCGTTCATAACATTTGAGATTTAAATAGTTCACTAATGAGTTAGAGATTTTATTGGCTTAGATTTGAAAGTTGGAGATTAATAAACATTCCTTTTTAAATTCTTTGTTTTTATGTTTTATTAATACATTTCCTAAAATGATTATCAATTACGAAAATCTGTAACAATAATTTAAGAAAATCAATTTCCCATTGCTTTATTTAGTTAAAGAATATCCCTATGAACTAAAAATCCAATCAGGCTAATATTCTGCGATTTTCTCTTAACCCATATAGTCTTTCACCCTTGATATTCCTATATAACCAGAATAAATATAAACCTCTCTATTCCGAAAATACGACCATAAATCTACATGAAGTATATTCTTTAATTCAATATATAAGCACACATTAACTTAAAAAAATACAGTAGCAAGGAGACCCATCAATGGTATTTATATGTATATATATGATTCTAAAATATATATACTATTAAAACATTATTTCTGTTTTTTTCTTTATTGAAAAACTAAATTTTACCTAAAATGCTTTTACTTTTCCAAAGAAATTTTAATTCTCAATAATAGCATATTAGCCTATAACTACATATGCAGTCCAAACAAATCATGGATTTGAATCATAATAATCAAGAATATTCATTAATTAAATGCTCAAATTTAAAAACCATAAGTATCATTTGACAAATCATTTTATTATACACAAATGAAATCTAATCTTAAATTAGTCCATAAAATCAAACTTTTAGTGGTCATACTTAATCATACACATAAAAATCATAAAGAACTATATCTTTTTGAAAACCCATTATACACATACAACATTTTAAAAACAACTTTAGCCAAATGTCTTTATTCTTTACAACATAATGTACTACAACAATATGACTACAGTCAATCAAGATCGCATTAAACTCGACCACATTATATATCATATCAAATCATTTTTATAAAGACTACTTCCAACTGGTTAATAGCGGGTTTTGAGTTTTTATCCGATTTCTTTCAGATTTTTTGTTAACGATTTTTTCATTAAATCTGAACCGGATTATATATGTGGTGATGGGTCTACTGGTTTGACCACGGATCTGTGTCGGATATGAAAATATTACTTGAAACTCAAACATTATAAAAGTTATAAATCATGCAAATTTTATCAAAACAGTCATAAAAATAAATATTTGTGCTTTGAAAGAACGGGTAAAAAAATAGTAGTAGCTTCAAATTCGAATTGGGATAAAAATTAGTGGAGATTAATGGTTAGAAATATAATATAAAATATGACAAGATAAACTCATTTTCAATTTAAAATCGATAATTCATATTGTTACTATATTTTAATAATGAGAACACGTTGTTCTTCGATATATAATATATATACTATTAAATCATACTTATCATGCTTAAATATATTTTGAACAATTACCATCCTTTGAAGAAAAAAAATGATAAAAACATAAAAGTTCAATTGTATTCAAAACAAAAAATAATGGTAGTTTTAATCAATTTTGGATCAATAAATGAAAAATAAATCTGCGTTTTCTAAGCGCAGATCAAAATCTAATCCATTGGCGCAGGTGAACTGAGATAGGTGATAGAAAACAGCGGCCATTTCGGTTTAGCCCCATGTCGGTTGCTTCTCCCACACACACCCTAACTTCTCATCAGTCAACAATCAAATATCTTATTCCTCCTTTTGTTTCTTTTTAAAATATATACTCAAAAAAAAAATTATATATTAAGCCTTTTATGGTTGCAGGAACAGAGACGAAGCAAACCTAAAGACAATTATGTGGACGGTGGAGAGTATGTCAAGCCAGAGGATTAAAAAGGTGTTGTTTGCAAGTGAATTGAAGGATTTTTTTGGGGCTATCAATCGGCCTAACGCTTGGCCAGCTTTGAGATTGTTAGGAGCCTTTGTGGTATTGGAGAATGGAAAGTCAAAAGTATAGCCCGGCTAGAAGTGTGATTCAAAAGAATTTGGTCCAATCTTTATGTTATGACAAGCAGGCCCGGCTCTTGGGTAGTGCGCATGGTGCATTTGCACTAGATCCAGTTTGTTTTTACAATTTTTAGGTAAGAATATTGTTATAAATCATATTGTGGATGTCCATAACCAGCCCATACTAGAGAGAGAGAGCCAGCGGCCATGAGAGAGAGAGAGAGAGAGCCGACGCCTAGAGAGAGAGACAGCAAACCCTAGTTTTCTTTTTCCTTATTAGATTAAGATATGTACTCTTTCCATATTTGTATTTCCTTTCTTTAGTCTTTCCATTATTCTATGACGGTGTAATTCCCTATATATAAAGGGCTCTTTATGTTTATGAATAATACAGAAAACATAGATTCTATTCTCTAGTTTCACAACACGTTATCAGCACGATAGAATCTAAATCCCTAAGCTAAAACAAACCGCCTAAAACCCTAACCCTAATCGGCGAACATCCTTACCGGCGAACCATCCTAATCCCGATCACGAAACCTTACATCCCGATCCTTGTTTGCAATCTATTTCCGATCAGCTTCAGCTCAAGGCGTTCCTGATCCTAGCTCAGACAATCTCGGCTTGTTCAACCTCAGCTCGCAAACAAGACGATCTCAGACAGCTCGCGGACAGCTCGCGACCCGATCAGCACGTTGTACAGCTCGCGACAACATCAGCTCGCGTTCCGATCAGTTCCAGGTTGCGGTTCATCTCTTTGGTGGTCCATTCAACCCTACTCGAGGTAAAGGTAATTCGAAACCTTAAAGAGAACCCATAACCGAATTTGATTGTTTGATAAGAATCGAAACCATAAAAACTACAAACCCTAATAGTATGATCTAATGTTGAAATCAAAACCATAGGGTAATAGATCAAAACCCCCAATGAGTAAATCGAAGCTCATAATCATAAGTTCGATTCCCTAAACCCCAATTGATCTAATGATCAAAATCGTTTTCCTAATACCTTTAGCCGCATACATGCATAATGCATGCTGTGCATGAAATCCATTAAAACCCTAAAGCTAATGCATAATCGATTTTATTCAAACTCTAATTAATCTTTGAGATCGAAATTGATTGTTTGAATGATTGTATGTTTGGATATAGTATGCTAGCCTTGATTAATTAAAACCGTATTGAATTTGATCACATAGAAATCGATTGCTAGGATTGATAATCTCATTCTTGAATTTGGTTGTTTGAATTGATAAAACCGATTGAATGATTTTCAAATTGAAGTCGTATTAATTGTTTGATCGAAACCCTAATGTCTTGAAATTAAAATCGAATACTATCTTGTTTGATTGATTAAAACCGAATGCTTGAATTGAAATAGAAATCGCTTGCTAGGTTAAATGATTTATGCATTCTCGTCTTGATAATGATCCGGCTAGTATTGATAGTTTTCATACATTCTCGAATGAACCCTAATTGTTGCATTGCTCGACTGTTTGATTGCAATTACACATTGAACTCTTAGAAAACCGTTTGCTAAGATTGAAAACGAATAACCATTGTATTGATTGCATTGAAACCGTTTGCTAAGATTGTAGCCGTGCGGCTTGTTTGCATCATGCATGCATAATAGTACAAACTGATTGCATATAGAATCTGAATGCTAAGATTGAACATGTATGCATCATATACGAATGACATATTTGCATCATACCTAGAATCCGGATTGCTTGAGCATATAGATTGCATTCGCTTGAACACTTTTAAATCTAAATTATGAAACATATGATTTCAGATGTCAAAAATCAATAACTTAGATTTTACTGCCTTAAGTCTCTCTGGAGATAATTACTTGCAATGGGCACTTGATGCTAAGATTATCTTAAAATCCAAGGGACTCGGTGAATGTATCACCGAGGGCAATAATGCAAGTGAGAAAGATAGATATGGAGCTATATTAATTATACGCCATCATCTTATTGAGAGTCTCAAAGATCAGTATTTGACTATTGAGAATCCTCTAGACCTTTGGACAGAGTTGAAAACGAGATATGATCACCAGAGAACAGTGTTATTACCAAAGGCTACGTATGATTGGAGGAATCTCATAATCCAGTACTTCAAGTCCGTGGACGAGTATAACTCGGCCCTGTTTAAGATAGTTTCTAAATTGAAACTGTGTGGTGAGGATATAACGGATAAGGATATGCTTGAGAAAACCTTTTCCACCTTCCACACAATCAATGTGTTATTACAACAGCATTACCGTGAGAAGGGCTTCACAACTTATGCTAATCTGATCTCTTGTCTCTTGCTCGCTGAGCAGAACAATGAACTGTTGATGAGAAACAGTGAATTTAGACCTCCTGGAACAAACCCATTACCTGAGGCACATGCGACCGTAGAGGCTAAGAAAGAGTCGAACCATGTCCAGAGTGATAGCCAACACAACTGTGGCCGTGGAAAATGGCATGGACGTGGTGGTCGAGACCGAAACTCGTTTGGTCGAGGCCAAGGCAACTCATATGGCCGTGGCTCCTATGGAGGCCGTGGACATGGCCGAGGCTGTGGTACATCTTTCAAGCCACAAAACTCGACCAAATCCGTGTGCCATAGATGTGGTATGGATAATCATTGGGCTAAGACATGTAGGACTCTCAAACATCCCGTTGACCTCTACCAAGAGAGTTTGAAAAGGAAGAATCATGAAGCTCATATGACTTATCAAGATGGTGAAGATGATTTCAATCATGAACGAGACGATCTTATGGATTATGAAACTTCAGATTGTTTAAAAGAATGAAGTTGAATTCGACATCTATGTTTTCGTGTTCTTTGCTTTATGTTTTCTATGTTTTGATTGCTTTGAACTTATTTTATTAATGAATGAAAGTTTTTATATGAAGTCTCTAAAGTATCATTCCGGGTATAGCCAGTCTCATAAAGGGCTACGACCAGGCTAACATCATGTTGCCTAAGGGTATGCATCTAGAGATATCTGATGCATTGTATTCACCCAGCTCTAAGAGAAGCCTATTGAGCTTTAAAGACATTCGAATGAATGGCTTTCATATTGAGACTAAGGGCGAAAGAAACAAAGAGTTCCTTCAGATCATAGAGATCGGCCAAGGCTATAAGAAAGTCCTAGAGTCTATACATGCGCTCTCTACTGGCCTTTTACTATGCTAAGGTCGGAATGATAGAGACCAATGCTGGTGAGTTCACGTCCCAAGCGTTTAATGATTACTGTATTTCCATGGGGGTAAGTGTGGAACACTCCGTGGCACATGTACATACACAGAACGGCTTGGCCAAATCATTCATAAAATGAATTCAGCTAATAGCTAGACCATTGCTTATGAGGTCTAAGCTTCCGGCCACAGCTTGGGGACACGCGGTCTTGCACGCGGCCGAACTGATTCGTATCAGACCGTCTAGTGAACATAAATATTCTCCATCATAATTGCTTACGGGTCATGAGCAAGACATATCCCATCTTAAGACATTTGGCTGTGCCGTCTATAATTGCTCCACTACAGAGAACAAAGATGGGACCTCAAAGGAGGATGGGGATATATATTGGATATGATTCCCCCACGATTATAAAATACCTTGAGCCAACTACGGGTGATTTATTTAAGGCCAGGTATGCGGATTGTCACTTTGATGAATCCGAACATCCAACCTTAGAGGGAGATAGCAATAAGCTGGTAAAAAAAAGATTACATGGAATCAAACATCCTTATCTTGGCAAGATCCTCGGACTCAGGAATGTGATTTAGAAGTCCAAAAGATTATACATTTACAAAAGCTAGCTAATCAATAGCTAGATTCCTTTGCTGACCCGAAAAGAGTGACTAAGTCATATATACCAGCTGCTAATGCACCAATCAGAATTGATGTTCAAGAGGGACACAATCAAGTTGCTACAGAGTCTAGACAACGTTTGAAACGTGGTAGACCAATAGGTTCCAAAGATAAGAACCCTCGGAAAACTAAGAAAGGTGCAGAGAATGAAACCGAGGTTGTTGAAACCCTAGACACGACCGCAGCCGTTCCTAAATCCCGGGACTTAACCGCGGCCGATCCCAAAAACCTAATAGCGATCGCGGCCGATCATGAATGCTTAGATGCGGCCGGCCCTGATGTATCTAATACTGATTCTTGGGACGCCAAGATTCAAGGTACTGAAGGTCCTGATAATAATGAGATCTCAATAAACTATGTCTTGTCTGGGATACAATGGAACAGAAAGAATGTCGAAATTGATGATATATTTGCATACAAGGTAGCACTTGAACTTATGGATTTGAATGAGGATCATGAACCCACGTCTATTTATGAGTGCACTCAACGATCAGATTGGATCAAATGAAAAGAAGCTATAAACGTGGAGTTAAACTCTTTAAAGAAGAGAGATGTCTTTGGACCAATAGTCCAGACACCATATGATGTTAAACCATTGGCTATAAGTGGGTCTTTGTGAGGAAAAGAAATGAATACGGCAATGTCGTGAGATATAAAGCACGGCTTGTTGCACAAGGATTCTCACAGAGACCAGGAATCGATTATGAGGAGACATACTCCCCTGTGGTGGATGCTACTACTTTTAGATTCCTGATAAGTCTGGCTATAAGAGAGAAATTAGACTTACGGTTAATGGATGTTGTAACTGCATACTTATATGGGCCACTGGATAATGAGATTTATATGAAAGTACCAGAGGGTATAGAGTTGAAAAACAAATCGAGTACTCGAGAACAACACTGTATAAAGTTGAATAAGTCACTTTATGGATTGAAACAATCAGGCCGAATGTGGTACAATAGGTTAAGTGAGTCCCTAGAGAGAGAAGGATACAAGAATGATCCGATCAGCCCTTGTATCTTTATTAAAAAATTCGCCCAGGGCTTTGTGATTATAGCAGTGTATGTTGATGATTTAAATATCCTAGGAACCTCTAGAGAGATTTTCCAAACAGTTGAATATCTTAAGAAAGAATTCGAAATGAAAGATCTAGGAAAAACGAAATTATGTTTGGGATTACAACTTGAGTATATTAAAGATGGAATCCTTGTGCATCAAATGACATATACAGAAAAGGTACTCAAGAGATTTAACATGGCCGACTCACACCCTTTATCCAGCCTCATGGTCGTGAGGTCCCTCGGCCTGGACACTGACCTGTTCCGTCCTAAGATGGACGATGAAGATGTCCTTGGTCCTGAAGTGTCATATCTCAGTGCCATAGGAGCTTTGATGTATCTGGCAAGTCACACGACCAGATATATGTTTTGCCGTGAATCTATTGTCTAGATTTAGCTCTTGTCCGACCCAAAGGCACTAGAACGGGATTAAACATGTTCTTCGTTACCTGCAAGGAACGAAAGACTTGGGTTTATTTTATACTAACCAAAACAAAGAAGGTTTAGTTGATTTTGCTGATGCAGGTTATCTTTCGGATCCACACAATGTTCGATCACAGACAGGCTATGTTTTCACACATGGTGGAACGGCCATATCATGGCGTTCCATGAAGCAGACGATCGCGGTCACATCTTCAAACCATTCGGAGATCTTGGCTGGTCATGAGGCCAGCCGCGAGTTGTTTAGAACAGGGGGAGTAATACGTGTTGTACTCTTTTTCCTTCACCATGGTTTTGTCCCACTAGGTTTTCCTGGTAAGGTTTTAATGAGGCAACATTTAAAGCGTATTACAACCCCTGTATGGTTATGGCATCCAAGGGGGAGTGTTATAAATCATATTGTGGATGTCCATAACCAGCTCATACTAGAGAGAGAGCTGGCAGCCATGAGAGAGAGAGAGAGAGCCGGCGCCTAGAGAGAGAGACATCAAACCATAGTTTTCCTTTTCTTTATTAGATTATGATTCGTATTCTTTCCATATTTGTATTTCCTTTCTTTAGTCTTTCCATAATTCTATGACGGTGTAATTCCCTATATATAAAGGACTCCTTATGTTTATGAATAATACAGAAAACATAGATTCTATTCTCTAGTTTCAAAACAAATATAAGGTTTTTTCTAAAAAATTTTAGGACTCTATTTTAAAAAGAAAATTTTAGGACCGTATTTTAAAAAAAATTATGTATCTTATTCTCATATAAATAAAATTTGCACAGGGCCCAATATATGATTGAGCCGGGCCAGGCGACAGGAGCCCCGGTTTGGTTGAATGAGGATCTTTTTGTAAATGTAAGAATTAGCCTGTGATGTGTTTTGGTGATGGCGGGGTATTAGGTTCCGGGGTTTGTTGCTGTTAGGGAGTGGTTGGGTCTGCTGGTTTTCTAAGAGGTGTAAGAGCATCTCCAATCCAAAACACTATTATAGTGTCAAGATTACATTATTTTAGTGTGATTTCAACACTAAAACTTTTTTCATCTCCAACCCAACTCCAAAACGCCATTTTAGTGTGATTTTTATACTAAACCTCTCCAATCCAACACTAAAAGTTACACTATTTTAGTGTAACACTATAATTTCACAGTGTAGAATTATACTGTTGCGTTAAAATGGTGTAATTTTTAGTGTTGGATTGGAGAGATTACACTAATATAGTGTGAAAATTACACTAAAATAGTGTTTTGGAGTTGGATTGGAGATGGTGCCATTCTCTTGTAATGATTTATGATAAATATAATCAACTCTCGATTGAAAAATAAAGAAAACAATATTTTAAGCTACAGTTGCTTCTATTTTTGCATATCATGAGTCCAGCGAAAATATTAGATATTATCCACTGCTAACTACAACTCACTACCATCTCTCAAAATATTCGAAACGAAACGTTGCTCCAGTTTCAAAGCTGCCAAAATTATTAAAAAGGGACAAAGTTTTCTCGGCTGATGGTCAAAACCTAAATGTTGATCTAAGTTTCCAAGATTCATATGTGAACTAAGAAATATAATTAAAAGGACTAATACGAGGATGAACTGGCAGACTGAACCTGAAGCAGGTGGTGGAAGCAATCGGCTGCGGTTGGACGGTTCTCCTGGTTCGGCTCCAAACACTTCCCTTGAAGTTCTCTCAACATCTTTGGCACATTAGTCAATCCACAAGTCTTTATCATATAACCCACTCCCCATACATCCACTTTCACCGCATGCAACCCTCTCTCCATCTCCGGAGCTTGCCTCCCATTCTCCTCCTCCTCTTCCTCGTCCATAGAGCGGTGCGGGTTAAGCTGCGGGGACTCAGCCGCTTCGTCAAACCCGCAAACAAACCATTCCGCGTCCGATGTGGTTGTCGTCATTTCCGCGCTTCTCATGACATTTTCCCATCTCATGTCGCGATGCATGAACGAAAGGTCATGAAGCGCAACAAGAGCTCTCGTCACACACATCAGAGACTCGATAAGATGATCAACATTACATGGTTTGACTCTTACTCCACGTGGCTTAAAACT
Source organism: Brassica napus (assembly GCF_020379485.1). Lineage (NCBI taxonomy): Eukaryota > Viridiplantae > Streptophyta > Magnoliopsida > Brassicales > Brassicaceae > Brassica > Brassica napus. Next base: position 39,520,609 of record NC_063452.1, on the reverse strand, counting down.
CAGTGATAGTTCCTTCTCTCTTGCACTATTCAAATGCTCCGCGTGTGGAACTCTTTGGTCGAGAAAATCGTAGATTCCTTTCACTACACTCCATTTTCTCTTGCTTGAGTAATACTTAGTCACCGTGTTAGGGGTTATCTCGGTCACGAAATCTCTATGACTAATTCTCTCGAAGTCGTTGTAACATAAATGCCTCATAGTGCACCGATCTGCAAGCAAATGTAAAAGAGAAGCGAGACGGTAACAAGGAACCAAGGCCTTGATTCTGTCCGACGGTGAAGAGACGTCGAATGAATAAAGATCAGTGCAGACCACTCGGTCTTGCGAAGAACGGCTCAAAGCGCAGAAGGTTACGGTGAACCCTATTGCGTGGTAACCAAGAATGTAAGGAAGATCGTCGTACGACCAAAGAATCTTTTTGACCAATAGAGAAGAAGGAACAGCTGCACCTTCGCGTACCTTCTCGACCTCTTCTCCTCTCCATAATCCGAATCCTTTTACGAATCCCACAACGTTTGGCCACTGATCTTGAACGTTTTCAACAAAAGAAGACGAATCCGGTTTGCGCAAAACCACCATATCGCAAAACTTTGAAACCATCCGGTTAACGCAGTCGTCCCAAAGAGGGATCAGCGAGTCTTTGCTGGAGATGACGGAATTAGGGCTTAAGCGGAACATTACGGGGCTGATGATATCATATGTGATTGCTCTACAATCTAGAAGCTCCGTTGTGGAAGTGGAGAAGAAGAGCTCTTTCCCCGGCGGCAAGTCTTTGTAGACGTCTCGCCGGATAGGAAACCGGAGATTTTCTGGCGGCGGTTCTTGAATGTACCGTCCTAGCTCAAATAAGCTTGGAGGATTTGCAGCCGGGACCCGCAAGCTACTCAAGTAATGCTCTGATGGGTCTTGGAACTCCAATGTTGATATTGCTGTGTACGCATTTGTTCACTCGTTAATAATACAAATTAACGACCTTTAAACTAGGATTAGAAAAAGACTTACATTTGTTAATTGGCACTGCGAGTGGAAGCTGAGCTCGACCAATCGAATTTGCCATATTAACTGAAAAAATAATAACATATGAAGATTAGAGTTTTAGTTGCACACAAAAAAACAATTTACATTGGAGTGTGCATTGATTTTCCTCTTTAACGTTGTATATATTTTTTTTTACTAAAGCTTTATTAATCAAACAAACCTGCCATATTAATAGCAAAATTCTCTGGAATTATGTGCATTTGTCTCTATAGGATTATTCTTTACATTTTCGCGCTCTACTGTATAACTTTACAGAGAGGTTCAGTGGACTGATATCGTAGATCCATAATATTTCCTCGCTCTATAAGAGTGTAGAGAAGATTCATAGGATTGGTTTTCCTCTTCAATTAGTTTATAGTTTAACCACAAGATGAATGCATGTGTGTGTTACCTGAAGGTGAAGGAGCAGATGATGATGTTGACTTTTGTCTTCCAAAGACTTTAAGATGTTGACCAGAAATGAATTTATCCAAAGAGAATCCTCTAAGAGGTCCATCGTCAAAAGATTCCATTGTACAAGCCACTATGGAATCATCCAAGTAGGTGAGCTCGTCTGCATTCAAGAAACTCGACCCACTAACCCTAATTCTCCCATAATCAACCTCTCCTTCTTCAGCCCACAAGTTAACCGATTCCTCCCAGGTTAACCGTATTTTCCCAATACGACGAAGATCTTTTAAAGATGAAGAGGAAGAAGGAATCGTCTCAAAAGAAGGATTGAAGTATGACCTATTAGAGAATAAACCTGACCCTCTACCAATGTTGTGTGTATACGGATATTGAGGATGATCATCCCCAGCTATCGATAATGCTAGTCTCTTCCCTCTTCCTAAAAAATACATAATTAATTTTTCTCAAACATTATAAAAATAACGAAAAGTCATAATTATAAACAGATTCAACTTCATTTTTATCAATAAATAATACCAGTTTCAGCTCTTAAGCTTCCCTATTTATCAAAAATAATCTATTAAGACTTAAAACACAAATTATATTAGTAATTAATTTGAAATGGAAATTTCTAGTTAGTTATTGATATAATTTATGAGAAACTTTTGAAAATGATAGCAAGACAATTTAAAAAAAAATAAAATGCACAAGCCGTATGCTATAATTGACTATCAAATAACAATGCACCTTTTAACAAGTCAATGAAATAATAAATAAACAAAAATAGTAAAGAAGTAATAAAAAAGATTTTACCGATCGAAGTGATACGGTTATTATCAACATCATCGTCTCTTGAAGTCATGAACGGTGGATGAAGAATAGGAGGAAGCGTCTCAACAGAAGGAGGTGTTAAGGTAACGTCAGCCGGAGCTCCGCCAATACAACGTTTAATAGACAGAGCTCTGGCACGTGGACCCATGAAAAGAGCCAGTTCTTGGTACACTTCTTCGTCGAAAGAAGCGGGAAGTCGATGTTGTTTCCTCTCGTAAGGAGAGAGCCTGAAGTAACTCTTACCATATTTCTCTCTATCTCCTCCTTTCTCCCACTCGTTCACTTTCCTAAACTCACCAAGCATGTTGTCCCATTTCGTACCGGCGATTTTTGAATCCCGGTTTACACCGTTTCGGTTTAGGAACTCAGCTACTTCCCTGTCTTTCTCAGCCCGTGTTTTCCCTCTTCCCTCGCCAGACCCGGAACCAGGCCCGGTTTCTTGTTTTTGGTACTGGACTCTCCAAGCTTTTGCTAGCCATAGCATCTCGTGTGGTTTCCATACAGGGCTCACGTATTTCCCTTTTCTGAATTTATGTTGAAACGAATCCGTTTCGAGTTGTTGTTTCTCGGTGTTAATACCTTCTTGTTCCAGCGGTGAAGATGCGGCGGTTTCAGTGGAAGAGGCGGCTACAACGGTAGTGGAAGGGGACGGTAATGAAGGGAATGTGGCAGCAGTTGGTAAGGTGGAAGGTGACGGCAAGGCTTTCCATTGAGGTGGAGAAAGACCACTGGAAGAGATGAAACGTGGTCGTTTGGGGATGATCGGAGCTCCCGGAGAAGAGACGGTGGCGATGAAGATCGGAGAAGGGTGGAAAGATTGGTGATGGTGGTGGATGGGTGATGGGGTTGGAGTTTGGTGATCAAGTGAAGAATCTTTAGGCGAGGAGATTTGATTTGGTGATGGTTTTGTAGCATCTCCTTTTGTTGTCTCACCCATTTCAAGAAGCACTCAAATTAAAGAGTGGATTAAAAATAGCCCAATATGAGTTTTTATTATTAAAAAGAGAGAGAGAAGGGAGCAAGAAGAACCAGATAATCTATTTTGTTTGATCTTTTGAGACTCAAGCTGATTTAGTTTATCTGCCTTTGGGGGTTTATGAAGAGTGATGAGTCAGACGACTATTAGGGTTTCTTTTTAGCTTTTTGGTGGGCTTTGCTTTTTGCAGAGAAATGAAACGAGTGGTGATGTTAGAACAACCTCATTTGGAATTTCTGGCAATGTGAGTATCTTGTACCAAAAAATAAAAATAGCTAACAATATAAAAATGAGTGGGTTCTCAAATATGATAACTCTGCCCAAAAGTATTTCAAATAAAATTGCTTTTAAAACCAAAATATATTTAAAAACTTGTACTATTTTCTTATATGTAAACAGAAATTTAAATACAAATACTATTCAATTTTAATCAGTCTACAATAGTAAAATGTTTATTAGAGTAGGCTCCCTTTAAGGCTTTCGCTCTGTTGTTAATATTTTCAAAGGTAAATGATTTAAATATCACAAAAATTATGTTAAAAACAAATTTACAAGAAAATATTTAAATAGCATTAATTAAAAATAAAATGACTAAATTACTTGAAACCTTGAACCATTATCATAGTTTACCTCTTAAATACTAAACCATAATCACTAAACCACAAACCTAAATATAAAATTAAAAAGTATTTTAAAATTTGATGTAATGCTATTTCAGAAGAAACTTATTTTGTATGGTATTTTGAACAAAATGTATTTTAATACTATCATACGACCTTTCTCTATAAATAATAATATGTGACATTGTATAAATTTTTGCCAAGTTATATAAAAATATCGTAATTCCTATTCCTCTTCCTTTCTATGTTTTACTAAAAACCACAATAAGCTTTTGTTTCACCCAAAAAGACCAGACTGGAAAAGCCAAATTAACCTTAATTCTTTGACTCTTTATATTTTTGTTTGCATTTGCTTAAGTATATATTTGCAAATGAGTTATAATTTTAGTTTCTTAAATATTGATTTTGAAAATGATAAAAGGCAAAAAGATACATTCCTTAATTACAAAATATTTTAAAGTAATATAAATACAGATATAAAATGTTATAGTTTATTAATTCACATAAATATAAAAACACTAAATACAGATATTTATCTCAATCGAGTTTTTTTTAGTTTAGTTCGCAAATGATTTACAACAGTATTCAAATATTTAAAATGTTGTCAAATGAAAGATGAAACAAATATATCATTTCTTACATTTACACTTTCAAATGGAGTATTGTATTTTATCTCACATGATAAACACAAAGTTACGGTTGAAAACAATCGTTTCTCATTAAAAAACCAAAAAAAAAACAATCGTTTTCGAACTTATCTACAAAAAAAAAGGGCTTACAAATTTATATGACCGACAGTAGATAACAAGATACCATAGTTTTAAGAAATATACACTATTTTTGTGACCACACATTCAGGTAAATTATGTTTTATCTAATTTGTAAAAATGTATGTAACATTTATTAGTGATGGATATTTACAGTCATTAATCAAACAAAGCATGATTTGTTTAAAGTTAAATATAAAAAGAGATACCTGTGGAACCTGGCGCAAATATATACTACTCAGTTTTTGCTTAACGTTGATTTGATGTTTGATTTTGACAACTAGAAAAGGGTCAGAAGTCCATCATCATTGTCCTTAAGACTGCAAACGCGGCTTAAGAATTAATTTCTCTGCTTATTATTTTGTTTTGACATATTATTATAATAAGGTTTTTAATACTCCTATTTCTTTTGCACCAATGTAGAATCTTTGGTGATTTTTGTTTTTCGCTAATTGAACAAGAAATAAAAAATTAAAAAGAGAAAAGAATAATAAATGTCGGAGGAAAAAGGGACTGAGAGTGTGTGTTTTGTGCGATAAAAGGGAGAGGGGAAGGGATGTGGACACATCGGTTCCATGCTTCTGCTCCATTGACTCTCATGCCAGTTTTACCTTTTCCGAGCTCTTTAACTCAAATTGTTTATTAACTTTTATCAAATTATAACATTACTAAAAATACTCTAGTATTAAATTTATTTTTTACTATAAATAGTTACAACATGTATCGTTTTACCTTATATTATTGTGTTCTCCAGCTCAACCCCACTAACCAAAGCAATTAAACGGAAAAAGTTAACTATACACCGAATCGTTGTTAATTTTGTCTACAGCGTCAGCGGTGTCCAAGATCCAAAATTGTTTACCTAATTCTCAATCTACATAAATTGGTGATTAGATTGTCACGATGTTACATATAAATTTAATACGAAAATATTTGGTCGATTGTGCCTCAACTCTGGTTATTCCAAAAGCGCATATTTTCAGAATCGAGTGAAGGTTGGAGTGTGAAGATGAAATGAACGCTGGAAACATTACCCCGGCCCTTTTAGCAAAAAGAAAAAACATTATCCCGGCCTTGATTCGACCTATATACAGTATGTGTGAGTATGTAATTATGCCCGTCTCAATGTTGACTTTCCAAACTTGAATTTGTTCTGTTGGACTTTTACTAATGTGCTACAAGTAAATTAATCGATGATCTTATAACTTGTTTGCAAAAAAAGAAGAAGAAGATAATCTTATAACTTGAATATGATAAGTCCTTGAGGGAAATGTAATAGGGGTAAAACATATAGTACGATGTCTTAAATAACAAACCGTTAAAACACAGAAAACAAGTGAAAAATGATGGGCACGATCACCAAACCATAAAAACTCATCTCTCTGTGCTATATCTCCAAATTTAAAATTTAAAACCCTAGTCTCTCTTCCTATATATACTTTTTCTCTCTCTAGGTCGGCTGCTGCTCACCTAATTAACAGACCATACACAAGCACCTTCTGTCATCACTTTCTTGTCACGAAATTTTCGATGTGTTATACACAAAATTAATTTATTGTTTCCCCAAAAGGGCACATACACATGCTGATGCCTCATCAATGAAGGTAAAATTAGCTTTTCTTGTTTTAACATTTCTAGAAAGGATTTGTCTTTGTTTCCACATCTATTTATAGGGAGGCATCACTTTCTTAGTTCTATCTTCGACGGTTGATACTATATCGACATTTTTTCATCATTTTTTCTATGTTATCCGGAGTGTAGATTAATTTCGGCTTTAAATCACATACACACACACATTATAAATATCACCTTAGGAAAGTGAAAAGAAGAAAAAGTGGTGGAGAAAATCAATACGGTCTCCTTTACGGAGAATATATAATCATGACTATATAATATGCATGCTTATGAAATGCTAACATTAATAGCTAGAGTTTGTCCAAGATGTGGAGCACCAGAAGAGACTGTTACTCATGTTATCTTTGAGTGCCCACCGGCCTTACAAGCATAGAAACTATCATCAACGACGTCGAGTTCTCAAATTTTTCCGGTATCTAGTATTTATGCTAATATGGACTATCTTTTTTGGAGAAAGAATGGTATTCTGCAGCCAGAGGATGATAGAGATCCTTATCCTTGGATAATTTGGTACATCTGGAAAGTTAGAAACGATAAATTGTTTAGAGGAATAGACAGAGACCTATTGGAACTAGTCAGATATGCAAAGAGTGAGTGCCAAGCTTGGTACAATGCAAGAGACACTGTACCGGTCCCGCCACATGCACAGACTGCTGAAGAAACACAAGCCTTAAGCTTGGGTAATATTTGTATGGTGGATGGTTCATGGACCTCCACCGCTCAGTATAGTGGAATGGGATGGGTTTGGAAGGATACAACGGGGAAGATTCAACTCATGGGGTCAAGGAACTTGAGGAGGCGGGAGACAGCTTTACACTCAGAACTGGAAGCGTTACAATGGGCAATGGAGAGCATGATATAACACACGACCTGTCAGAGGTTTGGGACGGACTGCAAGGATCTGATTGCAATGATGGAACAGCCACAAGCTTGGCACAACTTCTCAACTGAGCTGAAAATCATTCAAACTCTTCGGTTGTGTTTTTCGGACTTCAAGATCAGCTACTTTCCAAGGACACATAATGAGATTGCAGATTTGTTAGCTAGGAATGCACGTTCTTTTCATAGACCTTTATGTTTTACTGGTTGTTCTATTCCGGTTTGGCTTCCCAGATCACCTCAAGTTTGACTAATAGAATAGCCGTTTGCTGCCAAAAAAAAAAAAAAAAAAAAAAAAAAGTTAGAGTTCGTCTTAGAAAAAATAAACATTATAGTTAGATAGAAATTGCTTTGCCTCGCGCTTATATGAATTTTGTTATAAGTAGAGAAAAAAAAAGAGGAATTGGTGTATTTTATTCAATGAAAAAGGAGTCTTTTATATAAGATTACAATAATTTGGGGACAAAGTATAACTTGGAGAACAAGTACACTTGACAATCAAGTAAATCTAAGACTTCCCATATGGACATCACATAATATTCATAACACTTCTCCTTGATGTCCATTATACCGAAGTACTTTCAAAACGCCATAGGTGTTGCCTCGTTAAAAATCTTACCAGAAAAAACCCAATGGGAAAAACCATGATTAAGAGAAAAAGAGTGCAGCGCGTAATGACTTCCCTTCATGTGTACATACGTCAAGATCTTTGAGATAACACACTCCGATAAGGTGAACTAACTTCTTGAAAGTAGTAGTGGTTAGCACCTTGGTGAATAAGTCAGCGAAAGTTTTGCTTGAACGAACTTGTAGAATACCTACATCGTCATTCTTCTGTAGTGCATGAGTCTTCATATGATTTGATCATTTTCTTGGATTCTCTTTAGAACAATGATAGACTTTCATCTCTGATATTGTAACATTCTCCTTGAGCGTCTATCTTTTGTGTGTTCTTTGTTGCCTCGTTAATACCTTGACATGGAAAAACCCAATGGGACAAAAACCATGATAAGAAAAAAAGAGTACAACTACAAACATCATGATATTTCTTCCCCTGGAAACAATATCTTCAGGATATGCATTCTAGTCAAATATATCTCTTTTAGGAAATTGAGCTTAGCAGAATAGCTCGTTTGATTTCTATAATATCTAGGATCTTTAGACTTCTGGTCCATAATTTTCTTTTGACTTAGACAACAAATTCTTAGTCTATCTGGACTTCATGCCAGATATCTTTACATACACTCGTCTAATCATTTATCTTGTACATACGAGTTATTCATGCTCTTATTATAAAAGTTACTTTTATGACTTTATCCCTTGTCATATGAAATCACATATTTCAATCATAAAAAGATTAGTAATTTACTCATATTACATTTTAAGTATGGTACTTCAAGACCAAACATGTAAAAGCTTTTAATATATATCCCATGAAAGCGAATTTGCCTTAATTCGATCGAATAGCTAGAGTTCCCGGGAACGTGGTTTTGATATCATCAATCCTTCAGAGATTTTATCTTTTAGGGATTTTATCTCTTAGGGATTATCAGTTTCCAGTGGATTGTATAATTCAAGTTCTTCCTTTATTGCCAGACTAATACGGAACATGAAAGTAGTTGCATCTACCACATGAGACTATTCATCTTCACAATCAATTCCATATTGATCATTCTTTGGTGCAACGACTCATTTCTATCCCACTTGTTTTACACCTTCTAGTGTATGGACTATTGGTCCAAATATCTCTCTTTCATAAGAGTTTGAATCTTTGTCTATTGCTTCTTTCTGATTTGGCCAATCATCTCTTTGTGTACACTTTTCAATAGACTTTCTTTCATGATCCTCTTTCTCATTCATCATATCAACTGCTACTTTGCATGCAAAAATATCTTCGACGTCGATTTGCTTATTGGTTCCATTTTATTTCGTGCATGACATAGCTTATTGAGATCTCTTCATTGTCTCAGGTACCTGAATTTCTTTAAGTCATGTTTAATGTCTCTTCTGGAGATCATTCAAAAACTTTATTGCCTCATTTTGACCATTATCAGTATATGATCCTTTTCATATACGAGGATTCTTATCTTAGGAACCAACATGTCTACCACGCTGCAGGCGTGACTAGTAGTTTGATATTGTTCTTCTAGAACATTTATTCTTATTGGAGCATTTAAGCTAGTATATGTGACTTGATCACTCTATCTATATGGGTCAGTAAATGTGTATAGCAATTGCTTTACTAAGCTCTACAACTGAATTATCTTTTGGACTTATATTTCACATTTTATTGTAGTCCGGGGATCATTGATAATTCATTTCAAATTATTTTCTTTTCCAACTATTTATTTTCTCCCTTTTATGTTAGAAATACTAATTCACTTTTAGCATTCATATCGAGCCTTACTTATATCCTTCAGGGATGGCTCTGGATTCTTAAGTATCAATGAAGATTCATATCCAACATATAATGCCAACCTCATTTGAAAATTCATCTTAATTAAAGCTCTATGGTGGAGCAATTGGAATGTATATTGCACATCCAACATTCTTTGATGGAAAATGGTTGGTTTCTGACCGAATACCAATGACGGGGAGAACCAGTGACTACTTGTTGGCTTGATGCGAATTAGTGTTGCTTAAAATATTTAACATTTATCCCAGTGATTTTTCTATAGTCGTCAAAGAATTTAAGAAGTGGATTCACCAGTATTATAAAGACGCATAGTGGGTGATCAGTCCACTAACATCTCCTTTATTCATGCCAATAACTTCATTTGGCCGGTGAAAACCGTATTACCATTTTATCTTATGAGTAAGCAACATATGTGAAATCATTCGCAAGAATCTTCTGGTTCTTCAATGAATATTCACTTAAATCATTATGTATCTTTTCGCATCATTACTGAACCAAAATGGTCTAACTGGTTCATGCCAAATGTTTTGTAAACTTCTGGTTTACTATAATTTTATCTCCATTACACTAATATTTCTGATTTGAAATGTATATAGCATTTATTTTGCTTATTGTCTCAACATAAGTGTCTCAAAATCCTACATATTTAATTTGAGAATGATTCATCAATCTTAGTTTTAGTGCAAACATAATCTTTTGGATGTTTCACTTATCATAAAATGTGAGATTGTTTAACTCTTTCCCTCGAGATAATAACACTATAGGTTTATCAATCTCGAATGAATCTCATTTTTGAATCAACAACATACCCTACATGGGTCATGTATTTTTCTTAGATCCTTCTAACTTTCGAGACTTATAAGAATACAATAACTTAAGAACTTTAAATTGCATTATTAGGATCTTTAATTTGCATTCTTAAGAACTTTAAAATGCAGTCTTATGTGCAGTAATACTATTTACCCTTATGGAGCATTCATATATCCTCTTTTTGAACACTCTATAAGCTTTATATTAGCTTGTATTGTACTCACAATAGTTTTCTTTCATCTTTAGATGAATGAAGCATATCTCTTCTTTACTTTATTTTCTCAACTTCAGGTGAGAGTATGGATTCTAAAAATAAACTTTTTGAATCTTGACCTTATTTATATCCACATTCACATCTACAATCACTTTTATGTTCATTTTCTTGAACAATACTATTTGTGTTGATTTTCTTTTCACAGTATAAATGTCATATTCTCTTTAAGAGATTAATGGATCATAATCAATTAGACGTGATTTATCATTTTACATTAATAGCTCACTATTTTTCTAAGTCTCAAGGATACAAGGTATAAGTATAAATTTCTTTAATCTCTTTTCTCAATCATGTGTCTGCTGGACAATATTACTTGCGTAAAAAATAATATTTTTCAATATATATGCATTATTAAAAATTTGTTTGAGAAATTTTACTTTTAAACTTAACATCCAACATATTTGGCTTTATTTAAATATTTCAGATCTTATAATCTTTAAATTGTAATGAGCTTTAGGTCATCATTTCAGGTGATAATACCTTGCTTTAGATTATGCTCCAAGTTTTATGGAACTTAGGTCAAGCCTTAAATTTAAAACTCTCACATGTACACCAATCGTAATGAAATATAATAATAACGCTATTTAGAAATATGTATCAACTGTCATCATAAACATTTTACTATATTAGAAAATAAAAAAAACTTGTAGAATAATTATTATATGTGTTAGTTTCCTATTCTCATTCTATTTAACAAGGTTTTTATCCAATCAGTAAACAAAATTGTTATCACATGTATCAACTTTCAAGTAAATTACTTTACCTATCAAACTTTTATCAACCTTATATATAAAGCATGACAAAATAATATTTATCTCGATAAGAAGGGAATGGAGTGGAGAACTGGAGAACTAACAATATGTTTTCAGCTGATTATGTTTTAATATAATATCTTCTCCTTAGTAGAAAATATATAATCCCGAAATACTTCAAATTTGCTCATACAAAATATGGCTATTATGTTAGTAAAACATAATGAACAAAAAATAGGTAAAATATGTGTATGCTTAAAGTGATAATTATGACATAGCATAGCACCAAAAGTAAACCATAGTATAAACGAAATTATATTACACGGTTACAATATATAATACCACAAGCCGGTTTGATAATTAGGTAACGAAATATATATGCAAGCTACATTTTAACCTCTGGTAACTAAATCAAGCATAAAGAATAGTAACTACCAAAAATTTATTGAAGGAAAATATCATACTTTCTTTTTAATGCATTAGCTTTATGAATTTCATGAGTTTAGTCTAACTCTAAAATGTAAACATGCTTTTATTAATAAACGTAAATCTAGTCTCACAAATATTCATTCATATAAACTCTAGTAATTTCAAAGTGAAAACGACCAAGTGTTTTAATAATCCTCAACTCATAGAAGAAAACAAGTGTCATCTCATCAAGCAATCAAACGGATGACCAATTACTATACATAATCAGATTAATGAAAAACGAGTTTATTCAACAATTCATCTCTTTTATGTTCAAAGCTATATTTCGATATGGTCGAGTATTAAAACACTACAAGAAAACTTGCTTTTAGCCACAACTTAGCCACAAAACTTTTGTGGACAGTATAAAACAGCTACAAAATATCCGCAAAATTAGCCACTACTTACAAAATCTAAAATTTGTGGCCATTTGTTGTTTTTTTGTCGCTCCATAGCAGCAAAATAACTTTTGTGGCTATTCGAAGAAACACAGCCACAATTAACTACAAAAATAAATTGTGGATATACATTTCCACAAAAATCCCCCACAAGATTCATGGTTTCCGTATCCACAACTTTACTCGCGGATAATTGTTGTTATATAGCTACAAAATGTACTTTGTGGCTATCTCGAGGATAAAAAGCCACAATACGCTTCAGAATAAATTGTGGACATATATTATCCGTAAATATCCACAGAATTTTTCGTTAACATTTTAAACACATACTTAAATTGTAGCTATCCGTAGAAATATAATTTTTAAAATTGCATGTGGTCACAAATGTGGTTGTGGTTATAATATTTAAAAGATTATAATGTTAAGAAAACATATCAGCATGTTCAAATCTGGTTCCATAATTAATTACATTAACTATCTACGCTTGTACTAGGATTTGTACGATACATTAAATATATACATTTTTTACTTTTTTTTAGGTTGCAGGGAGAACATATCTTTATATTACCAAAAAAAAAAGATAAGAATTTTTTTTTAAAAAAAATGAAGATACAAAGTAAAACAATTTCACATATCACTAGGCATTTCAATTCTCGGTTTGCTTCATGGTTTGGTTCTTCGGTTCTAAAGGTTTAGGATCCATTAAAATATTGAGTTTGGTTTTGTTTTGTTTATTTCGTTTTTTTTTGTTTGGTTTGGGTAACCAAGTTGAAATCCTTCTTATTTCCAAAGTAATCTAAGATACTATCCGGTTTTGATTTTTTTGTTAATTTGGGTTAAAAATAAAAAAAAACAATTTTTTGAGATTAATATCAGATATTTTGGGGTTGCAGATAAAAACTCGAATAATTCAGAAAATTTTAATAAATATTGGATCAAAATTATATTAGTCATTTAACTTTTTGGTTATTTAACTTATAAATAATTTTAAGTTATTTTTATTTTTAAAATAAATATAATTAGTATATATATATAGATATATTATATTATAGAAATTTGGGTACTTATTTAGCTCTCGGTTTGGTTCGAATTCAGTTTTTTTTTTGGTTCAATAGATATATATGGTCCACTAATATAACTGTTGGGATTCAAACTCGAACCAAACTTATTTTCCGATTTAGTTTAATTTGGTTCTTTGGTTCCAGATAAATGTGTGAAAGACTAGTTGCATCAATTATAAAAAAGCTCGGAAAATAATTCTTTTAAATATTTAAGAAGTAGCCATAGACTAGCATCATAACTACAAAAGATATTAACTAGATTTTGGGACCGAAAAATAAATGATTCATCGCAACACTATTAAAGAGTAAACACAAAAAATGAGTAATGAAGAATCATATATTATTGACAAAAAGAAGAATCATATATTAACAAGTCACATGTTGTACATTAAATATAAGTCATATAATCAATCTCTCATAAGGTTGTAAGATGCATATTTATTGGTTCAGACAAATAGTTGATGGGGCAAAGAATATACTCTTTAACCACAAATATAGCTATCTAAATAATATCTATATTTGATGGAGCAAAGAATATATTTTCTTTAGCCTCAAATATAAGTACGTAAAGAATATGTATATTTGATGGGGAAAAGAATATATCTTTATAATATTATTTGAGAAGTCAGTTTTCTACGTGTCATGCTCACGTTAATCTTTACAACGGTTATTTACAGAGATACCCTTAATGAATTAAAATATTGAATTAATATATTATTATTAATTTTTTTGTTTAGTTTTCTTTTTATTTTTTTCCAAAACATATATAAAAAGAAAAAATTATAAAGTTTAAAAACGAATTTAAAAACGAAAATATATGTATATAAAATATGATTTAATTAAAAAGGAAAGTTCCCAAAATAGTAATATTCCGTTTAAAACATATTTTTACCGAACAAAAATATACTTATAACCGAGAAATAAAACTAATTTGATTTGAATTAATTAGAATAAAAAATAATTTTACTTGAGTTTGAATTTGACAGAATTTATTTAACTCGACTAATCCAATTTATATCCTAAATCAAAGATCTAACCACAATTAAAATATATAATTTATAATAATAATATATTTATTTTTATACATATTTATTGTAGGATGACTCAAAATATATTAATAAATAAAAATAAAATATTAACTAATTGTTACAATATAATTAAATATATATATGTATGAGTCTTCAGAATATTATCATTATATTCATTTATGTAATTTTCAATAAAAACTTCATTTATTCTTTACTTAATTTTAAGAAAAATATATATTACGTTGTACATCATCTTACTAAAATATATTTACATATCTGGAAAAACAACCAATCTAAATGCAAATAAGAATTTAATCAAAATTTACTATATTTAGAATAAAATATTATAGTCCAATTCGGAGAAATAGATGCAATCCAACATACCTAGGTGATAAAAAAATCGATTGTTTACCCAGAAACAACCAAACCGACTAAATAAAACATATCCAAAATCATATGTCTAGTTAAAATAATATAATATTATCAAAACAAATTATACAAATAAATTATAAATTTAGTTAAAGCCAAAAGTAAATATCAATTAATTATAATATATTATCTTTATAAATATTTATATCCGTGCATGATCACGGGAGAATCACCTTGTATATATATACATTAGATGGAGCAAAGAATATATTCTTTTTATAAATATCAATTAATTATAATATATTATCTTTATAAATATTTATATCTGTGCATGATCACGGGAGAATCACCTTGTATATATATACATTAGATGGAGCAAAGAATATATTCTCTTTAGCCATAAATAATTGATGGGGCAAGGACTATTTGTATTTGAAGCCTAAGATGATTATAAATTGTAAACAAGCTCGACATCGTTTCATAACACAAGAAACAAACTTTCTAAAAAATGGGAGATTTCTTTCAATCAAGAGAATGGATGTATAAAAGATTAAAACGTTCTGATCATAGTTTGTGCGAGAAATTTATTGAGGGTGTAAACACTTTTATTTCTTTTGCTTGTAATCAAGCATTTTTTCTTGAGTGTGGGAAGTTGTTTTGTCCTTGTAAAAAATGCAAGAATCAAAAATATCGCGATGTTGATACAGTGACGAAACATCTTATGTTGAAAGGATTTACAGAAAATTATTACTTGTGGACGCATCACGGAGAAAATTGGCAATACAATGATGGTGAAGCATCAGGAAGTCATCATGTGATGGAGCATGAACCATGGGGTGATTATTCTAACAATGTTCCAATGGAGGATCAGTACCATGATTCCAATACAGATTTTAATATGTTACCCGGTGATGCTAGTTTTCCAGAAAACGTCCAAGAGCCAGCTTACGAAAAAAAACATGATGCTGTTTTTCAAGCGTTAGAAGCGGCAAATCAACCTTTATACGAGGGGTGTACTGATGGAATTTCTCAACTGTATTTGGCCTCAAAAGTGATGAATTGGAAAACCAATTTTAATCTTTCAGAGGAATGTCTGGATGAAATTACTGAAACCTTTAAAGCTGTTCTTCCGTCGCCTAATATTGCGCCTAAATCGTACTACGAGACAAAGAAGTTAACGCGGTCTCTAGGGTTGCCATGTCATAAGATTGATGTGTGCGAGGATAATTGTATGCTATTTTGGAAAGGGGAAGATAGTAAGTTACTACATTGTCGCTTTTGTAAAAAAGACCGTTATGAACCAAATGTCGGCCGATCAGGGAAGAAAATACCAAAGCAAAGGATGTTTTATCTGCCTATTACGGATCGGTTGAAGCGATTGTACCAATCAGAAACGACAGCTTCACAAATGAGGTGGCATGCTGAACATGTGTCCCCCGAAGGACAAATGCATCATCCCTCAGATGGAAGAGCATGGAAGCATTTTAAAGAGGTATATCCTAATTTTGCTTCTGAGAGTCGCAATGTTTATCTGGGTTTATCAACCGATGGATTTAATCCAATTGGTATGAATGGACAATCATATTCTGTATGGCCCGTCATCGTGACACCATACAATTTACCCCCCGGAGTGTGCATGAAAAGGGAATATTTCTTCCTCTCTATATTAGTGCCAGGGCCAAAGCATCCAAAGAAAAGCTTGGATATATATCTGCAACCGTTGATTGAAGAATTACAAAATTTATGGAGTGAAGGGGTGGAGGCTTACGATGTCTCACGAAAAGAAAAATTCACGATGCGAGCGGCCTTGATGTGGACAATTAACGATTTTCCAGCATACGGGATGTTATCTGGATGGATGACCCATGGAAGGTTGGCTTGTCCGTATTGTATGGATGAGACCAAGTCGTTTTGGTTACCAAACGGTAAAAAACACAGTTGGTTTGATTGTCATAGAAAGTTTTTGCCTGAAGGACATCCTTATAGGCGGAATGTTAAAGATTTCTTAAAAGGTAAAACTGTCCATGATGATCCTCCACCATGGTTAAACGGAGAGGAAATATTACATGAAAGAATAAATAATATACGTGGACTGCGTAAAACAGTTGATTGTGGAGGCAAAGGACATGACAATCCTACTCGATCTATTGAAGGGTATGGTGTTGATCATAATTGGGTGAAGAAGAGTATCTTTTGGGAGTTACCTTATTGGGAGAACCTACTTCTTCGACACAATCTTGATTTTATGCATATAGAAAAAAATTTCTTTGATAATCTGGTTAACACAGTGCTAAATGTACCTGGGAAGACAAAGGATAGCATAAACTCAAGGATGGATCTCCCTTTGTTTTGCAGAAGACCCGAGTTAGAGATTTCCCAAGATGGAAGAGTGCCTATTCCAATCTTTAGACTGTCGAAGGAAGGCAAAGAAAAATTTCTAACATGGTTGAAGACCGATATTAAATTTCCAGATGGGTATGTTTCGAAATTTTCACATTGTGTTAATTTGAACAGTGGAAAGATATCAGGATTAAAAAGCCATGACTGTCATGTCATCATGCAACGACTTCTCCCAATTGCATTTGCGGAACTTCTTCCAAAACCTGTTCATACGGCAATTTCAGGTATTCAATATTTGAAATAATTATTTTTTTTTTTTGCCAAAAAGATATAATACTCTTGCTGAATATTTTTAATTAATATTCTTATTTGTTTTATTTGTGTAGATATCGCACTCTTCTTTCGAGATATATCTGCCAAAATCTTGAAGATTGAAGATGTTGCTAGACTGAAAGAAAATATTGCAATTATGCTTCGCAATCTTGAAAAAATATTTCCACCGACATTCTTTGATGTGATGGAACATCTACCTGTCCATCTCCCAGATGAAGCTTTACTAGGTGGTCCGGTCCAATATAGGTGGATGTATCCGTTTGAACGATACATGTATCATCTGAAAAAAAAGGTTAAAAACAAAGCCAGGATCGGAGGATCAATAGTGGCTCAGTGTGTGAATGAAGAAATTTCTTACGTGACAAATAATTATATTGCACCTTCAACAGTTCAAGTCCCTGAAAAAGATGTCAACGAAATCAGATTCACTTACAAATATCTTGATGTTCCAATAATGTTCCAGCAAGAAGGAAGAATCAGTGGAAAATCAAGTAGTGCATGGTTAAATGATGAAGATTATAATATTCTTCAGACATTTTTATTGCTTAACTGTGAAGTATTTGAACCATATGAGAGGTATGTTATGTTATTTATAATTAATAATGACGTAGATGGTTATTAATATATAATGGATATCTAGAAAACCAATAATATATATGCAGGATGTTTGAAGATTATATGATGGATAACCACCCAAACATAACTTCTAACGATATGACAAGAGCAAAAGATGAAAAATTTGCAATGTGGTGTAAAGATTACGTAAGTGCGAAAGTTATATACATGTTATAACATATTATATACATGTTTTTATCTCAGCTATTAAATAAGAAATATATGCAGATTAACAATGCTAGCAAATCATTTGAATTTCCATTGTGGATGTTGGAATTTGTACAAGGTCCAAAGCACCAAATCAAGTCATGGCCTATGTATTATTCGAGAGGATATCATTACCACACACAAAGCCATGGACAAAATAAAAAGACAATGAATTTTGGTGTTTGTGTTCCTGGAACTACTGAGACCGAGTATTTTGGACTTATCGAAGAAATATTCATGATAGAGTATCACGGTGCCGTTGGGTTAAAAGCCATGATTTTTAAATGTCATTGGTTCAACATCGATCAAGGAATACGAAGACATCCATCTGGCATTGTTGATGTTTGCCCACAAATGCATTATGACAAGTACGATCCTTTTATATTACCAGAACAATGTGATCAAGTATGTTATGTTCCTTATCCTCGTCTACGATCAAGAAGAGAAGAATGGTGGACAACAATAAAAGTTATGCCGAGAGGATTTTTTGAAACTAAAGAAGTTTCTCAAAATGCAATACAAAACAATATTGTTGATCATGTGATACCATCCACTAATATTGTGCGAGTCGAAGCACATGCAGTCCAAGATGATTCAAATTACGAACCGATGCCAATGATTAATCCAGAAGATGAATATTTATCTGAAAATGATTTTATCGATCAGTATGACGAATATTCTGATTCAGATTCGCATTCGGACTAATAATATTGTATGAATAAATGGTTAAAAAAATAATGTATGTGTTATAAAACAAATAAGAAGATAAATAATAATTTGTAATGTATTTAATATTGTATGAATAAATGGTTAAGAAAATAATGTATGTGTTCTAAAACAAATAAAAAAACAAATAATAATTTGTCATGTATTTAACTTAATTCCTTTGTTTTAATATTGTTTTTAATTTATTTTTGAATGCTAAACTTTATCAAAATTCCTATTTAATTATTAATAGTATTATTGTAAAATACTAACCACAAAATTCTTAAGTGGCGGGAGTAATTTCCCGGGTATATAACTCCCGTAGAAACAAATAGCGACAAGTAGATTGGTAACAATCTAAAAATTAGAAAGTAATCACGAAATTTTTCACTTCCCGGGTTGTTTTCCCGGCTAAACCAATATCAGCCACTTGATTTATTAATTGAAAAAAAGGAAGCTAATCTACTTGTTTGCTCCGCCTACAAATATTACGTATCTATCTTGTCCTCTTCTCACAGTCAATCTCTATCCTTTTCTCACAGTCAATTTAAAAAAAAAAAAAAGCTAACCCTCAGTATCCTTTCTCTCTTCCTTACGTTCCTCTGTTTAAGGTCAGAAATCTCTTATTTGTTTCCCTTTTAGATTCGTATATTGAAATCTGAGGGGTCAATCTTCTGGGTTTTTAATTTTCATGTTCTGTTTCGTTTTAGGGTTGGGGTCAATGTACATCCCATATTTGTAATGTTCAAGTATTTGTAATGTTTTTTTTGTTCTTTTGCAGATGAATATCCTACGTGGTTCTTCTTCAAGGCCAGCTAAGAGGAGCCGTCAAACTTGTCTTCCTCCTGGATTGAACAGGCCTGCTACGTCCGCTTCTCTTCCTCCTGGAGCGACCAGGCCGGCTTCGTCTGCGTCTCGACATCCACTTCCAAGCTTAGCTGCTGTGATGAGTGCGCCAGAGAGACGTAACATGCCTCTTCTCCATCCACAAAGGCCCAATGGAACTTTATGGTGAGTTCAGTGTTTCAGTTATTTGTTTGTCGTTTTAGTGTTTGAGTTATTTTTAAAGTTCTGTCTTTTGAGTTATTAGTTCAGACATGAACTAAAGGATAAAGATGATTTGTTGACTTGATAACGTCTGTTTAAAACGACTGTATTTTTAATTATGTGTTTGAGTGTTTAATTTATTTGTTAAGTTTTGTATTTGAGCTATGGTTCAGACAGTGGTCTTGTACTAGGTCTAAGGGCTATTGTAATGCTTTGAGTTTACATTGGTCTTTGTCTCATCTAACAAAATGTTTTGGTGCTTTTGTTTTCATAGGTTTGGGATAGACGATTGCATCCGGAAAGATGTAGTGTCAACATATCAGTCAAACTTTTGGGGACCATGGTGGACCTACAGAATGGTGCCAGATGAGAAGAAGGTCGCTTGGTGGACTAGTTTTCTGGTAGCTTCTCTAGATTTACTTTGTTTATTGGTTGATATAGTTGTATAAGCTCTCACCTTATTCTAATTAACTCTGTTTTTGTTGTAGCAACAATACTATTGGGATCCTAAGCATCACAGTCAAGTTCGTTTTCAGTGGGAACAAATTCTGAAAAGCTCAATTAGAGACCTTGTAAGCAAGAGGAGGAGATCAGAAGAAAAAAAGAAGCCAGATTTTATTGGCCTAGCAGATTGGAACTTGATGCTAGAGACTTGGCAGGAGGAGCCACACCAAAAGAGGAGCAAAACGAATTCTGAGAATGCTTCCTCAAACCCAGATGGTTTAGGCACTCACCGTCATACTTCAGGATCAAAAAACCACAAGCGTTATGCTTATGACTTGGTTAGTCAATTTTTATATTCCATCAGCTTTATCTTCTGTAACTTACATAAATTTTTTAACACCATTTGCAGACTGTTAAGGCTGGTGGAGTAGCACCTCCAGTCACTGAAGTAGTGCGTATGACCCATACTCGCAAGGATGGCACTTTCATTGACAAAAGAGCAGAAGGTTTTTTGAAGGCTGCCGAGGCTCTTGCATTGGAGCGATCACAAGGTTCCTGTCTGACTGATGAAACCCCATCAGCACCCTCTACCCAGCAGCTCAACGCTGCTTACATTGAAGTAAGAATCTCCTAATCTAACTTACATAATCTATTTTAATAGCAGAATGAATTTAGTTTTGCATAATGAATTGATCGACACTGTTTTGTTTGTCTATATCCATGAGTCTTTTCAAAAAAAATTTCTTGTAGGTGGCAACCAATGGCAAAGGGCGAGTTTATGGGCTTGGTTCAATTCAGGATATTGATGATGAACCAAGTGAGACTGCACCAGCATCTTTATTTACACATGTGGCAGTTGATGGACGCTTGACCACCATGGAGGGTGTTGTAACTTGCTTGAAGGATGATGTTTCTGGCTTGAAGGAGGATGTAATTGGTATTAAGCGAGGCATTGAGGTTCTGATGAAGATGAATGGAGTGGACCCTGTTACCTTTGAACCTATTCAGCGTGAGAGCGATGCATCTGATCGAACTCCCCAATCAAGCCAAGAACTTGACCAAAATTCTCCCGTACATTAACTCTGATCTTGGTGTTTTTTGTGTTTATACTAAGTTAAGCTCTAACATCACTAGATGTCTTTTGTAAAAACATCACTAGATGTCTTTTGTAACTTCTGAAGAACATCATTAGATGTCTTTTGTAAAAAAAATTTATAATTTTAATGGTATTTGAATGTTTAAATTAATTATTATGTTGTTTAATGCTTTAAATTTGATTTCAAATTATTAATCAGTACAGTTTAAAAAATAAATCAAAATTAATAATAAAGCCACAGAAAAGCACATATAAATTTGTGGCAATTTTTAAAATAAAACCACAGATTTCCACATAATAAGTTGTAGTTATAAAAGCCACAAATACAAATAATTGTGGTTATTTTGTGTCTAAATTTCCACAAAACGTTTTGTTGTTATCAGTAGAAATAAAGCCACGATTTTAAGTGGCACGAGTTGTGGCTAATAAAACCACAAAAAAATTGTGGCTAATTGCGTATTACATCCACGATTAGTTTTGTGGCTGTTTGTAGAATATTCTCTACGGTTTAAAATGTGGCTTTTTGTAGCAAAAATTGCAACGAATCCGAGTTAGCGCTATTTGTGGCCATTGTCCACAAAAACCGTTTGTGGCTAAGTCGTAGAAGCACAGCAACAAATAACAACGCTTATTCGATTGCCACAAGCCCGTAGTCAACGAAATTTTTTTGTAGCGATTTGTGGCTAAGCGTTAAATAGCCACAAATATTAAGCGATAGCCACAACATTTTTCATGGCTAATTACAGAATTTCTTGTAGTGAAAAGAGCTAGTGAAACAATATGTCAACAAAATATGAATCTCATTTAATCAAACAAATTTCTAGATCAGTACCAAAGCATAAGAGTAGTAAAGATGATAATATGCATAACAAAATTAAACGAAATCAATCTACCGCAGATCTACAATTATGAATCAATAAAGCATTAAGTAAATTAAACATCGACTTGCAAGGTTACAAAACTGTTCCAAAGCCAACATGAACTACGCATGCCATGGATTAATTACGCGGCCGGTTACGAAACAGTTATGACATCTAAATATTGTTGAAAAATATTGATACGTTCAGCAAAGCGTGACTCGATTTAATATTCAAACATATTAAATCACATCTAAAGAAAACATACATATGTCACGTATATGTATTAAATCAAGAAGACCATAGACAAATTATGATTTAGTTAAAGCACAAGTGATACTTAGCTCAATATAAAATAAAGCAATGGTCGGCGTGGAGATGATGTCTACTAGGGTTTTGAACTTTACTCGGCGGTTAGGGTTTCGTGCTGATAACGTGTTGTAAATAGAGAAAAAGAGAAAGAAATTGGTGTGTTTTATTCCATGAACAATGAGTCTTTTATATAGGATTACAATAGCTTGAGAACAAAGTATAATTTGGAGAACAAGTAGACTTGACAATCAAGTAAATCTAAGATTTTCTATATGGACATCACATAATATTCATAACAAATTTAATTTTTAACTGTATACCAGAGGCAATATGGGATTCTGTATTTTACTCATAAACTGATCTTTTATTAGTGTGTTGATTCTAGAAGCCCCTCGACTCCTTCATTTGAGATTTTTAGAAGATAGATTTTGTGTAAGACAAAGACAAATCAAGACAATTTTGTTTCTTACTCCACGGTTTGTGGATGGAGCAGCCACTAATAGTTGTCATAATCGCTATAAAAATGCTGAATGAAATAAATATTGGTGCACTAAGAGCATTTCTAACATGCAATTACTATTATTTTTTTGTCGTCTATCAATCTAGGCTAGATCAAGTAGAGAACAGACGAGCCGATCCTCCGAGATGCATCTACATCTGTCCGGGTCTGATCTATATGGAAGAAAATATAACATCTCACTACAAGAAAACATCGGTATTCTGACGGACATTCCGACGGAAAATGAAATCCTCAGAATTTCCCGAGGAATTTCCGAGGAAATTCCGAGGAAGCTCAAATTTTGGGTTTCCTCGGAATTTCCTCGGAATATACCGACGGAATTCTGAGGAAACATTAATCCGTCGGTATATTCCGAGGAAATTCCGAGGAGAAATGTGTTCCTCACAAAATTCCGAGGAAATTCCGACGAACAAGTGATCGATCGATGCGTTTTTGGACATATACCCATCGATCGATCACATTGTTACGCTTTGGTCCATCTTAGTGATCGATCGATGCGTTTTTGGACATAAATCCATCGATCGATGCGTTTATAAAAAAACATTCGAGATTTTGAAACCCAAAACAGTAGTTCCTCGGAATTTCCTCGGAATATTCCGAGGAAATTCCGAGGAACACTTGATATCCTAGATCTATCGATGGGATAATCTCATCGATCGATCACATTGTTACGCTTTGTTCCATCTTAGTGATTGATCGATGCGTTTTTGGACATAAATCCATCGATCGATGCGTTTATAAAAAAACATTCGAGATTTTGAAACCCAAAACAGTAGTTCCTCGGAATTTCCTCAGAATATTCCGAGGAAATTCCGAGGAACACTTGATATCCTAGATAGATCGATGGGATAATCTCATCGATCGATCACATTGTTATGCTTTGTTCCATCTTAGTGATTGATCGATGCGTTTTTGGACATAAATCCATCGATCGATGCGTTTATAAAAAACATTCGAGATTTTGAAACCCCAAACACTAGTTCCTCGGAATTTCCTCGGAATATTTCGACGGAATTCCGAGGAAGAAAAGGGTTTCCTCGGAATTCCCTCGGAATATTCCGAGGAAATTCCGAGGAAATAGGGTTTTTAAACCGAAAACAACGTTTTGCGGTTTGAATAACACCTATATAACCCTTATTAAGTGTCTTACGTTCATTATGAAGTCAAAAATTTGTTCCTTACCCTATAATAAACACTTTTCTGATTGTATGAACGAAATCCCCACAACATAAGAGAAACACTTATACACTTTAATGAACGGTAAATGGAATACTTACAATTCGTTTTGAAATTTGTTATTTCATGGTTTATGCTCATCTATACAAAGAATCCTCAATGGTATGCATTACAATTGTATAAGAAATGAAATACGGCAAAAAAAATTGATGTTTTGAAACCCCAAACACTAGTTCCTCGGTATTTCCTCGGAATATTCCGAGGAAATTCCGAGGAACAATATAAAATTAATAGAAATATATGCACAGGATATTTTTTTTCCTCGAATTAATGAAAATATTCCGAGAAAATTCCGACGGATATTTAAGTGGCCGTCAGAATTTCCTCGGAATATTTTCATTTAACCGGGCAAACAAGCCGCCAAATATTTCGCGAAAATTGAAATTGAAAATACTGAGGGAATTCCGACGGAAAATATCCGTCAAACCGAAGGTTTTATAAACTCGAACCGCATCTTCTTCCCCATTTCTCTCTTCTTCCTCTCCGGCGATCTCCCTCTCCTTCCGGCGTTCTCCACCTTCTCTCGCGACGATCTCTCCGGCGAATCCTTTCCATTCCCTTACAAATCATGTAAGGACCCTATCTCACTCTCTTAGGTCCTATTTGTTAGGTTTTTAAGTAGATTTGATGATTTTAGAAGTTTTTTGATAGATTTTTGTTAGGGTGATTGGGTAGGATTGTGATTTGTTGTGTAATAGGTTTAGAATTGTGATTTGGTTGTGTTGAATTGATTTAGAACTTGTTTTATAAATTGTTTATTATTTTTGTATTTACAAAAAGTTTTTTCTATATAAATTCGATTTTACAAAACGTTTTTGTATATAAATTCGATTTTTGGATTTATAAAAGATGATTTCATATTTATAAAAATATTTATATTTATTAAAACTAATTTTGTATTTATAAAACATTTTTTTTTATTTATAAACACTATTTTTTTTATTTTTTTATTTATAAAAACTATTTTTTAATATACAAAACGTTCTTTGTATATAAATTCGATTTTTGGATTTATAAAAGATGATTTCATATTTTAAAATTAATTTTGTATTTATAAAACATTTTTTGATTTATAAACACTATTTTATTATTTTTTGTATTTATAAAAACTATTTTGTATTTATAAAAAGATGATTTCATATCTATAAAAATATTTATATTTATTAAAACTAATTTTGTTTTTATAAAACATTTTTTTGATTTATAAACACTATTTTATTATTTTTTGTATTTATAAAAAGATGATTTCATATTTATAAAAATATTTATATTTATTAAAACTAATTTTGTATTTATAAAACATTTTTTTGATTTATAAACACTATTTTATTATTTTTTGTATTTATAAAAACTATTTTGTATTTATAAAAAGATGATTTCATATTTATAAAAATATTTATATTTATTAAAACTAATTTTGTATTTATAAAACATTTTTTTTATTTATAAAAACTATTTTATTATTTTTTGTATTTTAAATATGTTTTCTATTTCAATTTTAATTTTATATTTTCGAATTTCAATTTAAAAAAAATAAATTTATAATTTTTTTTTTTAATTTTGGAAATATTCCGAGGAAGTGTATCCCTCGGAATATTCCGACGACATCTTTCTCGGAATATTCCGAGGAATTTCCGACGAAAAAAGTCCTCGGAATTCCGTCGGTAATTTCTGAGGGATTTCCGAGGAAAGATGAATTTCCGAGGAGTTATTTCCGAGGACTTTTTTCGTCGGTATGTCGTCGGAATAACGTTATTCCGACGACATACCGACGATTTTTTTCCTCAGTATGCCGCTGTTTTCTTGTAGTGTCTGGTCCTTGCATCTTTTGCTAACATGTCTGCCCGATCATTCTGACTCCGAGAAATATGAAACAGTCTTACATTCTCGAAGTCATCATGTAACCTCTGGAACACCTCGATCTCTGTCGCGAATGATGGCCAGTCCATCGGGTTTGTAGTCATATCCACTAAGTCTGAGCAATCCGTCTCATACCGTACCGAAGTGATCCTTCTGTCTCTCATACATGAGGCTGCCCAAAGTAACCCTTCCATCTCAGCATACAAAGCTGAGAGGCTCCTGTTACACGCTCGTAATCCGAAGTATTTTAATCCCATTTGATCCTTAAGACTCCACCCTAAGCCACTGACACTGCCATTATTGATCCATGATGCATCAATTTGACAAGTAGAGATTTGGAGTATCCAAAGGGGCACTGTCTCAACCTCTGTAGTAGGGGGATTGTCATGATCCTCATTTGCTTCCTCTTTTTCGTTAGCCTTCCTCCAACATTCTGCCTCGAGGGACGCATGCTGGAGGGTGTCAATGGGGGATACATCTTTTCCATTGAAGAGTTTGTCGTTCCTCGCCTTCCAAATGTACCAATAGATCCATGTGAAGATATCGAATTGTGGTCTCAAAGGAGCCACCTCTTTTCTCTTCCAAAACAGAAAGTTCATGTTTTGATATATGGATGTACTCGGGAAGTAAGCCGGAAGGGACGGATAGTCCGATAAAGCCCAAAACTGAAGAGCTGGTAGGCATTCAAAAAGAAGATGATTAATCGACTCCACCTGGCCAACACATCTAGGAGAACTCTTATCGGTGCCCAAGTGTCTATAAACGAGCCTCTTTGTCGTCGCCGCACAGTCTGAGATAGCATGCCATAAAAAATGTTTCATCTTACTCTGGGCCTTTGTCTCCCACACATGGCTCTGTAGGCTCGTGAAACTTGGTTTTACAGCCCCTTTCTATGAGAGACTCAACTTGATCGATCGAAGTAGGTCATAGCCGGTTTTAAATGAATAAACTCCTGATTTGTATGATTCTAACATACAATTAAATCTTCAAATTTTCAAATTTTTAATTTTTCAACAAACTTTTAAACCTTCATATTTTGAGAGTCTAAAGTAAATTTCAAATTTGAGGTCTTACTATTAAAATCTCAAACTTGAAATTTTACTATTCAAAATCTCAAAACACTATTGACTTTCCATTTTGATATTTGCGATTGTGTAATTTACAAATATTTCTACTAATATTAATTTTTGTATCACTTTAATCTCTATAAATATATTGCGATTAAATATTCACATATATATATATATATATATATATATGTACATATATATTATTACTGATACATAGAATACAAAATATGCTAAAAATTAAATCAAAATTGTTAATTTAAATAATATAATGTAAACTAGAAATATTATGTAGAGAGATTTGCCAAAAATAACCAGAAACCTAAATTCGAATGTAACTAGCTCAAATTCAAGCAAATGCAAAAAGAACTTAAAACGGTAGTCAAATTACAATTATCCCCTTATAAACAAAAAAAACCTGTAAACACTTTTACGGTTATAGCCTTGGAAAATCTTCTCTAAACAATAAAGTCTTCTCCTATAAGATTTTCCGAGAAGTCTACTGATATGTTGTGTTTTCGATACATTCTAACAAAGTTTTCTAAAGTGTTTTTGAGTCTTTATTGAGTCTTTCTCGTCCTTTCGAGTCATTACTGGTCTGGAGTTGCATTGGGTAGGAGATGAACCCGTTGGAGCAAAAGAGGCAGAAAACACTGCAATTTTGTGATTTTCACGCAGAACAGTCTGAAATGACTATTCCAGATCGAGCGGAGCAACCCGAGTGTCTGCTCCAGCGGCAGAGATTTTTAAGGAAACTTCTAATATTTCGGGATTTTACCTAGGGTTCCCTCTTTTTACTCCCAGGCTGCCATAAACCTGCATATCTATCTTTTCTTATTATTCTAGACATTCTACGTTACTTTTAGAGAGATTTTGGGAGAGAGAAAAACTTGTACTCTTGTTAAGGGAGAAGAATCTCTACATCCTTTAGAGAAGATTTCTAAACCCTCTTTGCTTTTTATTATTGATTCAGACATATTTTCTTCATATGTTATCTCTATGTTTTCTCTGTCCATGGCTGAGTAATCTGCTTGCTTTGTCTAGGGTGTTAGGGTGTTTAGATCAATGAGCTAAACACAAATAAGGTTCATTGTTGATTGTCTCCATTCATGGTTATGCTTACTGCCTCCATTAAACTAGCTATTTATTGGTTGAACCTAGGTTTAATCTAATCATCAAAGTGCTTAGGTTGCTAGAAACAACATGAATGAGCAGCTTGTCCCTAACCAGCGAAAGTAGATGTTAGGGCAATTTGTGAACTAATCAAATTTGTGCTTATTGTTTGTCTTCATGTTTTAATCCAAACGAGAGTTTGGGTATTAAGACTGATTGATGAAAGGAGAGATACCACGAAAGTGGATCGATCTACTTGTGTAATTTGAGTTCTAGACTCGCGCTTAATAAAACCTTGAATAGATGTTTGGCTAATGATCGTTTGACACCCTAACACCCTAGACTAGCTCTTTAATCAATTGAAAACACCAGACCAATCTGTTACTTGTTCTTACGATTTCTCAACCTTTAAAACCCCTCATATTGTTTTAGCTTAATATTGATCCCATAAAGATAAAGTGTAAACTGGCCATCTGTAATTGAATCTCAAATACTACATCTACACTGTTAGCTTGCAGTAGTAAATACACAATTTTATTGTATCATCTACTCATATCAAGAAGTCAACTTATCCTGAGAAGACTTATCGAGAAGTCAACTTATCCTGAGAAGACTTCTCGAGAATCAACTTATCCCGAAGACTTATCGAGAAGTATACACATGTATTTAATCTTAAAATTAACTAGATTTGAACCCGCGCGTACGTGCAAATATATTTCTATTTTTAAAATAATATTTAAACTATAAAATAAGTTAAAATATATATAAATATCTAATATCAATTTTTAAGTATATAATATTATTTTGAAATTTTTATATTTGTTGAAATTTGTTTTTGATGAAATTGTACTAACCATATATTAATTACTTATTTATTTATTTAAAAATGCAACATTGTATTAATAGTTTAATTTTAAACATTAGTTTTATATAAATTTTTACAAAATTTATCATGTTTTTCATAAAAGTTTTTTATTCTCGAAATGTTTGTATGTGACCAAATTAAATGGTTTAATATTATACTTTTAAAATATTATTTTATTTAATATACTATATTTCATTTTGGTGTTTTTATTTTTACTACAGAAATCAAACATAATTTTTTACAACCAATAAATATTATTATTTTTTTTATAAAAAAGTTAATATGATAATTTCAAAAATAATTGGGATATACTATTAATTTTAAAATTAACTACTGAAATATATATATAAATTGGTCTAGATTAAATATGATAAACAATAAAAAATAATAGCATAATGGATATATATTTGGCTTTTCTTAGGAAAGTTATTCTTTTGATGTATATTGTTTATTTTTATGTTAGGAAAATATCATATGTGAGTAAATTTAAGATATTTAGTTAAATTTCTAATTAATGGTCTAGCATAGACTTTTGTATGGTAGATATAATAAAGTAGGACCCTAAATTAATAAATTAGATTTATAAAATTAAGAAAAATATTTCGATGGAAACAAATGGAAACCATGTAAATATAATTATTCTAAATCATATAAATTTAAACTTAACAAAATTATTATTTTTCCCACATAGATGAGTGAATATATATTGTAAGTCACGATTGTACATTAGTAAGAGTTTGGTAGCATATGTTCAAGCAATGTCTGTATTCTTAGGATTAAATTTTAAAATCTTAAATAATTTTTTTAAACTAAAATTTGACATATAAATGTTTAGTGTTGTATATATTAAACATTTTATAAGTAGATTTTGTGTTTAAGAGGTGTGTATTGTTATCTACTTAAAATATTTGATTTAGGGTTTAGGGGTAGAAGACTTCTTACCAAGAAGTTATGTACTAGCAACCTTCTTTAAAAATCTTTTAGAACGTAGGATAAGTTTAAGGCTAGGAGACTTCTGAAAGTCTACTAAACGGTAATGCAATAGCAAACTTCTTGAGAAGCCTAATAAATTGTAATACACTAGTAGACTTCATGAGAAGTCTTCTACTTCAAACTTTTTAACTTAATTGAAATTTTGTTTCCTTATATAAATAAAATTTGCACATTCTCTCTCTTTCCCACTCTAAAACTGTCTAACCCCTCTCTAATTTATTTGAATTTGAAGACATCAAACTTATATCAGTTTCTAATCTTTATCTCATGTTTTTCTCACCACATTATCTTGTTTTTTACAGGTTTTTCATTCCATGATTTTCATCTTCCACTCTTAAAAATGTAAATATATCAACTTTGGGTATACATTTTTGTGTGTTTTGTGTGTTAAATTCGAATAAAACTATAGATTCAACTTCATGTGATTGTTTTGTTTATTATTTAAACATAAAAAGGTTCTATTTTGAATTTGTTTTCTGTTTTGAACCAATTTTTAATGTTTTGAATATTTATTGTTTTTAGATATGAGGACATATTTTGAAGTTTTCCTATTTTTTGAATAAAACTATAGATTCAACTGAATGTAACTGTCTACTTATTATTTAGCTTAAAATTGTATTTTTCATCGTTTATTTGTCTCTCTAAAAAGTAAGATATCATTAAATTTTTGATATATTTCTTTGTTGTGTGTGTCAAAACCAAATAAAATATAAATTCAAAATCATTATGATCATGATTATATAATTTTGTTATATTTTAGTTGTATAAGTTTTAATTCCAAACAATATAAAGTATATTTTTGTTTTTGTGTAAATTTAAAATTGCAAAATAACCTAAACGTGAGACTTCTCAAGAAGTCAGCTATGACAAGACTTCTCAAGAACCTTTGTTCGTTTAATTTCAATAAAATTTCATTTCTCCAAGTTTAAAATGAATGTTTACAATTTTCTTGTTAATTCACCTGTATTTGTCAATATTCGGGTTATTAGATAAAATTTATAATTTAATTGTTTATAATTGTGAGGTTAGTAATATTCATGTTTATTTATGATTCAGCTACATTAAAGACTTATTCACCTTTCTAGTCCTAAAATTTTTGAGGCTTGCTTACAAGAAATACTATCAACTAAATCGATCAAATGAATTGTCAACTTACAGCGGCAGTGAAACATGAAGAAATTCAAAGGACATTATTCATGATGCACAAAGAAAAAGCACTGGGATGGCAGCTTTATTTTTCAACATTTTTGGCACATAAAGGCATACTCTATTGAATTAGTAAATACATTCATGCATATATAAAAGATAGAAGCTAGGTTGAACACAAAAAAATATTTGATTGATCCCTAAAACGAAATGACCAACTAAGATGACAAAATTAAGACCGATTAGTCTTTTTAATGTGTGATACAAGAATATTTGAAAGGTTATGTGCCAAATACTTAAGCACTGTCTACTGATGTTAATATCGGGAACCCAATCATCATTTTTGGCAGGACGGTTGATTTCAGATAATATATTGATAGCACATTAAATGTGCCAGGGCTAAGGAAAAATAATTCACGTCAGAATCAATATATGACAGTAAAAACAGACATGGGTAATGCTTATGATATGATTGAAAGAGCGTTCATTCAGACATTCTTTGAAACGATGGAGTTTGCACTGCAATAGATTTTGTGGATGATAGAACGAACGCATTGGCAAATTTAAGGAAACACCAACCCACATAGGGGAATAAGACAAGCAGATCCCTCATCATTCTAAAATTTTATTATGTATATAAATAATGATCTCAAATATACGGAAAGCAGAAAGAGCAAAAAAGATTAACAGGTTTTAAGGTGGCAAGAGGGTGCCCCTCGATATGTCATATACTATTTGCATAGGACATCTTTTTCTGCAAAGCAAAGAAATAGGAATGTGAGACTATTCTAAGAAAAATTAAAGAAGTATGAATCGGTGTCTGATCAATAAACTAATTTTATCAAATCTGCTCTACCATTCTGGCACATGATTCATGGGGCTACTCATAAAGAAATGCATGACATAATAGAGAGTCGAACAGTAGGAGAAATTGGCAGATAACTAGGGATCCCATAAAATTTGGGGGATCAAAAATGCAAATTTTTGGTTTTTTACAGGAAAGATTTCTTGGTCAAGTAAATGGATGAACGATTAATTTCCTAACAAAAAGGAGGTAAATAGGTATTTATCAAATCAGTTGCAACGGCGTTACCGAATCATATGTCTTGTTTTCGGCTTTCCGTGTGATGACAAAATTAACAAGCATAGTATCTCAATTCTGGTGGAGCTCAAAGAGAAATGGAAAAGCTATGTAAAACTAAAGAAGAGTGAAGACTAGGTTTCATAGCTTTGACAGAACTTAATACACCTATACTAGGAAAACAATTTTGGAGATTATTTGAGAAATCAATTCATTATTTGCTCGAGTTTTCAAACAAATGTATTACAAAATACGAATTCTCTAGAACCAATAAGATTATACTCGTCGTCATACAATTGCGTAATATTGTATCAGCTAGTTTCTGGTTAACAAATGACTAATCAAAGGGTGAAAAGAAGATCATCTATTTCAGTATGGAATAACTCTGGATCCCATCCAATCGTCGGAGACCAGTAAAAAAAAAAATCACACATCTTTTATCCTACTCTTACGTAATCAGCTCATTGACCCAGCAAGAATGTAAGGCAAAACTCTAGTGATCCATGCTTTCACTACAAAAAAATTGGGTTTTAATAGCAGGACAACATAGCGTTTTTTTCGATTGTGCTATGGTTGACATATCTCTAGTTTTAACATAGCGTTTGTATATTCGGAAACGCTACGATAGAGTGGTATATTTAAAAAGGCTAATAATAGCTTATGGTTTAATAGCAAAACATAACGAAACGTTACGATAGCTTATTGTTTAATAGCAAAACATAACAAAACGTTATGTTTGCCTTTTTAAATCTCTAAACCCTAAACAAGTTTTTAAACCCTGAACTCTAACAACAAATCTGAACTCAAATATTTTAACACCAAAACTTAAATTTAACTTCGAATTTTAAATATCAACTCAAAAATTAATCTTTTTCAAGAACTGATCTCAAATCTTAAATCAATACCCACAAAACTCTAACCCTCAAACCCTATACTTTAAACCCTTATTCTAAATTCCAAACTTTAAATTTAGACTTTAAATTAAAAAAAATCAAATTTTATGAATCGAATTTTAAATTATAAGTCATAAAAATATTAAATTTATTTACATATGTACTTTACACTAAATATATATAAATATTAAATTTATTTACATATGTACTTTATAAAATGCATTTTTATGAATTTTTAATATAAAATGAAATATAGTCGCTTTGTTAATGTTATATATCATTAACTTTATAAATGTAAATGATAATTTAGTTTTATATAAGTAAAATCAGATAAAGATAAAATTATAATTCCTAAAATAACTATTAAATAAAAACAGTTTTTGATGATTAATTTTCAACCATTGATTGCTTTTAATCTAATGGTTACAAATCAATTTTAGTCAATCCTCGTCATTCCTCCTTATTGGTCAAACTATCAAAATAAGGATTACAATTTGTGGCCATCGATTGTTTTTGATCTTGTGGCCTAAGATCAAACTTCTCTCTTACGATACTTTTTTTTTATCAACTCTTTTCTTACGATTAACAGAGTCTTCTCTTCTCCTTCCCTAGAGAGTCAAGTCTCCACTCCAGTCTTATTCTCTGGTTCATCCTCCCCGTAGCTTTGTCATTCACAACAGCGAACATACCAAGAGTCGCAAAGAACCCTAGACAGCCACACAAACCAACGTTTCTGACGGTATCAGCATCTGTGTGCTGCTGACGCTTCCCCTGCAGATCCAATCTCTCCAGATCCTTTCTCTTCCAGAGAAACAGATCCAATCTCTCTAGATCCTTTCTCTTCAAGAGATTCAGAGATGGCAAGTGACAAACAGAGATGGCGGAGCAGCGCCGGTGCAGCGCCTGTGGCAAGGTGGAAGATGAAGGAGAACGTGTAGCAGCGCTAGTGGCAAGGCAGACCACCAGAGGAGACAGAGGAAAAGGCTGACGGCGGTTACCCGAGCTTCTCTCCGCTGAGACGGAGAAGAGAGAGGAAGAGGAAGACAGTGTTGGCAGATCCCGAGCTTCTCCCTCCTGCGTCTCCGCTCATTCTCTCCGACGCTGCTGCTGCCGCTGCTCACCCTGCGGCTTTGACGGAGAAGACAATACGATGCGGCTGGGAAGTTTGGATCTAGTTTTTTTTGGTTTAGTTTCTTTTTTTAATTTGGGTTTAGTTTATTTTTTTAATTTGGGTTAGTTTTTTTGTAATTCAATTTTAATAAATAAATTAATTTTAATTTATAAATCAATTTAATATATCAATTGCAATTTTGATATATAATTTTCCAAATTTTTATTTATATATATATTTTTTAATTTTTAATAATATATATAATAACAAAAAAGAAACGCTATTAAAAAATATTTAATTGCATACAAAAAAACGTTATCGTATATAACATAAAGATAGCAGTGCAAAAAAATGATATCTAAAATGCTTGACCTACTATGACGGGCGATGATACAACGCTTCATAAACCGCTATCGTATCGTTAGATAGCGTTTTGAACCTTCGGATGTGAAAATCATCAAGACCATATCACTATACAAATTCCTTACATCATATGAAGATGGATAGTATTTCATAAAATCAAGAAAGTATACGGTCAAGTCTCATTATCACATTGAGCATATGTACCAGATCAATTTAAAAATGATCCGTTTTATCGTCCAGTTGTCAAATCTTTACATGCCTTCTTTTGGAATATTAGATGTATACTAAAATTAAAATATTTCTTAAGGCAAATCACCTCAGATTTTTAGCAATGAATAAAAACCTTAAAATCGAGAAGATAAATGGCAACACACAGTGTGCACGATGTGGAGTAGATGAGGAAAAAACTAATCATGTCCTTTTCAAATGTCCATCAGCGAACACAAGTATGAGCTTTGTCAAAAAATTCCAACAAATTCGGACAGATTCATTCGCTTTCGTTCTTTCAGTAATATGACTATTTTGGAGCATTTCATCACACTTGGATGATCAACATTTTGCATGAATTTATGGTATATTTGGGAGGGTATAAATTTAAACTAGATAACAACGTCGACATAAATCCCTGAGACACAAAGTAATTAGTACAGACAAAATCAACATTATGGAATGAAGAACATATAGGGGCATTCCAGAGAAAAATACAATCACATGACATGTGGAGGAGAAAACACGAGTACAAAAATTTAGAATCAAGTGTTTACGGATGGGTCATGGAAAGAAAATGGACAGTTTTCATGACAAGGATGGTACATCATGCTCGAAGGTTTGGAGGTTTTGAAGGGGGTAAGGAATACATGATCTACCCTCACACATTTGCATTCAGAATTTGAAGCTCACATTTGGGAAATAGAATGGAGGATAACTTTCCGACAACTACACGTAAATTTTTTGGCAAATTGTTTGAATTGGTGAAGATGATTTCAAGTAATGTTATGTGCATATATATGAAGAAATTTTGAAGATGCAATGATCGTTTCAGCACATTCGGCATCACACATGTGCCCCAGACTCAAAATACAAGGACATACAATCTTGCACGAAGTGATCGAAAGTCCACATAGACACATAATTCTGTACTGCAATTCTTCAATGTCTTCTTCATTGTTATGAAACTAATGGGTTATGATGTGGCATATGCCAATCAGTGATATGTGAGCTATGGAAAACAAAGAACAAAAGGAATCACAACCGCTTCAAGCTCTGAAACTCATTAGTACGCTTACAGCCATGTATAAGATCAACTAGTCCATCTGCTACCCTTAGAGCGTTGCATATTAGAAAGTTAAACTATCACGTTATTTAAATTTGAACATATCAAATAATTTCTAGTGATAGAATTGAAATATATCAGATAAAATACTAGCCTCGCTTACTGAAAAAAGGATTTGCCAATCCAAAAAACAACTAAACTAGCTAATCAGATCCAACCTATGTGGAATAATAATACATACAGATAAATGTGAAGCGAACACAATCCAGTAATACAATTACACATAAATTACGTACTTATTTAAGTCTTCCTTGAAAATTTAAGAGAGGCTTGTTCGTTTGTCCATGGATAAAGATGAGAATTGATGTTCGTTTAGTGTTAAAATGAGCATCATCCAAATGATCAATTCAGATGAGTTAAAATTGTAGCCTAAAAATGAGACTCATCCAAATGGTTTATCCAGATGAGTTTAATTGGTGAATATAATGAGAGATGAACCTTTCCAAAATAACAAATGACAAATTTAGCCTTATTCTAATAAATATTTATATTCAAGTTTAGACAAACAAATGATTATGATATAGATTCTCAAGAAACTTTAAAAATTATATGTTTTCTCCAAAATTGCAAAAAAATATTTTTCGCCAAAACAAAAAAAATACATTTTTATGTCAAAACCACAAATACATATTTTTCACCAAAACGTAAAAAAACATTTCTCCGCCAAAACCACAAAAATGCATTTTCCACTAAAATCGCAAAAACGCATTTTTCGCAAAATCCAAAAAGTGAACTTCCCGCACGAAAATGCACATTCCCGTCAAAACCGCAAAATAAAGTTTCCCACCAAAACCGAAAAATGTATTTTTTGTCGCCAAGAAAGCAAAAACGGTTTTTTCTCGCTAAAACCAAAAAATTAAATTTTCTCGCCAAAACCGCAAAAATGTATTTTGCACCAAAACCGCAAAAACGCATTTCTCGCCAAAACCACATAAACTTTTTCCCGTCAAAACCACGAAAAAGCACTTCCCGCCAAAACCAAAGAACCCATTTTCCCGCTATACCCACTCAAAAAAAAAAATTCTAGCTGAAACGGAAAAAATGATTTTTACGCAAAAACCGGAAAAACACACTTTCTCGCCAAAGCGCAAAAAGTACATTTTCCACCAAAACCACAAGATAACACTTCCTCGCTAAAACCTCAAAAATCATAGTTTCTCACTAAAATCACAAAAATTAATTTTCCTTTAAAAAAACAAAATTATATCTCCTGCCAAAACCATATTTAAAATAATTACATTTTAGATAATTAATAAAAATTAACACAGGTAAACAAAGCTAAAATATGATTAAATAAAAAAAAGATATATAAGTCATTTGTTTACCAAATTCATCTAGATAAAAATAGAAACGAACAGAAAAACAGAAGTTCATTTCGATGATCCATCTAGATGAACCATCTTGATGGAGAAACGAACAGTGCCGGATAACATTTAGATGAATCATTTGGACGGATCTTATAAATGGCATCTCAATGAAGATGACACATGGACAAACAAACATTACCAAATTATAAATATACTCAACAACCATTTTATTACTTCATTCTGATTAAGCTCTCTTCAAGTTTTCTGAAGTCTATCAAAGTCATATCGTTGACCTGCAAAGAAAACAAGCCATATGCACTCTCAAACATATTAATAATTTTATGCAGTATACAACAGTAATACATACGAAGATATGAGAATTATATTCCATTTAAAAACATGGCATGAAGACATTTCCTTTGAGGATGGCCCAAATACAAAATAAAACAAAATTGAAGTTTGATTTGTCATTTATAACTGGGTATTTTACTATACACACACACAAAACAAATATGAACATATATAGTAGTTATCATTTCTTCTTTTCATATATTTGATGCTCAAGAAGAAGGCGAGATATATATATATATATATAATTTTTTTTTTCTTATAACGTTTACAGTCTGATTGATGGCTTCCAATCTGGATACATACGTACTAGGGCCTAGCTCGTGTTTTCGCATGTTAGTAATTACTATGATGAACTCAACACAACTTGTTATAAAATTGAGCTAAAATGTTTAAATAAATCACAAAATTTAGTGTTTAATTTGATCATCTTTTTTTTATAAACTGTAAACAAGAAAACCAAACATGAACGGAATGGATACAATTCACTTTGTATAGTAAAAATATTCGGTATAACCTAAAAATGTTCACTAAATTTTTTTCTATCGTAACATACAAATGCAAACACAAATGAACGTAGCTGGATTAAGTAAGACTAGAGTAAGATAAGTTTACCTCAGCTTGTATGGTGTAAATAACCCTGTCATCAACAATAGAGTAGATGGCGTTAAGAAGGCAGAGACCATTTTCACTAAGTACTTGAAGAACACTAGAAAGCCGTGGTTGGCCACCACAGCAGCGGCTGCTAAATACTATTTCCAGACCCGCCAAACAGTGACGAACCACCACATGATTCATCATCTTCATCTCATCCTTAGAATCATCAGAGAAGCTTCCTCTAGAGAGTAACATGAGCTCATCTCTCTTCGAACTCAGCTCCTTGATCTTCTTATGCAGATACGTTATGTAGTTCGCAGCCTCATTCACTTGATCAGATGTGGAACGCTTACTCTAAGCAAAAAAAGAAACCAAGAAATTAATAGATCTAGTATTAGGAATCTCTTAAGAAAACCACTATAGTGAAGTCAAAAGCACAAAGTCAAAACACTTGCGATGATCTCTTTTCATTTTCTTACATGGAAGACCAAGTCAAATGACAAAGACTACGTACAGATCTAAGGTAATAATAAAGAATAAAAATCAGGATTAGGGTTATAAGAACTGGGTAGTGACCTGAATGAAGTGATGAGGGAGAAGGGAACGAAGGGAAGCATAAAGAGAAGCCATTTCTTGTCTTCTTTGTCTCTCGATTTCTCTATGCATCATCTTCTCCATGTCGTTATTATCAGTACTTACTCTCAGTTTCGTACACCGTCTTCTCCTCTCCCGACAATCGTCCATCTAATAGCTTTGGTGGTCCTAATTGATAGAATATTGCTTTAAGAGATTGTCTTTTGATGATTCTGAAACGGCAAGATCTGATCTCCTGGGATTTTGTGATATGGCATTCGATTACACTTTGGAAGAACAAGGTCAGAGCTTTGTTGTAAAGTTGAAAATTATTGTGGTCTTGAGGATTGAGCAAAATAATTAAAGAAAATGTTGTTTGATAATACTATTTAATTGGAGAAGAAGATGCGTTAGTTAGACGTATCAGGAAATCAAAAAAGTATTAAAAGGAGAATAAGAGCCTCGTATAAGCCGTCCACGTGAGATGGAAAAATCATCCAATCAGGAAAGTCTGTTTTTGACACGTCACCATAATTAAAATCGAGCGGATTTTCGTACGGGCTTTATTAAAATTATATCAATCGGCTCACAACAGCTCATGTAGAGAACCTGTTTAGTTTTCACGCTTTCGAGAGTATCTTCTCCTCTTACTCTTCCGCTTCATCTTCTCCAATGTCTAAAATTTTTCTGTGTAACCTCTTTTTTTTCTTTTTGGTAAAATGTTAAAATTATTATACCAAGGTTTTTGTTTTTTTACAGAATAACACAGAAACAGAATAGCAGAGATGCATAAATTGAAACTAAATAGAGCACCTAAAGCAGATGAACTTTAAGAAAAGAAGACGGGATCCAGAAAGAGACCGACATTAACGCTGCAGTGACGGACCTTTGCAGAGACATGAGCGGATCGAGCTCCCAGTTGCCGCGAGCCGGAGAGAAAGGCGCCCTCATACCTTGAAGCACCGGGTCCTACAGCTTCCAAGAAGCCCTCAGATCAACACCTACACAAAGAATCAAACGTCTCGCATCCGCAAGCCCATCCAATATCACACCACCGGAAGCACGAGAAGGAGTCCACAACCGGCGATGCCGTCGTTCGGGATAAGAGTCCGGAGATTGCTGCCTCCATCCTCTCAGACCCGGGACCGTATACACCCTTTTAACCCACCACCCATATAGAGCAATGAGACAGGTCAGGCACACCTCCTCCGGAGTTGTAACCATCGAACTAGCAAGAAGAAAATCATGAGCAAAGCTAACACCTTTCCACTCTCCACGGACCCAAGCCGCTTTCATAGAAACACAACCGCTAAAAGGTGACGAAAGAATAGAGAACCGATGACAAGGAGCGCCACACCATGGAACCAACTCCAACTTCGGGGAGACCCAAGAACCACACACGCCGAGAGGATCTCGACAAACGAGGGAGACGTCACCACCACGCGTCGCCACAAGAGAGAACCGGAAAGGAAGGACGACGACCAACCCCCGATCTCACCACGCGCTTTCTCTAGAGACCACCAGAGAACACAAAGAGGAGTAGAGAAGCTTGAGATCCACAGATCCACAAACGCCAAGCCCACAGGAAACCCACCACAGCGAAGCCAACAACCACGCTCCACCGCCAGCGAGACCAAGTGAACTTATCCCACGTCTCACGCGCCACCGTCTCGATGAGATCTAGTCAGAGAAAGGAAAAAGTCTCCGAACAAAGATCCCACGACAAACCAGATAAAACACGAGGGGAGCGGAGACCGTCCTCAAGCCCTCCAAAATCCACCACGCACAGACCGGATCTGCACCAGGAACCGCCAGATCTGAAACGGAGACACCTCAGACCAAACCCAACCCTAGCCGCAAAGAGAAAGAAAAGACCACAGAGATGAACAGAGAAGCGGAAAAGGAAAAAGAAACACAGTGGGGACCACCGGCGACCGCCTCGAAAGGACACGGCAGTCGCCGGAGGAGAGCTGCGGCCAATTTGAGCTTTTCTGGTGAGAGGCGAGAGAGAAATAAAGAGAGAGAAAAAATCTCTTTCTTATCCTTCACGGACTTTTTTTGTGTAACCTTCATAATCAATGATTATCTTAAAACCATTCTTGAATGTTCCTTTCCCCTTCCACTTGATCCTTCTCCTATATAAATTTCTATGACTAAACCTTAATCCATCCAAATCAAAACCTACTCTGAAGAAGCTACATCCATGCCCATTCGCCTTCTATTTCAACGACGTCTCTACAGTCTCGACCAGAACCAGCTAAGTTAGAGCTTCGATTTCAGTTAGTCCATTTCTGGGAGGCAAGAAACATTGCTAAGGGTGAAACCTTATTGGGTTAGAGCCCCTCATTGAAAAATCAACCAATTACATTTCTCAAATCAGCCATGTCATTTAGGTAAACATTAAAACAATTTCAATTTGATTGCTGTATTTTTCTGTGTGATAACTCAAACGATTCCTCTTTCTTGCTCTGCGAAACGTATTTTCAATAAATCTCTCCTTTTTTTTGGCCAAGCATGATCCTATATTAATCAGAACTTCTTTATCAGAATAATTTTCCAAGCAATCGAATTGAAAAAGGTATTACGTCTTTTTCTCTAGGTCTATTTTGTTTGTTTTGCAGAGACTGCCTTCCTAACAAACGTAATAATTTAGCTTCTCCTTTCTATCCAACGTAACTATATGAAACGATTGTCAGTCTGTTTTCATTTTTAAGTCGTGCGTCTAAGCTACTTTGAACTATAAATTTTATTGGATCATGATTGGTGAAGAGCAAGAGAAGTTAGATCTTTTTCATCGTCACTGTCAGGATGAAGATCCAGCCGGAGTCAACATGCAACCAATGCTCAATCTGCCCTCAAGCGTCTATTTCATCATCGGCTGTTTACTAATGGGTTTAGTTGTTCAATCTCCGAGAAACCATTCCTCGATGTGACGGAGTTCGAGCCAGTTTTTGTTTGTTTTGTGAAGATGGTTCAGAACTTCGTATAGGAGAACTCCCCGATAGGGAAACCAAATGTGGCTGCTACCGCTGCACGATAGCTCCTCCGACAATGAATTAGATATGTTCGGTGGTTCATCTCAAATATGATTTTCGACATTGGTACTCACTGTGACGCATCCAATCATACCTTTTACTCTAACCTCTTGCTCTTTCCCTTGTGTAGTATATTAACCAAATTGTAATCTCTATCTTATCAGAGTTAGATTCCATGCGCGAGGGTACGGAGAGGAACATCTTAGCCGACGCGTCGAAGGTAGTAAAGAAGAACAAATCAGTGAAATGAAAAGACGATATGATTCTTAAGTCTGCAAGTCGTGATGGGAAAGTCTCCTTCTTTCCTAGCTGGTAAACATTTCTCTTCTCAAACCTACTCTTCACCAAATCTATGTGACTGATGAACTAAGACTTGCTAATTTTCAGGTGAATGAGTACAATTTTGTTTGACTTAATTTATCTTTCTTAGGCTCTTAGCCAGAGTAGAACTGTGCTTTAGAGTCACGTGTATGCTTCAGATTTGTTTTCCTCTTGAAATTTTATCATAGAGTAGCTTTTTGGTTGCAAAAACTCATTTCTGATATAGAATTGTACATGTTTATTGGATTTTAGGTAAGTGACAAGTTCTTAGAGGGATATATCCCACTCTCTCTGTGCATGATTGGCTTACTTTGGTTTAGAGACTCTATCTCGGTTCCATAGAAATCCTATTCATGTAAGTTGTGCCGATCATGTGTGAATTAAAATCTCTGTCTGCTCCATAAGTGTTTAATAGGTTTGGATCTTAAATAATTTGCAGTGTGTCCAATAGCTTCCAGAACATTCTTGAGTTGTCGTTTTTCTCATTTGCAGGGATCAATTCCTTATGTCATGTTTTTGAACATCACTGTGAACGATGAGTTTTAATTCGCTAGAAGTTAGTTTGACCTACTTCCATTAACTTCTTAGCAATCATGAATATGTCAGTATCCCCTGTTGTAGATATAGGCTGCCACTGGAGGTGGAAATTTGGGAGTGACATACACTTAAATGTTATCCTCTCATTGGGTTATATATATATGCATAATGTAACTAATGAGTTTCCACCGGCTAATTGGATACAGGGTGCTAGCTCTCTGTTGCGTGCATGATGCAGAAGCCAAGCTGGTGCTGCTACGAAAATTGATTGATCATTCAGTACCTCACCTGGTTGGGAGTCAAAAAATCTGCGAAGCTAATAAAAAATAAATTAACAAGAGTGTGTAATACCAAGCTAACAACTTAATTTACACAGTCAGGACATCAATGTTTACAGTCGTATTCGCGTACTCATTATTCTTTCTTTTATATTTCATTTCTTTTAAATAATTATAAAAATTAAGATAGATCCAGACCAATGTATTTTTTTACTGGTATTAGATGACTCTACCTTTCCACCTTTCCGTTTGGTTGAGTGTTTTGTTCTAGGAACGATGATATTCGTTCTGAAGTTTTAATCATCACTTATTTACAGTTTACAGTTTACTACTTCAAAAGTTTACTACTTCAAAAGTTTACTACTTCAAAAGCTCACGTTAATAGTTTATAGGATTGGCCTAGGTAGTTAAGTTTTTATTTATTTGGGCTACCACGATGACTGCTTCTAAGCATCATAGTCTACATGAAACGTTTATTCAAACATATGTAAAATCATAACTAATTTAGTGGAACATATCCTTGATTATACTGTAATTTCGTTTGCTTATCAATCAACACGAGAAAGAAAAACGCATAAGTAGCTCAAAATATTTATGTTCACATACAATGTAGCTTCCATATATTCATTTTGCTATTTTCAAATTTATTTTATTTTAATATATCATTACAATATATTAGACACACAGTTACATGTAATGATGCCTTACGAAAGAATATCAGAATAAACATTAAAACCTCTTCACGTAGTAGGCATTTCTCAAGTAATTTGTCTCAGATTTCTCCCTTGCCCTCTCATTAACATCAAACCTCGTATATTTTTTTACATTGCTGATGCAGAGAATAAAGACAAGGAATAAGCTTACACGTATTTTTTTCAAATAAGCATATGAAAAGTAAGTATGTTTCCAGAGGTCTGAAATCAAGTACTCGCCTAACTCGAACCATCATAAATTTTCCTTTTATGTCTACGAAGTATTCCATATGGGTACGATCTTCTACACTCGACAAGCGAACATACCTTCGTGTGTATTACT
Organism: Brassica napus; assembly: GCF_020379485.1. Taxonomy (NCBI): domain Eukaryota; kingdom Viridiplantae; phylum Streptophyta; class Magnoliopsida; order Brassicales; family Brassicaceae; genus Brassica; species Brassica napus. Next base: position 39,476,329 of record NC_063452.1, on the reverse strand, counting down.
TTTAACTTTTTGAAAAATGCTTGGTCGCTAGGTTTAGTATTAATTTGAAGGTTTTTTAGATTTCTTAATGTTAGTTTCATACCCAATGTTATTTTTAAAGTTATATTGCCGGCATGCGTTCTTATGATTTTTTTGCTTCTCTAAATAAAACCACAAACCCTTCAGATCAATATGTATGATTTCTTTTTCACTCTCTTTTCATATATTCAAAATTCTTTGCCTCTAAAATTTTGTCAAGATATTGAACTTACATGAAAGATGCGTTGTAAATATAGCTTATGGCCAAAGGAAATCATCAAAAAAAAACATTAATAAAAAGATAACAAGATCACTACCTACTTCCCAAGTTCAAACTTTGTAAGTTCTTTAGGGCAAATTTATCAAATGATATTGCTTATCTATATAAACTAAAAAGAAAAATACATCACCACATTATCCACCCGTAGGGCGGACACGGACCTAGTAAATTTAAAATATGTTTATTAGGGTACGACGCGGTATGAATCTGTATTAATAATTTATTTTAGTTTTTATTATACTTTTTAAACTAAAATATAGTTGACTTATATAAAAGTATTTATAATATTTTTTAATATTTATGTTAAAATTGTAGACTTTAAAATAATTACTTCTTAGCAATTTATTTGCATATATATATATATATATATATATATATATATATTGAGAACGAAAGGCTATTCTAGTACTCAAACTTGAGGTGATCTGGGTAATCAGACCGGAATAGAACAACCAATAAAACAAAGCTTTCTATACAAAGACCTCGCAGTTCTAGATAAAGAGTCAGAAATCTGATTTTGCACTCATGGAATATGAGTGATCTTAAACAACCAATAAATTTGTGTATATTTATATATGTATAAATATTCTTAAAAATATATATTTATATACTTTATAAAACATAATTTTTAATTTTAAAACATTATATATATATATATATATATATTTATTTCTGATGCATGTAAACTATTAATAAACTATTGTAAATATTAAATCATACATTTTACCTATGTTTTATTTTAATGATATAAACGATTAAGTTATATGTATAATGTTTAACTTTGATTTGTACTCGTAAATTTCTTACAATGACGTGCGATAGTTATATATATATATATATATATATACATAATTTTCTTAGATAATAGAAAAGTTAAAATGAATAAAATGAAATTAAACTATATTAAGTAACATTTTTCATCCGATGATAATATAAACGATAAGTATGACTACTTCGACTTACGTTTTCCGTATCGTTTTCGACTTGATTCTGTCACGCTTTAAAGTCCGCGATATTTTCTCGGTTTACGTGACTTGTATGGTAGGAATCGAGCAACTCTTTGAGGATAATTTTTTAGTCTCTCGAAAGTGCTGACCAAAATGTCAGAATTTTTATATAGCGCTATTACCCTTGTGTCGGGTGTTCGAGAGCTATCTCTACGAGATGGCTTAGTATGTTTAGGACGTTGAGAGTTTGTTGTGTTCAGAAACAAACTTATCGGCAGATATTACCGTTTTTGACTCTTCGCGAAGGATACGTGTTTGAGAAGATGTTAGTGCGTATAACTGTTTGGTCTTCCAATAAGGTGTTTTTATCGAGGAAGGTATTTTTGTCGAAAAACGTTATTCTTCAAGCGTCTGCGACGTCTCGCGATACTGAAAGTTGGTTTTTCTTTTGCATGCCGCGTTTTCGGGGTTGAAATGTTTGCGGGCTTGAAGATGTTTCGCGGTGTTGCAAGAGTTTAGTCCTAACCCTACGTCGGAGAAACATTTTTGGTTTGTCTGCGGATGTTCGCAGCCAAAACTGTTATTTCTGTTCGGATGCTAATAGTTTGATTTGCGATCGAGGAATTAGGACCGAGGGGTCGCGTAAATTTGTACATGGGAAGAAGCGTTTTCCTTCATAGTGCTTTGTGAAGTTTTGGCCTTCTGAGAACTATTTCGTGCATTTTTTATGATGTTTCGTAGAGCTCTAGGAGCTTTGTTACAATTTTTTCCTTACATGCCGCGTATTATGGGTAAAACATAGCGGGTTTAAAGTGAATTTTGGAATGTATCGAACTTGTTCGATTGTCGACAAGTTTAGGTTTTCCGTTAACCGTTTGGTTGTTAGGACTGAGTTTCGTTATGAAGAATTTATCATATGATTTCCAACTGTGGGCTATACGATAATTATTCTCTTAATACTCACACGATGTTTTTAGACAAATTGTAGATTGTCGTTTAGCCGTTAAGTGATGGAGCGATGGTTTCTCAAATAGTTTGGCTTGGCGTGAAGGATGTGTTCACTCAGATAGCCAAGGACGTTGTATGTCAAGGATTAGACCATGGTACTTTCGTGTTAACATTAAGGTCATGTTAGTTTACGATCGTCCTTAAAGGGGATGCCAAATTCTGGTTTGGACCTTTACTGGAAGATGTTGGGGTCAAAAACGGTTATTTCGAAATCAACGGCTATGATTATTTCTTATTCACGGATTTCTCGCAAAACATTCACTGAAAGAAAGATCGGAAGTGAACGAACGAGCGAATCCCGCACAAAAGCAACTCGCCGGAGAGCTGAACCGTCATGCGGGTCAGCTCGCCGGCGAGCTCAACCATCACGCCGGTCAGCTCGCCGGCGAGCTGAACCGCTGTGTGGTTGCACTCGCCCGGCGAGCTCAGCCACCGCGCCGGTCAGCTCGCCGGCGAGCTGAACCGTCGCGTGGTTGTGTTCGCCGGCGAGTTCGGCCGTCACGCGAGTCGGCTCGCCTGGCAAGCTCGACCTGATCCTGGCCTGTCCGACTTGCTTCGACTCCTGTATCTTCCGTATAGCTGTGATATCCGACCTTCGGGACCATATACTTCTCGTTTCGTTTCGATTAAAGTTATTCTCGAAGTTTTATGACCAAAACTGAGAAATCGTATAAACGCCAAAAGGCCTAAGAACGGTTCGCAAGGATCCAGACTGGTCTAGAGGCCTATATACGCTCTCAGAAGGGATTCGAGCCCATAAAAGTTATGATGGCTTGTCCTAACTCGCAGAAATACGATAAATGCTAAGTTTCCAAAAATAAATGTAAAGATTCGAGGATAACTATCAAGATCGACGAAAAATGGAATATGCCCGAAAGAGATAGACTTGGGCCCGAAGGCGAAGGATGGGCCACCGACCTAGAGCAACTATATAAGGAGAGCAGGAGCAGAAGAAAAAGGGGCAGAGAATTTAGACTTAGAGAACTCCTGCTAGCTTAGAGAATTTAGGGCTTAGGTGGTTAGACTAGAACGGCAAGGCTTAGGACGTCTTGGCCGCCTCTTGTCTTGTTGTTCCGATAGTTAGCATATCTCTACTCCTCTCGGAGAAATTTTGTATTCATACTATTCAATAAAACGCCTCTGATCGATTATCTATCTTTTTATCGTTCTAAAGTGATTACGCAGAGAATTCAGACCTTCAAGGAAAAACGGGTTCACTCGGTTTTCCTCCATTATTATTGATTATAATCGACGGTGTGAATTTTGGTTCCCACAGTTTGGCGCTAGAAGGAGGGGGGGGGGGGGTTTGACGAATTCTCTAACTCAAAAATCGCTAAACGATAAAAGACACAGGATGTCCGCTCCAGCAGCTAACGATGTCGTTTCTTTCAAGGACCGGGCAACGGCCGATCAGGCCAAACCCCACAACGATCTCCTTGTCATCGAGCTGACGATCCAGGACATCGACGTAGCGAGAGTGTTGGTCGACACCGGATGCTCGGCCAATATTATCTACAAAAGCACCCTCGAAAGAATGGAGATCGATCTGTGCGCCGTTACAGAAAGACCCAGCCCGATATTCGGACTCTCGGGAAATGCTACTATGACTCTTGGCTCGATCGACCTGGTTGTTAAAGCCGGGAGCGTCACCAAAGTCACGGAATTCTTAGTCATCGACCGCCCAACATCGTACAACGCGATCGTCGGTACTCCACGACTGAATTCCATGCGAGCGATCCCTTCGACATTCCATCTGTGCCTTAAGTTTCCAACCCCTCGTGGAGTCGAAACTATACAAGGAGACCGCAGGATGTCGCAAGTATGTTTCGCCGCCGAGTTAAAAAGAAAGAACTTGGCGATCGAAACTTCCCATAAAAAGAAAAGAAAGCTGACTCTCGATGAGAACGCCCCAGAACGAGACTCGGAAGTCTTTTGGCAATCTCAAAGGGCCGAAGCCCTAGAAGGGAAGCGCGAACCAACTTGCGAACCGGTAATTTCGATCTGCCTCGACGAATCCTCTCCGGAACGATGCATCGAGATTGGAGCCAACCTCCGCGAGCCACTAAAGACAGAGCTCATCGCCTGTCTCAAAAAGAACCTCAATCCGTTCGCTTGGGCCGCAGAAGAAATGCCAGGGATTGATATCAGCATAATGTGTCATGAGCTTAACATCGATCCGACCTACAGACCCGTCAAACAAAAAGGCGGAAGCTAGGACCGGAGCATGCCACCGCGGTAAATGAGGAAGTCGAAAGACTCCTGAAGGTCGGATCAATAACAGAAGTTCGGTATCCAGACTGGCTCGCTAACCCGGTCGTGGTCAAAAAGAAAAACGGCAAATGGCGAGTATGCGTCGATTTCACCGATCTTAACAAGGCCTGTCCAAAGGATTGCTTCCCACTACCGCACATCGACCGACTGGTCGAAGCAACAGCAGGGAACAAACTCTTATCATTTATGGATGCCTTCTCCGAGTACAATCAGATCATGATGAATCCCGACGATCGTGAGAAAACTGCGTTCATCACCAATCGGGAAACATATTGCTACAAAGTAATGCCTTTCGGTCTCAAGAATGCGGGCGCCACTTGCCAGCGACTTGTCAATCAAATTTTCTCCGAACAGCTCGTCAAGACTATGGAGGTATATATCGATGACATGCTCATAAAGTCTCTTGACTAGCACAACCACGTCTCCCATTTGGAGGAGTGCTTTGCAAAACTTAATGCCCACAACATGAAACTGAACCCTGCAAAGTGTAGATTCGCGGTGGCATCAGGAGAATTTCCCGGGTACCTAGTCACGTGTCGTGGGATCGAAGCCAATCCTAAGCAGATAAACGCGTTAATAGAGATGGTCTCGCCAAGGACGAAACGGGAAGTCCAAAGGCTAACCGGAAGAGTCGCGGCCTTGACCCGTTTCATCTCGCACTCGACGGATAAGTGTCTTCCTTTCTACGACACGCCGAAAGGGAATAAGAAGTTCGAATGGTCGGAGGAATGTGAGAAAGCTTTCCAACAGCTAAAACGTTACCTAGCCACTCCTCCCGTCCTCGCAAAACCAGTGGAGGGGAGAACCCTTGTTCCTGTACATCGCAGTCTCCACAACAGCGGTAAGCGGCGTTTTGATTAGAGAGGAATGCGGTGAGCAAAAACCAATCTTCTACATAAGCAAAACGTTACTGGACGCTGAGACCCGGTATCTCCTGATGGAGAAACTAGCATTCGCAGTTATGACATCGGCAAGGAAACTCCGGCCGTACTTTCAGTCGCATACCATAATAATCCTCACCACCTTCCCCCTGCGAACGATCTTGCACAGTCCGAGTCAGTCAGGATGACTCGCAAAATGGGCAATCGAACTAAGCGAGTACGACGTGGAGTACCGCCCAAGAACCTGCCCAAAATCTCAAATACTAGCAGACTTCTTGGTAGAATTGCCCACGGGGGATATGACAAACACGGAACCAGACTCAACCTGGATCCTTCACGTCGACAGATCATCGTCCAAACAAGGATCCGGGATCGGAATCCGGCTCACGTCTTCGATCGGCGAAGTCTTGGAACAATCGTTCCGATTGGAATTCCATCCGTCGAACAACGAGGCCGAATATGAAGCACTCGTCGCAGGATTACGATTAGCCCATGGGCTTAAGATCCGCAACATACACGCTTACTGTGACTCTCAGTTAGTCACAAATTAGTACAGCGGAGAATACGAAGTGAGGGACGAAAGAATGGATGCATATCTAAAACTCATCCAAGACCTCTCCCGAAACTTCAACCACTTCGCCCTCACTAGGATTCCTCGCTCGGAAAACACTCAGGCGGATGCCTTGGCCGCACTCGCATCAAGTTCGGATTATGAACTAAGACGAGTAATCCTCGTCGAGTTCATCGAACACCCAAGCATCGGACCAGTGGTCACCAATCTGATTCGAGCACAAATCGAAAATGCGGACGAAGTCGAAGACCCACAGGAGAAAATGTGGATCAGTAGGAATACGGCTGCGACAGCCCATGGCTAGAGCCAATCTGAGCATACATAATCAACGGAACGCTTCCCACTGAGAAATGGGCGGCCCGCAAAATCAAGACCCAGGCCGCGCGATATGTAACGGTAGAAGGAGAAATCTACAAATGGAGATTCTCCGCCCACTCATGACCTGCGCCGAAGGCGAAAAAGCAAGAGGAGTAATGGAGGAGGTTCATTCCGGATCATGTGGGAACCACTCCGGCGGAAGATCTCTTGCCGTAAAAATAAAACGCCATGGTTATTACTGGCCAACTATGATCAAAGACTGCGAGAAAATCGCACGGAAGTGCGAAAAATGCCAAAGGCACGCGCCGACAATCCATCAACCCGCGGAAGTCCTCTCGTCCATCTCGTCTCCGTATCCCTTCATGCGATGGTCCATGGATATCGTCGGGCCATTACACAACTCGAAGCAGAAACGCTTCCTCCTGGTCCTCACGGATTTCTTCTCAAAGTGGGTAGAGGCAGATTCCTACGCAAGTATCAAAGACGTACAAGTCGAGAACTTCGTATGGAAGAACATCATCACCAGACACGGGGTCCCTTACGAAATCATGACGGACAACGGATCTCAGTTCATCTCTACCCGATTCGAAGCATTCTGCGAGAAGTGGAAGATACGACTGACCAAGTCGACTCCCAGATATCCGCAGTGCAAAGGCCAGACAGAGACCATCAACAAAACCGTCCTCGACGGGTTAAAAAAGCGCTTAGAAGCCAAAAAGGGGCGATGGGCAGAAGAGCTCGAAGGAGTTCTTTGGTCGCATCGTACGACCCCGAGACGGGCTACGGGTGAAACCCCATTCACCCTCGTTTACGGAACGGAATGTATGATCCCTGCGGAAGTAGAATTTCCCGGAGTACGGAGAAGATTCCTCCCCGAACGAGAAGATCTTAACAGCGCAATGCTGCTAGACGAACTCGATCTTATTAACGAGCGGCGAGATCATGCTCTCATACGGATCCAAAATTACTAGCACGCCACCGTAAAATACTACAACTCAACGTTCGCCATCGCAGGTTCAAAGAAGGCGACCTGGTCATGCGCAACGTCTTCCAAAACACTGCCGAACGTAACGTAGGAAAACTGGGAGCAAACTTGGAAGGCCCATACAAGGTCATAAAGGTATTCCGACCAGGATCATACCAAATCGCAAACATGCAGGACGTCAAGATCCAAAGAACCTGGAACGCGATGCATCTTAAGAAATACTACCACTAATCGTAAAGTGGATCCGAAGAACTACGAGATGGCTTGATCCCCGAAAAAAGGGTACGTAGGCAGCTCGCCCAGCGAGTTCAGCTATCCCCCATCTTAAAAAAAGGGGGGGGGGAATGGGTACGTATACTCGTATACTCCCACAACTTTCAAAAAAGTCGATCTTTTCGGAACTTTTTACAAAAAAAAAAAAATGCGACGCTCAATCGCTAAGCCCACTACCCGACAAACGGCCAGAACGGCAGTCCAGAACTCGCCCAGAACGCCTAAATCAGCTATCACGCTAAAACCAACAAACCCACGAATGCTCATAAAAAAAAGGCATCCTTGGTAAAAAGCCCGCAAGAAAAATGCGGCTCAAAACAAAAAAAAAAAGATTAACTTCTGCCACTGTGAGACGTCGCAACACGCTTGAAGTTACGGTCTTTCCAACACTTATGGAAACAACACTCTTGTTTCCAAAAATCAACATACCTCTAACGGTGAAATGCCTTTAAAATGGCATTGCTTCTTTGTTGCTGATCACAACAAACGAACCCTAACGTCCTAAACAGACACTAGCCGCCCTCGAAAGGATAGGCTCTCTTACATCCGACAAGGATACCATAGCGCGCTATACAAGAAAATCCAAAATTTTGGCCAGCACCTCCAAACAGCCTTTGGAAGTAGCTCGATTCATGCCAAGACAAGTCATATAAGCCGATAACACTTCGCGGACTTTATATCGGTATGAATCAGGTAGAAATCGCAAACATGCAAAACGAAAGCCGACGTGTCATCGCATAGCCTTAGTCCGAAAGTAAACCTAGGCCTTGCCCTAAACCCAGTCTTGCTGGATCCTGACATCTCAAAGGCATAATATCGACATCCCGATATGAGATCCCAAAACTTTTCTCTTCACTTAAGTCTATACGTTTTCACGAGTCCTCGCACAAAGCAAAAGCTGCACGCTCAACAGACTATGGATACGGTGATCGTCCGGGGGCAAGGAACGAAACGACAACTCACTCCTTCGCCCTCTAACTTCAAAAAACCCGGAGTTCTCTCGATTTATAATAAACCGAAAAGATTTTATAGATTGAGCCAAGCATAATACAAAAGGCCCAAACAAGGCCAGGGATTCAAAGCCACCAATGGCCAGTCCCGAAACATGCAAACTGTGGCCTCACAAACAGGCCGAAACAGAAAATAAAAAAAAATCCCCGAAAGGATCATTACCCTAAGCATTCCTCGGAGCACTACCTTCATCCTCAACCTCACCGCCATTGCCTCCCTCTCCCGCTCGCAACATCTCCACCTTGTTCAGCCACGGGGCCATGCCCCTCGGTCTCTTCCGAACACGGCGTGAGGGTGCACTCAAACTGCAGCTGAGAGAGGATCGAGTCGAAGTCCCCGTCGGAAGCATTCAATTCCTCCTTGCGAGACAACAGCATGGTTTCTTCGGAGTCCAGAGTCAGAACCATGTCGCCTTTAAGCAGGTGGATCTCGTTCAGGCTTCCCTCGACGCTCGCCAGAGGCAGGTCCTTCACATGGACCGCCATGAGGGAATCGAACAGAACAGCCATCCTCGTCAGGCGAGTGTGAAAATCATCCCTCGAAACGACAGTCCTCGACTCTTCTCGGTTCTGAATTTCACGTTGGAGACGACGGAGTTCGGAAGCCTTGCTCTTCTTCTCTTTCTTCAGGTTGAACAATGCACTCGCCAACTTTCCGAGGTCCCGCTCGAGATCGCTGACCCGAACCTCCAACTGAGAAAGCTCAGCAGCACGAGCGGCTTCAGTAGATTTCAACGCGGCCTCGGCTTGCTTCAACGCCTCTCGCAATTCAGCCAGGCCCCTTGTCGAACGCTCTATCTCTGATCCGCAGTCGCTGAGCATCCCGTCAATTAGGGATACAAACTATACAGGAAATAAGAGTCAGGATAATCGTAGAACAAGGTGGCTCATGCTGAAAATAGTCGAAACAAACCATGGCACGATGTTGCGACAAAGGTCCCGAGCGCTCCCCTTCCGCGCCAGCGGTACATCTCCTCTTCTTGACAGTCTCGGTCGCAACGCCAGTCCTCTTGTGGCTTTTGGTCAAAGGAGCAGCACTGGACGCGGGAAGCCCTAGGACGATCTCCTTCCTATCCAAAGGTGGAGGCATCAACTCCGTCGCCTTCTCCTCCTTAGGAGCTGGGACTGGTGTGGTCGAAGAACCCGAGGGTTGAGCCGAGACCTCCGGAACTTGAACAGGAATCACGGCCGATTCTGCGAGAGGCGTGGCATCACCAGGGGACTTGTTTCCTCCTGCCGAGGTCGACATCGCAGGCGAAGAAAGGATAGCTGGCACTTCAGGCTGAATCCGACCCCCTTCCTTCTCGACACTGCGTCTGGACAGTCTCTCTTTGAAAGAAAGAAACCCGGCGATGAAGGTTGGAGTAGCTTCGTGCATGGCCGGAGTCGGAAGTACCGAGTTGGCCTCACCCATCTCGACGTCGGATCTTTTCTTTTCACTTGGGGAGGAAGACATTCTTGATAGATTAGTTTGAAGAAAAAGAGAATGTGAGAGAAATAGATGTGTGAAGAATGAGGAGTGGTGAGTTGCTACTTATAAGGATTTGAGGGTGACGTGGCTTTCTGCAATAAATATTCTTAGCCAAAGATTTCGATTTCTAATTCATATCATTCGCCCGCAAAATCGTCTCCGAGTCTTACGGGCTGAGGGGCTAACTGTTGGGGTCAAAAACGGTTATTTCGAAATCAACGGCTATGATTATTTCTTATTCACGGATTTCTCGCAAAACATTCACTGAAAGAAAGATTGGAAGTGAACGAACGAGCGAATCCCGCACAAAAGCCACTCGCCGGAGAGCTGAACCGTCATGCGGGTCAGCTCGCCGGCGAGCTCAACCATAACGCCGGTCAGCTCGCTGGGCGAGTGCAACCACACGGCGGTCAGCTCGCCGGTCAGCTCGCCGGCGAGCTGAACCGTCGCATGGTTGTGTTCGCCGGCGAGTTCGGCCGTCACGCGAGTCGGCTCGCCCGGCGAGCTCGACCTGATCCTGGCCTGTCCGACTTACTTCGACTCCCATATCTTCTGTATAGCTGTGATATCTGACCTTCTGGACCATATACTTCTCGTTTCGTTTCGATTAAAGTTATTCTCGAAGTTTTATGACCAAAACCGAGAAATCGTATAAACGCCAAAAGGCCTAAGAACGGTCCGCAAGGATCCAGACTGGTCTAGAGGTCCATCTACGCTCTCAGAAGGGATTCGAGCCCATAAAAGTTATGATGGTTTGTCCTAACTCGCAGAAATACGACAAATGCTAAGTTTCCAACGATAAATGTAAAGATTCGAGGATAACTATCATGATCGATGAAAAATGGAATATGCCCGAAAGAGATAGACTTGGGCCCGAAGGCGAAGGATGGGCCACCGACCTAGAGCGACTATATAAGGAGAGCAGGAGCAGAAGAAAAAGGGGCCGAGAATTTAGACTTAGAGAACTCCTGCTAGCTTAGAGAACTTAGGGCTTAGGTGGTTAGACTAGAACGGCAAGGCTTAGGACGTCTTGGCCGCCTCTTGTCCTGTTGTTCCGATAGTTAGCATATCTCTACTCCTCTCGTAGAAATCTTGTATTCATACTATTCAATAAAACGCCTTTGAGCGATTATCTATCTTTTTATCGTTCTAAAGTGATTACGCAGAGAATTCGGACCTTCAAGGAAAAACGGGTTCACTCGGTTTTCCTCCATTATTATTGATTATAATCGACGGTGTGAATTTTGGTTCCCACAAAGGCGTAATTGACCGAGGGCCAAAGAGGGTTTGTCGAGATTGATAGGCTAAGTTTGCCGGAGTTATCTGTGTTAAGATGGCCGATAGTCATAGAAAACGATTCTCTGCTTTAGGTCTTAGTTATACGATGAATGTTTCGTATAATGTTACCTATAGTCTTATGAAAATTGATTTGTTTTTGTCTGAGGAAGACGTAGCCTAAGAGGTTTGATACATAACCAATGCGGAGTCAGTTGCGGGACAATTGCCTGCTCGGATGTGACCGAGAGGAACGAAACGCAGAAACCAGTGATCCGCATGGCTAAATTATGAGATCTATTAAATCGTAATGCAAAGATCTCTCTCTTTAGATTGATCATCCAAAGTCAGATTTTACAGCTTTGTATTTGCTATACGAAAAATATTTCTTCGAAAAACTGTTATGTTTACTTTTGAAATTTCTTCGTATGACTTGATCTGATTGTACGAAGGATTTTTCGCAAAAGTAATGGGCGACCGGTTTTACGAGGGTTGTAAATCGGTGATACGTATACACATGTCAAAGTAGCGTTGTTTCTGCGGGTTTTACGAGAAACATTTCTACTTTGATTTCGATTTTTGGTGAAAGTTGCTTGGAGTTACTCATGGAGTGTTACCGAAGTTTATTTCACTACGATTTAGTCGCATAACGTTTTCACAGGATTTTGAGAGGATTCTCATGACATATTCGTTTCTGGAACGAATTGGTCAACTAGCGGTAGATCTAGCCAATGATCGGGAAGGATTTATTCCCTTTAATGTGCTCGCTGCTACTTTTATTCTCAAGTTTTCTTCGTCGCAAATGTTTTCGATGCATTACCGTGACTCACTTTGTTCAACGGAGACTGAAGAAATGCTTTGATGCCTGAAGATTTGTCGTAAATTTTTTTATATGAAACTGTCTTTATAAAGCCGGAGAGGGTTTCAAGACTTTGGCTAATCGTCGAGTTTCATTTTGATATTGGTACAGGTTTTCTATACGCATGATTGCGACAAGAAATGCTGTATAGTCTTTGAGATTATGTTCATGATCATCTGGATACGTTGCTGGCGTTCAGACAAATTTTCGATTGTTGTTTACCTATTTGGGATGATTTGGTTTGACGAAAGCGTTTTCTTGACGATTTGCAAAAGTTTTTGAAGTTTGGGAGTATACGAGTATAGTATACGTACCTACTCCCTCTTTTTTCTTTACGAAAGAAAACGGTTGAACCGAAACTTTGAAGGGTTGTGTACGTTTCTTCTTCCGAGGTTTGGAATGATCGACAATCCGGGTCGATTTAAAGACGACGCTGGGACTGTGATTTGGTTGTTTCCAGGTTGACGACTTGGAATATGTCGGTTTTGAGAAAATCGCTAGAAAAGAATCAGTTTTAAGATGACGTTCATGTCTCTAGTTTTTTCTCTCTTTAGGAAGTGATCAGGATATGCGTGGCGATCGTTTCTCGAATTTTACAGAGTTTAGATTGGTTTGCAAGATCTGGCTGAACAGTTATGGAACGATATACCGAGACAGGAATAATCGCCTAAGACTTAGTTCGCTAGACTATCCACCTAGGTTTTAAGTTCCCTAAAGTTCTATGGCAGTCTCAAAGGCGTTTTTATTTCTAAGTAATTTTCTACGAAAATTCCAAGTCTGATTTCAAAAATTTCAAGTCGGAAATACCTTAGTTCTCTCGAAGATTCGGGTTAGCCTCTTCTCCGTTCTGCTTGCTCATTTGGCCTTACTCTTTTCGTGTCTGTCTGGCCTTTTCGAATAGCAAGAATATTGATTCTTCCTGGACTTCTATGCTTTCCTGGCCGCGTTTAGGCTGCTGCCAATCTACTGGTTTCCGTGATCCATGTTTCAATCTTAGTATCATTGTTTTTACGAAAATGAATAAGCATCTCGTCGAAAACTTTTTAGCGTTTAGGAATAGCCAGGGACGATCAAGAGATGCCAAGGATGATCAAGAAGACTCGCCAGGTGATGAGGTTTTGGCGGTGATGAGGTTTTGGCGACAAATCAAGGCGTGAGAGGAAGGATGGTGAGACCGTGGAGAGAGGTGGATGGGCGAATTTTGATTCTCGGATTTTGCTCCATCTCTTTCCTTATCCGAGATTCTTTTTCTACGATCGTTATTAGATTTTCGAAGGTTGTCAAATGTTGCCAACTTTAGTTTTACGAAAGTTTTTTCCGAAAAATAATATTGAGTTTAATTTTACGAAAGTTATTCCGCAGAATGTTATCGATTTTAATTTTACGAAAGTTGTTTCGTAAAATGTTGTCGAGCTTAATTTTTGCAAAGGTTATTTCGCAAGATGTTGTCGAGCATAATTTTTTACGAGATTTGTTCCATAAAGAAGTTTTCAAGTTTTGGCTGTACGAGAGCCGTGACGAGGTTAATTATTGCAACCAAGCTTAATCAGAAGTATTTCTCATATCCGTGGGATTGATCCGTGGAAGTTTCGAGTAGTTTTTTTCGAAGTAAGATTTAGGGGACAAACATCGACAACTCGCGGAATTTGTCACTATGCAAGTGATACTTGAATTCTGAAATCTTAGGCTTTAGAAAACGTTTTAGCGGTGGGGATACGATCTCCCGTTTTGCTTTATTTAGTCTTCGTCAGCAGTTTTAGGTTTCGAGTGATTCTATAGAAATCGACTTCGTTTCTCTGACAGTTATTTTTATTGCGAGAAATATTTTCCAGGGACTTTCAGACATTGATTCCGTCGTGGCCGATTTTGACCCCAACAGTTAGCCCCCAGCTCGTTAGTACCATGAGCTTCTAGCTTGAGGTTCTAGCGAGTGGCTTGGCAAGTTAGGCAAGTTAGGTAAGTTAGGCGGAATTAATGGTTGAAATGGTCTGTCGTAAGTGGTCTTCTCGCTCTTCTAAGAATGGAACGCGATAAGATTGAGGCTGCGCCTTATGACGGCTGCCTACGTACCCTTGTTGAAGGGATCAAGCCTTTCGTAGTTCGTTTTGGAGTTAAGGTTCTTATGACCTGTTTTCCAGCGAGACCTTTACGGTCTAGTATATATGTAGAGGTTATCAGGCATGTTGCTGCCGATGGCATTTTATATGGGTGTAGAGGGAAGACTACGAGTTGTCATCTCGTAATCTAACTCTGTGTGAACTGCTATATCAGTGATATGTTTCTAGAGTTTTCTGCAGTGCGTAAACTTGCGGGATTTCTGAAGACCCTCGAATATTAGCCAAGAGATAAATTTTGGGATCTCGTATCAGGGTGTTTGATATTATGCCTAGAGATGTTAGAGACCAGTGTGCTGGGTTTAGGGCAAGACCTAGGTCTAGTCACGGCTTTAGGGGTGCGATGACTACTTCAACTTACGTTTTCTGTATTGTTTTCGACCTGATTCCGTCCCACTTTAAAGTCCGCGATATTTTCTCGGCTTACGTGACTTGTATGGTAGGAATTGAGCATCTCTTCGAGGACAATTTTTAAATCTCCCGAAAGTGCTGACCAAAATTTTGGAATTTTTATATAGCGCTATTACCCTTGTGTCGGGTGTTCGAGAGCTATCTCTACGAGATGGCTTAGTCTGTTTAGGATGTTGAGAGTTTGTTGTGTTCAGCAACAAACTTATCGGTAGATATTACCGTTTTTGACTCTTCGCGAAGGATACGTGTTTGAGAAGATGTTAGTGTGTATGACTGTTTGGTCTACAAATAAGGTGTTTTTATCGAGGAAGGTATTTTTGTCGAAAAAAGTTATTCTTCAAGCGTCTGCGACGTCTCGCGATACTGAAGGTTGGTTTTTCTTTTGCATGCCGCGTTTTCGTGGTTGAAATGTTTGCGGGCTTGAAGATGTTTCGCGGTGTTGCAAGAGTTTAGTCTTAACCCTACGTCGGAGAAACATTTTTGGTTTGTCTGTGGATGTTCGCAGCCAAAACTATTATTGTTGTTCGGATGCTAATAGTTTGATTTGTGATCGAGGAATTAAGACCGAGGGGTCGGGTAAATTTTTCCATGGGAAGAAGCGTTTTCCTTCATAGTGCTTTGTGAAGTTTTGGCCTTCTGAGATCTATTTCGTGCATTTTTTAGGATGTTTCGTAGAGCTCTAGGAGCTTTGTTACCATTTTTTCCTTACATGCCGCGTATTATGGGTAAAACATAGTTTAAAGTGAATTGTGGAATGTATCGAACTTGTTCGATTGTCGACAAGTTTAGGTTTTCCGATAACCGTTTGGTTGTTAGGACTGAGTTTCGTTATAAAGAATTTATCATATGATTTCCGACTGTGGGCTATACGATAATTATTCTCTTAATACTCACAAGACGTTTTTAGACAAATTGTAGATTGTCGTTTAGCCGTTAAGTGATGGAGCGATGGTTTCTCAAATAGTTTGGCATGGCGTGAAGGATGTGTTCACTCAGATAGCCAAGGACATTGTAGGTCAAGGATTAGACCATGGTACTTTCGTGTTAACATTAAGGTCATGTTAGTTTACGATCGTCCTTAAAGGGGATGCCAAATTCTGGTTTGGACCTTTACTGGAAGGCGTAATTGACCGAGGGCCAAAGATGGCTTGTCGAGATTGATAGGCCAAGTTTGCCGGAGTTATCTGTGTTAAGATGGCCGATAGTCATAGAAAACGATTCTCCGCTTTAGGTCTCAGTTATACGATGAATGTTTCGTATAATTTTACATATAGTCTTATGAAAATTGATTTGTTTTTGTCTGAGGAAGACGTAGCCTAAGAGGTTTGATACAGAACCAATACGGAGTCAGTTGCGGGACGATTGCCTGCTCGGATGTGACCGAGGGGAACGAAACGCAGAAGCCAGTGATCCGCATGGCAATTATGAGATCTATTAAATCGTAATGCGAAGAGATCTCTCTTTAGATTGATCATCCAAAGTTAGATTTTACAGCTTTGTATTTACTATACGAAAAATATTTCTTCGTAAAAGCTGTTATGTTTACTTTTGAAAGTTTCTTCGTATGAGTTGATCTGATTGTACGAAGGATTATTCGCGTAAGTAATGGGCGACCGGTTTTACGAGGGTTGTAAATCGGTGATACGTATACACATGTCAAAGTAGTGGTGTTTCTGCGGGTTTTACGAGAAACATTTCTACTTTGATTTCGATCTTTGGTGAAAGTTGCTTGGAGTTACTCATGGAGTGTTACCGAAGTTTATTTCGCAACGATTTAGTCGCATAACGTTTTCATAGGCTTTTGAGAGGATTCTCATGACATATTCGTTTCTGGAACGAATTGGTCAAGCAGCGGTAGATCTAGCCAATGATTGGGAAGAAAGTATTCCCTTTAATGTGCTCGCTGCTACTTTTATTCTCAAGTTTTCTTCGTCGCAAATGTTTTCGATGCATTACCGTGACTCACTTTGTTCAACGGAGACTGAAGAAATGCTTTGATGCTTGAAGATTTCTCGTAAAATTTTTTATATGAAACTGTCTTTATAAAGCCGGAGAGGGTTTCAAGACTTTGGCTAATCGTCGAGTTTCATTTTGATATTGGTACAGGTTTTCTATACGCATGATTGCAACAAGAAATGCTGTATAGTCTTTGAGATTATGTTCCTGATCGTCTGGATACGTTGCTGGCGTTTAGAAAAAATTTCGATTGTTGTTTGCCTATTTGGGACGATTTGCTTTGACGAAAGCGTTTTCTTGACGATTTGCAAAAAAAATTTAAGTTTGGGAGTATACGAGTATAGTATACGTACCTACTCCCTCTTTTTTATTTACGAAAGAAAACGGTTGAACCGAAACTTTGAAGGGTTGTGTACGTTTCTTCTTCCGAGGTTTGGAATGATCGACAATCCGGTTCGATTTAAAGACGACGCTGGGACTATGATTTGGTTGTTTCCAGGTTGACGACTTGGAATATGTTTTGAGAAAATCGCTAGAAACAAATCGGGTTTAAGACGACGTTCATGTCTCTAGTTTTCTCTCTCTTTAGGAAGCGAGCTGGATATACGTGGCGATCGTTTCTCGAATTTTAGAGAGTTTAGATCGGTTTGTAAGATCTGGCTGAACAGTTATGGAACGATATACCAAGACAGGAAAAATCGTCTAAGACTTAGTTCGCTAGACTATCCCCCTAGGTTTTAAGTTCCCTAAAGTTCTATGGCAGTCCCAAAGGCGTTTTAATTTCTAAGTAATTTCCTACGAAAATTCCAAGTCTGATTTCAAAAATTTCAAGTCGGAAATACCTTAGTTCTCTCGAAGATTCGGGTTAGCCTCTTCTCTGTTTTGCTTGCTCATTTGCCCTTACTCTTTTCGTGTCTGTCTGCCCTTTTCGAATAGCAAGAATATTGATTCTTCCTGGACTTCTCTGCTTTCCTGGCCGCGTTTAGGCTGCTGCCAATCTAGTGGTTTTCATGATCCATGTTTCAATCTTAGTATCATTGGTTTTACGAAAATGAATAAGCATCTCGTCGAAAACTTTTTAGCGTTTAGGAATAGCCAGGGATGATCAAGAGATGCCAAGGATGATCAGGAAGACTCGCCAGGTGATGAGGTTTTGGCGACAAATCAAGGCGTGAGAGGAAGGATGGTGAGACCGTGGAGAGAGGTGGATGGGTGAATTTTGATTCTCGGATTTTGCTCTATCTCTTTCCTTATCCGAGATTCTTTTTCTACGATCGTTATTAGATATTCGAAGGTTGTCAAATGTTGCCAACTTTAGTTTTACGAAAGTTTTTTCCGAAAAATAATATCGAGTTTAATTTTACGAAAGTTATTCCGCAGAATGTTATCGATTTTAATTTTACGAAAGTTGTTTCGTAAAATGTTGTCGAGCTTAATTTTTGCAAAGGTTATTTCGCAAGATGTTGTCGAGCATAATTTTTACAAGATTTGTTCCGTAAAGAAGTTTTCAAGTTTTGGCTGTACGAGAGCCGTGACGAGGTTAATTATTGCAACCAAGCTTAATCAGAAGTTTTTCTCATATCTGTGGGATTGATCCGTGGAAGTTTCAAGTAGTTTTTTCCGAAGTAAGATTTAGGTGACAAACATCGACAACTCGCGGAATTTGTTACTATGCAAGTGATACTTGAATTCTTACGAAATCTTAGGCTTCAGAAAACGTTTTAGCGGTGGGGATACGATCTCCCCGTTTTGCTTTATTTAGTCTTCGTCAGCCGTTTTAGGTTTCGAGTGATTCTATAGAAATCAACTTCGTTTCTTTGACAGTTATTTGGAAGAAGTACAGCCGTGTGGTTTTTAGGGTAACTAATTCTTAGCTATTTGATTGTATTATAAAAATATAAATTTCTATTATTAACATATTTATATTTTTTATAAAATATAAATATTTATCGTTTAATATAATATAGATTTCTCAATGCATATATACTGCTATACACTAATATAAATACTTTACTTATCATCATAATATTTTAAAAACAATTTCTTCAATTGTTTTTACAATGAATGTGTGATTATGTAGAATATCAACCTCAACTTGTTCTTCAGCTGCTTTTAGGTTAAATGTTACATGAAGCAACCTTTAACTATGTTTCATCATTTGTCACAGTCGGGGTGTTCTTCATCGTGATATAAAGGGGATCAAATCTACTGATTTTGATAGTAATGGAGTTTTGAATGTTCTTCTGCTTATAAATGATTTACTCTCCATAGATCCGGATCAGAGAGGTTCTTCAACTACAGCTCTTTAGAGTGAGGTGTTGGTTTAACTTTTATGTTTTACGAGCTATTACAAATGGTATCTGAATTAACTTTATAATATTCAGTTAAGACTCACGAGTACATATTACACTTTTTCATATTAACTGAACTCAAACATGTGATGTATTATCCGTTTATAATACGCATTCAAATTACATATACAAAGTCTATCTTCTGGATGTTAACGTCATAATCCAAATTATCTATGTACTATATGGTTATAATACGAAGAGTTGATACTCCAATGAGGTGCTCATGACTTGATCATCCTAATGTACTTAAGTTATAAGATTTGATCAATGCCTCTGTTTCATCTTTTTTTAACTTTGTTTTGAGTACATGGAACATGATCTTGTTGGAATTGTTTCAATACCTGATATGAAGTTATCTGAGCCTTAGGTACTAGCTAAATTATTACGGTCTTTCTCTGTAATGCATATCAACCTCAAGTTTATTCTTCTTCTTCTTTTTTTTTTCTTTTTTTTCTGGGTGAACGATCTATTTTTCTACGAAAACTATCGTATAGAATCAGATGTCTCCCAGATTTCGTTCTATTTATCACCGAATATAAAATTTTAATCTTATTTTCCCACAAATATTGGTTTTTTCAAACCCATTCAATTCTTGATAGTAAACCGAACAAACCAAAATCTTACCATAAACAAAATCAGACCAGACATAAAACTCAACCCAATATTAATTTTTTAATAAACCCATAAATATAAAATCCCCAAATCGATATAGTTGAAATACTAAGAACCCTAAAAGCCTTTCTCTGTATTTAAACCTTAAAAGAATCAACTTGATTCCTCCACAACAAACAAATTAATTTATATAACCAACTTGATCCAAGTGATAAAAAAAGATGATAAACAGTACTCCAAAGTGACGATGAACAGAAACAAACAAAAGTTATGATGAACAGTACTACCCATAGAACATTATTTGGAGATTGTTTATGCTTATGAATGAACAATCTATATCTATGTGGTTATGTTTCAGATCAATCGACATGCAATTTTAGATCTTTTGGCAAGGTTGGTGAAAATGGGTTCTCTGTTTCTGAAGGAAATTTCAAGCTTAATTGGCTATAAATTGTTCATACACAATACGAAATAACAATTGATATTTGGTTAATTTTTAAACGAAAGTGATGATGAACAGTAGTAGGAAGGATGATGAATTGATGAGCAAGACTAGAAAGAGAAGATGAACAGTAATCTGAGTTTATGGGTTCTTCAACCAAATAATATTTATTGTTCAGCATCGTTTAATTGATTTGTTTTATTATACACAGATTTGGTTATATTAATGATTTTGTATAATGATTTTGTTTGTTATAGAACAATTAAATTTCTTGGTCGAAATGGTTAAATGATTTATTTGGGTCTAGTTCTAAATTTGGTGGTTTTTTGTTTTATTTAACATGTTTAGTCTCAATCAGGTTTTAATTTGGTTCATTGTCGGTTTAAAATGAATTGTTGTTTGCTTTTAAACAGTAAATCAATCTAAACCATGCTCTATGGGTTTTTCGATTTTGAAATTTATATATGTGGAGATATGAGTCTGAAACTTCAATATTGTGGGGGAAATAAGATTGAAATTTTACATTCGGGGATAAATAGAACGAGGTCATAGTTTGAGAGACATGATGCTTTTTCTTCAAAGAATACATGTACAAAGTTATGGATTTTTCCTCGGATTCAAATGTAGAAAAGACTACTATTCTAGGTTTTACATGCGCCCAAAAATACAACACACCAGTCCTTGCAATTTCGGCTTCAAATAATATTTTGTGGACATAATACGGTTTCCTCACTGTTTTGTCAATGGATCGGCCAAAATGGTGCACAGGCTTAGCAATGTTGTTATGCTTCCTATAATCCTATCATTTCTCTCCCTCCATATGAAATAGATGGTGACTTGTAGAACCAGTCCCAGCAGGATAAAAGTGAGACGATCATACCATGAGGGAACCAGACTATTTACTCCATTGTACCTTATCCTTATGATTCCTGATTAATTGCCATGTATCTGTCGATTTAAACCTATCCCCATATTCATCTGGCCATGTTTCCACAAAAACTCATCTATGACATTTACAGATACATGGAAGCGATGAATCTCCTGCACCAATTGCTGCAGCTGTTGATCACGACAAACCCGAATTCTCCATTCTCCACCAACCAAGACGTCATAGATCCTAGCATTTCTTGCAATGCCTAGCTTCTGAGTGCCAAGCTCCCCAGTAAGCTCTATCAGGCGACCTTTAGGGTACCACATGTCCATCCAAAACCTCACCGTCTAAGCATTTCTTATGTCCATACAGATGAACTGCTTAGCCAAAGATCTAAACCTCAGCAATTTTCTCCAAACCCATGAACCTAGACCCATGTCTTTTACATCCCATAGAATCTCTCCTCGTAACAATTATTGTTTCGCCTAGACCCCCCACAACGAAGAAGGATGAGCAGAGAGTCGCCAGATCAGTTTCAGAAAAAAAAAACACTACTCACCCCCTGAACCCGACATAAGCCAAGACCACCTTAATAATAGGGACAACACGCATCAGCCCAAGCAACCTTCTTCCTCTTCTTCTTCTTCTTCTGTTGCTTTTAGGTTAAATGTTACATGAAACACCTTCCATGTGGACTTCATCATTGTCACAGTCGGGGTGTTCTACATCGTGATATAAAGGCATCAAATATATTGATTTGATAGTAATGGAGTAATGTTCTTTCGGTTATAGAGATGTTAATCTCCATAGATCCGGATCGGAGAGTCCATGCACCTAGAGCTATTAAGAGTGACATGCTGGTTTAAATTTTATGTTTTTCAGGCTCTTACCAATTGTATTTGGACTAACATTGTAATATCCAGTTAAAATTCACTATTACATATTGCTCTTTTTAATATTATCTCAAGTCAAACCCATAATGTATTTATCCAGTTATAATACACATTAAAATTACAAATGCAAAAACAAAAACATTTTTTTTGGCTATTACCATCATAAATATTACGGCAACCTTTGTAATACCACAAAACCAGCCTAAGATGTATATGTTTATATTGAAGTACAAAAAAATTAACATGGTCTGTAAATCCTAAAGATAACATCATCATTTTCGGATAACATAAGCATTAGCAAGATAAATATTGCAATATGCAAACAAAATAACAAACAAATGAGACGGTTATAACACATATTTTGGATTAAAATGTAATATATGGTAATAAAGTATTAGAAATATATCTAGAAAAATGTTTATTTTACTTTGCTAAAATGGTTATGAAACTCATATTAATGCTTATCCATTCATAACAAACCAAGATTATATTTATGAATATTTTTGAATTTAACTGTTATTCAAAATTTTATCAATTCACACAACAATAAATATATCTACCAAACACTAAGGGGGGGGGGGGGGGGGGGGGGGGGTATTGAATATAAAATTTGAAGTGATCTGATTTTTAATGAGTTTTCAAATGATTGTAGGAGAATCTGAGAATTTGGTGTGATTTTTGTTAAATAACTCTAGAATCCCATATAAAACCATGGGATTTGGATTTTTATTTTTATAACTAAAGAACTTCTCTCGAACACTCTAGAAACACTTAAAGCACTTTAAAATCTCTAACTTGAATTTTGAATTTTGTTCAATAACAGTGGATTTCAGAGTGTTTTATAAAATTACAAGTTCAATAACACTGGATTTCAAAGTATTTTTTTTAATCCATGTTTGAATAACAGTGGATTTGTCATTTTAATACAAATCAGCTCAAACTCCAAATTGAATACACCCCCTTAAATTTATATGGTATCTTCACAATAAATAATAGTCAGCTATCTCTACATAGCCATCATCATTAGATTGCTTTCTGACAAGAATATCTTTTTTATTTCTTTTATATTTTACCAAGCCTCATTTTTATCTTAAAATTTGAAGTGATCTGATTTTTAATGAGTTTTCAAATGATTGTAGGAGAATCTGAGAATTTGGTGTGATTTTTGTTAAATAACTCTAGAATCCCATATAAAACCATGGGATTTGGATTTTTATTTTTATAACTAAAGAACTTCTCTCAAACACTCTAGAAACACTTAAAGCACTTTAAAATCTCTAACTTGAATTTTGTTCAATAACAGTGGATTTCAGAGTGTTTTATAAAATTACAAGTTCAATAACACTAGATTTCAAAGTATTTTTTTTAATCCATGTTTGAATAACAGTGGATTTGTCATTTTAATACAAATCAGCTCAAACTCCAAATTGAATACACCCCCTTAAATTTATATGGTATCTTCACAATAAATAATAGTCAGCTATCTCTACATAGCCATCATCATTAGATTGCTTTCTGACAAGAATATCTTTTTTATTTCTTTTATATTTTACCAAACCTCATTTTTATCATAATTATTATGACATTTATATATCACCGAGAAAAGTTGATTTGTCCTTTCTACATATTGCAGGATATCAACTACCCAAATAGTTGATATGCTGCAATATTAGAGGCGCCCAATTTGCTAATTATTTTCACTTTTATGTATATTCATTTAACTGAGCCATGTAAAAACTGCACTTGATTGGTGACGTAAGACATTTTTTCAAAAAAAAAAAATGATTTACGCATTTTTTAAAGTTACCATTCAATATATATTTATCCGATTTTTTGTGTCACTGTGATGAAAACACAATATTTTATTTAAAGGTAACTTCTGCAAGAACATGAACTAAAATACTTTAAATTATAAACTCTATAGAAGATCTCTTATTACATAAAGAAATCTTATTTGTGGAACTAAAACATTAGAGTTGCTTCCAATAATGATTTTCCTATCTAAAGTGGGGGCAACCATATGATTATATTCGAAATAGTGTTCTATATAAAAAAAATATAAAACCACTATATCTATTTCTATAAAAAAATTATATTAAACTATTTTATGTAGTTTATAAATACATACTTGATAAAAGGAATTGATGAGTCATTTTATACTCTTTCCATAATTTCTTTGATTAATTACCATAAATAGTTATATGTAATATTGTTTATGTTGTTTGGCAACATACCTCTTTTTTAATATATACAAGGATAGGATTTCTAACTTTGTATTAACCATTTGGTGGTTAAATTAAATTGAAAACAAAACCTGGCGCTTAAATTAGCTATGTATAATAACTAAAATCTCGAATATAGCTAGAGAAACAATTTTAACATCCCATGTAAAAAAAATAGATTACATATTTTGGATCAAGCCTCATAAGAATCTATTTTCCCATGTGTAGAGATTAAAATTAGCTTTACTTAGGATTCAAGTTACATTTTACCTAGAACTAAAGCTTGAAAGTAATGACACAATCAAGTTTAACGAGTTTCCGACCTCTAACTTGTACATTTCGTGGGAGAACCCCTGATCCCAAATTTCACTAGATCAAAGAGACTCTAGCTATCACCAAAATAGGGATACTAGATAGTTTGTTACACAAGAACCATATACTCTTAACAAGAGAATACAACAACCTAGTTAGATCAAATAGACTTAGGCCTAAGCTATTTGTCTTGTGTTGTTGCCTCCTTCCTCTTGCACTTCGCTTGGTCTGATTGCTTGTTGTTGTCGGAACCTTTTGCTGTTTGTTGCTTATCCTTTTTTGTTGACCTAATAACATACTAACCATCTTTTTATATATGTGCATGTGACGAGATCAACCTGCTGGAGTGGGCCTTTGTAGACTTGGCCCAGGACGATCCGCTGCTGTGCTGGCCCATCAAGCTCTCGGTTAAATCCAAGCCTCAAAAATCTCCACCAGCTTGGTCTAAGCCCATCAGCCCAGCCCAATGCCGTTCGCCGACAAACCCTACTCATGTCTCTTTGTCTGTAAGTGGAGAATCAGTCTTGATCTTCCACTTCTCTCTCTCTTACTCTCGAAACTTCTCCTCCGTAAGAACTCGAAGCTCCACTGCGAGAAATTATGGTCGATGAAGCCGTGATGACTTCACTTCTTCTCTCCTTTAGAGATTAGGATCATCTGCAAAGAATATATAGAGAGATCTTTCTTGAGATTTACTGATTCTGAACTTGTCTCTTGTATGTCTTCTCCGGTGATCATTTGCCTTCTCCGTAATGCCATTAGCTCCACCTGGAGCTTCACCATCATACTCCAGCACTTTTGTAAAGCAAGTAAGAACCTTTCTCAAAGAACCTTCCTTTGATGTGTTCAATATTCACAGATCTAACTCTTGTCGTCTTTCACAAATTGGTTTTAACTCAGTGAGGAGTTTTTTCAGCTCCGATCTTGAAAACCCTTTCTCAATCTAGCAACCAATTCAGCTCGATGAGCTGTTAACACGCTTCCACGTCCTTTTAGTAAGCTTCGAAAGAATCTTTTGTTTTGTAACCTTCTCGAGTTTGTTACTAACAATTATTCATTGTTGCTTGCTGTAGGTTTTGCTTTCTTTGAAGATGGTTGGTGATGATTCCGATTTCTCGGACCTTAGACTTACTCGAAAAATACTCGAGTATTTCTTAAACTCAAACTCGTGACTGTTTGATGGTTCGAACTCCACCTGAACCGAGACCTCTTTTTGATTCAACATATACCCCAGGTGATTCCTTCTTTCTTTGTCATGATACTTCAAGTTGTCTTTTGATTCTAATTCGTAATCACTAACTCATGTTTTTACTTGTGATTTTCGAGGATGAAATCACGAAACTTGAATCACCTTGAGCTCCCTCTTGTCCAATGAGTGGACATTCAAAATCTCACAACAAAGCTGGAACTTCTGACCAGATATTGTCTTCGTTAGAAAATCAACCGGATCGACTGTAACATGTATCTTGTTTAGGAAAATATCGCATGCTTCTACTAGGTCTCGAATGAAATAAAACTTGGTGTCTATGTGTTTAGTTCTCTCGTGATGAACTGGATTCCTTGCTAGAGCTAGGGCACTTTGTAAATCGCAATTGAGTTTGATATTGTCTTTCTTGAATTCTAGTTTGGAAGATAGACCTTTTAACCACATTGCTTCTTTGGCTGCTTCATTCATTGCCATATATTCCGCTTATGTAGTAGATAGTGCAACAACTGATTGTAGACAATATTTCCATGAAATTGTATTGCCTCCAATTTTGAATAAATAACATGTAACTGAACGTCTCATGTCCATATCTATAGCATAATCTGAGTCTGAGAAACCTTCTAGCTTGAATGTAGAATGTTTCTTGAATGTTAAGTTTGAATCAACCGCTCCCTTTAAATACCTTAGAACCCACTTGACTGCTGACCAATGGTCCCTTCCTGGTTTACTCATGAAGCAACTGATATAACCTACTGCAAAGCCTAGGCCGGGTCTTGAACCCACCAAGCTTTCATCGACACTGGCATAAGGAATCCTTTCCATATGCTCTGCCTCTTCTTTCCATTCTTTCTCTGTCAGATCTTAAGCTTAAACTGCGACGATGCTGAGTGATTACAGCCTTAGCGTCTTGCATTCCAAAAGTCCTCAGTACCTTTTCCAAATATTTTCCTTGAGACAGAATCATGTCCCTTTCTATATGTCTCTTATAATATCCATACCCAAGATTCTAGAAGTTCTTCCCCTATATTTCATTTCAAACTCTCTATTTAGCTTCTCCCTAAGGTCTTTGATAACTTTCTTGTTTCTTGATGCAATCAACATGTTATCGACCTATAGGAGTAAATATATAGCCTTATCAGTTTGTATGTTCCTCATGTAAACACAAGGTTCTTTACTGCTTCTATCAAATAGTTGATCCTACATAAAATTGTTGAAACGTTGGTTCCATCTCCTTGGAGACTGTTTCAAACAATACATAAACTTCCTTAGCAGGCATACTTTATTCTATGTGCCTGGTTTTATGAAAAACCTCCAAGTTGAGTCATAGGGATCCTCTCTTCCAAACTTCCATGTAGAAAAGCGGTCTTAACATCCATCTGTTCTAGTTTAAAATCAAGGTTGACCACAACTGACAACATAAACCTAATGGAGACATGTTTCACAGCTTGTGAGAAGATCTCGTTATAATCAATCCCTTCTGTCTGAGAATGTTCTTTTTTCAACCAATATGCCCTTATATCTCTTATCCTCAACACCTGGAATTCCTGGATTTAGCTTAAAAATCCACCTGCATCCAATAAGTTTTGCCTTGATATGCCTATCAATGAGATCACGTGTTCTGTTCTTCATGTGAGACTCAATCTCTTCCTCAGCCGCACCTTTCCAAAAGTTTATTTCTCTGCTTTTCATAGCTTCCTTATTCGACTTTGGTTCTTCTACCTTTAAGTCTTCAATAACATTGAGCGCGTAAGCTACAAAGTTTCCATCTTCATATCAAGATGGTGGTCTCACATTTGTTCTTCTTTCTCTGTCTCGTGCCAGAATATAGGTATCTAGAGTTTCAGTGTCGCCACTCTCACTGTCAACTTCCTGATCATGTTCCTAGTCATTTGAACTGTTAGAGCTGTCCGATGATGAATCTTTTCAACCTTGATCAGGTGCATCTTCAGATTCAGAATATGGAGAAGGTCCCCTGATCAATTCATCACTGAATGATACTTTCTTCTTAGCTTTCTTATCTTGGTGTTTATCTTTTTCAGTAGCCACCTTAGTGCCGTCATTTTCCTTAGCAAACATTTTCTTGTATATCTCATCTTCATTGAAGACAATGTTTTTACTCGTTCTACATCTTCCTTCTTGTGGTATCCAAACTCTATATCCCTTAGTTCCCATTGGATACCCCACAAACACGCCTTTAAGTGCTCTAGGCCTTGTCTTCTCTTCTACCACATGAACAAATGCTGAACACCAAGCGTTCGTAGATGTCCTAACTCTTGTTTGGTCGCTGGTCAAACTTCCTCAGGTAATTTGAAATCAGAGTAGAGCTAGGTGACCTATTAATCAAGTAGCTTGCCATAGATGCTGCCTCTGTCCAGAAATATTGGTCCAAACCAGATTCGGCTAACATACACGTCACTTTATCCATAATTGTTTGGTTCATTCTTTCTGAAACTCCATTTTGTTGAGGGGTGTAAGTACAAGTTTGATATCTTGCATATTTGCATTGCTTTAACCATTCATATTGTACATAATGATCATATAGATTAGAAATTTAACAACTTTAGGATCCATATTGCATTCATGTGTCTTTATCAGGTATTAGAGTGACCTATGGAGTGATTGGAGGTGTTTAGAGGCATGGGAGTTAAAGAAAAGATGAAAATGAAGTTAGTTCGAGTTCAAGCCAGTTCAACTCGGGGAGAACCAATGCGGTTTAGTTTACCCGCGTCGAGATGTCGAGAAGAAGAAATGAAGAACTCCTCGCGGGTTGAGCAACTCGGGAAGCAGTACCCGCTCGCGCCGAAAGCCACATCAACGCCAGTCTCACGCGGGTTGCAACACCCCGAGTCCATTTACCCCGCGTCACGGAAAGACCAAATCGGAGGAGGCACGCGGGAAGAGGCACGCGGGGTTGACTACCCGCTCGCACGAGCTAGAAGGATTGTCGACGTCTTCACGCGGGGACGAAGACGCGGGTGATCTCCATCTTCCCTTACCCGCGTTGCCGAAGAGCTTTGTTTGAGGAGTCACGCGGGTGAAGCAGCGCGGGGACCCTTACCCGCTCGCATGAAGAAGGAGTGTCGTCGAAGATCCAACGCGGGGAAGGCCACGCGGGTTGGTGCCGATCGTCTTGACCCGAGTCGAGACTTTACCTTAGTCGAATTTTAATGTTTTCAAGGGCTTTTTAGACTTTTTAATGGAAACCATTAGGTTTACCAAAGACATATAAATACTTTTGTAATCCCAAGAGGGGATCTTATCTTGTTTTCTATCTAATCACAAAGAACTTTTAGGTGAAAGTTCTTACCTTGATCATTTTCTCTTGTGATTGCTTGATTATTGGGATCACTAATCATGATTAGCACCAAATCATCATTGATTCCTGGGCTCATCATGAAGAGTAGTGAGTAGTCATCTTTGGATTCATGGGTTAGGGAGACTAAGGGTGATTAAGGTAGATCTAAGGTGTTTTATTTAGTATAGATCCATCTTGTTCCTTGCTAGTAGAGTGCTTTTAATGCAACTTTAGAGTTGGTCTCTCTAAAGTTGAGCTATATGCATTTCATGCCTGAAAGGTGTTTGATGAAATGCCTGAACCAACTCTCCTAAGCTTTTAACATTATTTACCAAAGAGATTTGTTGTTAAAGGTGTTAAGATGGCTAGTAGACTTGAGATTAGTGATTACTTAGATAACATTCAACCAAAGAGATTTGATGCTTGAGTTATCTTAGTAAATGAACATTCATCTAGAGATAGAGTTTGTTTAGGATGGTGTCTAGGTTTAAGGTAGATAGATTGGTTGAAAGTTAACACCTTTAGATTGAAACTTGATCACCCAAGGTCAATTCCTTTAGCCCATGAGTTCTCTTATCTCATAAGAAAGAAAGCTTTGTCCTTTATTGCATTTTAGTAGCATTCTAGTTCAAAAATCATCTCACCAATTGATAACACTTAGATTAAGCATGGTCTTGCATTCCCTTTGCTTTAGAATCACTTAGAACTGGTTTGACATCCTTTATTCTACAACATTTGATTAGGAGCCTTGAAACTCCTATCATCAAATTGGCGCCGTTGCCAAATTCTAAGTTGATTGTGACATTGGGATTTAGTCATTTGGTTGAGACTAAGTCAATTTTTGTTTAATTGTGTTATTGCTTTTCTTTCTTTTTTCTCCCTTTGCATTTCAGGTGTATGAACACAAGGAGCAGAGGTCCAACAAACCTAGTTCCAAGAGTTGAAGACATTAGAGCACTTAAGAGGGAGATTGCAAGACAGAGAAGAGAAGTAGAGCAACAAGCTCACTTGCAAAGGTTGGGGTTTGATATGGAGAATCTGCCTCAAGATGGTGATGCCCAAGGAGGCATTGATCCAAGAGCTGATCACCTTCAACCACAGCGCCAGCCACAACATCAACCGCGCCAAGCTCGCACCATTGGAGCCTATGATCAACCTCATATTAATGGTCATAGGTTGGGAATCAGAGCACCACCAGTGGAGAACAACAACTTCGAGATCAAGTCAGGGCTGCTCAACACCATAGAGAACAACAAGTATCATGGTCTTGCTGCTGAAGACCCTTTTGATCACTTGTACAAGTTCGATAAGTATTGTGGCTTGTCCAAGACAAATGGTGTTTCTGAAGATGCTTTCAAGTTGAAGCTGTTCCCTTTCTCTTTGGGAGACAAGGCACACCAATGGGAGAAGACTCTTCCAAGTGACACTGTCACTACTTGGGATGAGTGCAAGAGAGTTTTCCTTGACAAGTTCTTCTCTACTTCAAGAACAGCTAAGATCAGGAACGAAATCTCTGGGTTTCAACAGAAAGGTCTAGAGAGCTTCAGTGAAGCATGGGAGAGGTTCAAGGGCTATTGGTCTTAATGCCCTCATCATGGTTTCAGCAAGGAAAGTTTGCTTAGCACCTTCTACAGAGGAGCTCTACCACAGTGCAGAAACAGGCTTGACACTGCCAGCAATGGTTTCTTCTTGGGGAGAACCGAGGAAGAGGCAGAGGAACTGGTAGAGAACATGGCTAAGAGTGACTTGGTCTACAGTGAGGAGCATGATAGGATCAACAGAAGTGATGATCAGCAAACAAAGAAAGAGATTAAGTCCTTGCAAGAGAAGATGGACTTGCTTCTTTCCAACCAAACTAAGAAAGAGCAGATGAACTTTGTGGGTGGTCCTATTCAAGAGCTTCCTCCCAAGATCAATGAGGTTGATGGTTTGGAAGGCCAAGAAGAGCTATGCTTCATCAACAACAATGGTTCTTGGTACAGGAAAGAGCCTAACTTTCAGTACAACAACTACCAGCAAAGGTCCTACTCTAACAACCAGCAAGGAGGATACCAGCAGAAGCAAAACATTCAGCAGGGGAGCTATCAACCTAGACAAAACACCCCTCCTGGTTTCAACAATAACAACAATCAGTCTACTCAGGCTCAAGGAAGTTCTTCCCAAGCTCCAGCTTCAGATACAAGTGTGGATGCAATGTTCAAGAAACTTTTGGATTTTCAGGCAAAGAATGAGAAGACAATGGGGTATGAGTTCAAGAACATTCACTCCAAGATTGATGGAAGCTACAATGAGCTTAACAACAAGATCAGACATTTGGAGAACCAGTTTGCTTCAATGAATTCTCAACCAAGTCGCCAACAAGGGGCATTACCTGGAAAGCCAGAGCAAAATCCCAAGGAAACTATGAAAGCAATCACCCTACGGAGTGGTAAACAGTTATCTCCAAGAATTCTCACCAAGGATGGTGAAAAGCAAGGTGGGGAGGTGGCTATCAACATTGATGATGAAGTGGTGATTGTAGATGAGAAGGTTGATGAAGAAATTCTAGAAAAGATTATTGAAGCTAAGGGTCAAGGAAAGGTTGGAGAAGAGAAGAGGACAGTGAAACATGGTGAAACTGCTACTCCAACAAAGGAATCCTCTTTTGTTCCTCCTCCCTATGAGCCAAAGCTACCATTCCCTGGGAGATTTAAAAGACAGCTATTGGAGAAGTACAAGGCACTCTTTGAGAAACAAATAAGTGAAGTTCAGGTCACAATGCCCATCATTGATGCTTTTATGTTGGTTCCTCAATACAGCAAATTCTTGAAAGATGTTGTAGCTGCAAAGAAGAAAGAGATGGAGGGCATGATGATCCTTACCCACGAGTGCAGTGCCATTATCCAGAGGTTAGATGTTCCAAGGAAGCTAGTGGATCCAGGATGTTTTACCTTACCTTGTGCTCTAGGACCCATGGTGTTTGAGCGGTGTCTGTGCGATCTTGGAGCTAATGTCAGCTTGATGCCTTTATCTATTGCAAAGAAGCTTGGATTTACTCAATACAAGAAGTGTAAACTCTCTTTGGTGTTGGCTGATAGATCAGTGAAGATTCCTGTTGGTATCTTAGAAGACCTTCCCTTGATGGTTGGTAATTTTGAGATCCCTACTGATTTTGTTGTGTTGGAGATGGGGGAGGAAGCCCAAAACCCTTTAATCCTTGGAAGACCATTCTTAGCCACAGCTGGAGCTATTGTGAATGTTAGACAAGGAAAGATTGATCTACATCTTGGACAAGGGAACATCCTCCACTTTGACATCAATGAAGTGATGAAGAGGCCAACCATCCAGAACCAAATTTTCTACATTAATGAAATGGATGCTCTCGCTGATGAGCTTATAGAGGAGTTGGCACTTGAAGACTCTCTACAGCATGCCTTAACAATTGAGAGAGAAGTCCAAGTTATTGAGAATAAGGAAAGTGATGCCTATGTGAAGATGCTGGACTCTCACAAGGGAATCTGTGGTGAAGAACAGAATGAGAAGCTTTCATATGAGATTCACCACACCTCCGCAGCTACTCAACAAGAGAACCTCCAAGGGGATGATTGGAGTGAACTCAAGGCACCAAAAGTGGAGCTTAAACCTCTTCCCCATGGTGTAAGGTATGCTTTCCTTGGCCCTAATGAAACTTACCCTGTCATAGTGAGTAGTGAGCCTAGTGAAGATGAATTGTCTAAACTTTTGAATGAACTTAAAAAGTATAGAAAGGCAATAGGCTATTCACTAGATGATATTAAAGGGATATCACCTTCTTTATGCATGCATAGGATACATCTAGAGGATGAATCTATGACTTCTATAGAACATCAAAGAAGGTTGAATCCCAACTTGAAAGATGTTGTTAAGAAAGAGATTCTAAAACTCTTAGATGCAGGAGTAATATATCCTATTTCGGATAGCAAATGGGTGTCTCCTGTGCATGTCGTCCCAAAGAAGGGAGGAATTATTGTGGTCAAAAATGATAAGGGTGAACTAATACCAACAAGAACAATAACATGACATAGGATGTGTATAGATTATCGAAAACTTAACTCAGCATCTAGAAAGGATCATTTTCCATTGCCATTCATTGATCAAATGCTAGAGAGACTTGCAAATCATCCCTATTATTGTTTTCTTGATGGGTATTCAGGGTTCTTCCAAATCCCCATACATCCAAATGATCAAGAGAAAACGACTTTCACATGCCCCTATGGTACCTTTGCTTATCGAAGGATGCCATTTGAGCTATGTAATGCTCCAGCCACTTTCCAAAGATGCATGATGTCTATTTTCTCTGATCTTATAGAGGATGTAGTGGAGGTATTTATGGATGACTTCTCTGTCTACGGATCTTCGTTTTTTGCTTGTTTGTCCAATCTTAGCAGGGTCCTCAAGAGATGTGAAGAGACCAACCTTGTGCTGAATTGGGAGAAGTGTCACTTCATGGTTAAGGAAGGGATTGTGCTTGGACACAAGATTTCAGAGAGGGAGATTGAGGTAGACAAGGCCAAGATCGAAGTGATGGTTGCATTAGCTCCACCAAAGACGGTTAAAGACATTAAAAGCTTCCTTGGTCATGCTGGATTCTATAGAAGATTCATCCAAGATTTCTCAATGATAGCAAGGCCAATGACTAAACTTTTATGCAAGGAGCTGCATTCAACTTTGATTGGGAATGTCTGGAAGCATTCAAGAAGTTGAAAGACAAGCTGGTTAGTGCCCCCATTGTGCAGCCACCAGATTGGGATCTTCCCTTTGAGATCATGTGTGATGCTAGTGACTACGCTGTGGGAGCTGTTCTTGGTCAAAAGAAGGACAAGAAGACTCATGTGATCTACTATGCGAGTAAAACTCTTGATGAAGCCCAAATGAAGTATGCTACAACTGAGAAGGAGCTGCTGGCCATTGTCTATGCCTTTGAGAAGTTCAGAAGCTACTTGGTTGGGTCAAAAGTCATAGTCTACACTGATCATGCTGCATTAAGACATCTCATGGCCAAGAAGGATGCTAAGCCACGACTGTTGAGGTGGATCTTGCTGCTACAAGAGTTTGACCTTGAGATCAGAGACAAACCAGGAGTTGAGAATGGTGTAGCTGATCACTTGTCTAGACTGAAGATTGATAGTGGGATCCCTATTGATGAAGGGCTTCCAGAAGAACAGATCATGGCAATTGGAGCAGTGGTAGCAGTTTGTGAAACCGGAAAGAAGCTTGAAGAGGTGAAGGTAACTGAAGAGAAAGGTCCTTGGTATGCTGATCTGGTGAACTACTTAGCTTGTGGAAGAGAGCCAATGGGTCTTGACGGATATGCCAAGAAGAAGTTCTACAAAGATGTGAAGAGATACTATTGGGATGAGCCTTACCTCTACATCCTTTGTAGAGATCAACTCTATAGAAGAGTAGTAGCTGAAGATGAAGTTGAAGGGATTCTCACACACTGTCATGGATAATCATATGGAGGTCATTTTGCTACTTTCAAGACTGTCTCAAAGGTGTTACAAGCTGGGTTTTGGTGGCCTCATATGTTCAAGGACACTCAAGACTTTGTCTCTAGGTGTGATTCATGCCAAAGAAGAGGAAACATCACCAAAAGGAATGAGATGCCTCAAAACCCAATTTTAGAAGTGGAGGTGTTTGATGTATGGGGTATTGATTTCATGGGACCATTCCCATCATCTTTTGGCAACAAATACATCCTTGTAGTTGTTGATTATGTCTCCAAGTGGGTAGAAGCTGTAGCAAGTCCTACCAATGATTCTAGAGTGGTGATCAAGATGTTCAAAAGCACTATCTTTCCAAGGTTTGGAGTTCCAAGAGTTGTCATCAGTGATGGAGGCTCCCACTTCATCAACAAACTGTTTGAAAGTCTTCTCAAGAAGAATGGTGTGAAGCATAAGGTTGCAACTCCCTACCATCCTCAGACAAGTGGTCAAGTTGAGATCTCCAACAGAGAAATCAAGTTTATTTTGGAGAAAACTGTGGGGACTACAAGGAAAGACTGGTCTATCAAGCTAGATGATGCACTTTGGACTTATAGGACAGCTTACAAGACCCCTTTGGGAACCACACCTTTCAACCATGTGTATGGAAAGGCTTGTCATCTACCAGTTGAGCTTGAATACAAGGCATTATGGGCTGTTAAGTTGCTGAACTTTGACATCAAGAGTGCCAAAGAGAATAGACTTCTCCAACTCAATGAGCTTGATGAGATTAGACTGGATGCTTTTGAGAACTCAAGGATTTACAAGGAGAAAACCAAAGCTTTTCATGACAAGAAGATCTTGAAGAGAGAATTCAGTGCTGGAGATCAAGTGCTTCTCTACAACTCTAGACTGAAGTTGTTTCCCGGGAAGCTCAAGTTACGATGGTCCGGTCCTTTCAAGATAAAGGAAGTTAGGCCATATGGGGCAATTGTGTTATGGGATAAGAATGGTGGAGACTTTACAGTCAATGGACAAAGAGTTAAGCTCTACATGGGACCCAAAATAGAGGAGAAAAGAATCTCGGTTTCACTCTCCGACCCCATCACCGCCTAGCCAAAGGGAAGCAAAGTCAAGCTAGAGACTTAAAACAAGCTCGCTTGGGAAGAAGTCCCATGTCTATCCTTGTATATACTTAAAAAAAAAAAAAAAAAAAAAAAGGTCTCACGCGGGTTGAGGTCACGCGGGTTCATCTACCCGCTCACACGAATTTGGTCGGAGACAGCAATCCGGCGCGGGTTGTCTTACCCGCGTCGCTTCGTCGTAAGCTCGACGCGGGATGCATCGACGCGGGATCCTCTACCCGCTCGCACGACCACGCATTCGGAGACATATGACGCGGGGTGAAGCACGCGGGATCGCACGAGTTCCCCCACCCGCGTCGACGGGTCCAAACCCGCTCAGGTATGGTTTCTCACCCTCAAACCGCATGACCCGACCCGGTTACACCCTAAAAACACCTACCCCGCGTCTCTCTCCCGTTTCCCTCATTCCTCTTTCACAAAACATCAAAACCTCCCTAGCCAAATCATCCCATAACTCACTCAATTCTTCACCAAATCAACCCATTCTTCTTCCTAAATCCAAGCTTTCGCCCCTGTAGTCTATTTTCTTGTTTCACCTCTTCATTTCCTTTCATCCAAAGCAAGGTATTGTATCAATAAGTTCAATTTCGTAGGTCTCATGAACCCTAGAAATTTGAACTCGAAATTTGATCTTTTTCTTGCTAGATTCTTGTGAAATAGACTAGGGAAAGCTTATATATCATGTTGGGTTGGTAATTACATGGTGAAATTGAGTTGAAATTGAACTTTGAAAATTAGGGTTCATGAGAATTGGGGATTTTTCGGAATTGGTATAATCCTATGTGATTTTGGCTAGGATTGGTTAGTTAGGGTGTTTTAGAACTTAATTAGAGAGCTTACTAATTGAAGAACTCATTTGATGCTTAAATTTTGCTTAAAAGCCTTATTCTTTGCTTATGATCACATCTTGTATGCAATGTGATAGTTTTGTTATAACTGAATCATTATGAATTGAATTCACATTTGCATTGTCAAGTTTCCTTCTCCCATTTGCTTATCCTTTTCCAAAGTTTGAAATTTTTAGGTACAAATGGGGAGAAAGGACCAACATAAGATGGAAGCTGAGAAACAAGAGCTTGCAAGGCAAGAGACTGTTAGACATGGGAAGTCTCTATCCTCAGTATCTACTCCGGGAAGAACTTCTAGGCAGCAAGTATTGGCAGCAAAGAAGAGAGAAGGCAAGCAAGTCGCCACTGCTGAGAGTGTGGATGCTGGTGGTAGAAGGTCAGCCCATTCCTAAAGGTCAAAGGAACCGAAAGGCAAGGGGGTAGCGCTTCCCCAAGAGGAGGAGAATGAAGACATCACTGAAGAATACCAAGCCCCGCACAAGCGAGCCAAAGTGTCTAAGGGGGAGAAGGTCGACACTGAGAGGGATAGAACCAAGACACCAACTGAAGATGAGCTATATAGGCATTTGAAGAATGGTGTATTGTGGCCTCCAACTCGATTTGCAGATATCAAGATCAAGGAAGAGTTGGAGATAGGTGACGACATCAAGCATATGTTGGAGCACATGAACATGCAAAGCTTCTTCACTATGGCCTATCCTACCTACGAAGATGAGTCTTGTCAGTTCTTATCATCATTGGTGGCCACTTTTCACACCACCAAACATGTGAGGCAAGGATGGGGAAAGATCAAGTTCAAGATCCATGGGAAGGTTTACAACGTGACCTTCAAGGAGATTGGACAAGCCCTTGGTCTTCAGGATTTGGAGGAATCATCCATCCCTATCCTATATGATGCCCCTAGAGAGGAGAGCATTGCTAGAATGGTTTGGAAGGTGTTGGCGGGGAAGACTCGCAAGCCAAGCCGTGAGGCGAATGCTTCCATTCGCCACCCTTCAATGCGCTACCTCCACCGGTTAATTGTCCACACCATCTTTCCAAGAAAGGAACCAGGCACTGTTAATGATGAGGAGCTACAACTTCTTCACCAAACCGTTCAGCATTATGCTCATCCTTCTCAGTTGCCTTTTGTCGATACTGATTTCTACAAGAACTTTGGAATGGTGGGATTCTTTGTGAAGCGCCTCGTCCACTACAAGGAATGGGCTTGGACAACAAGTGACTCAGAGCCTCAGGTTGGCATTGGTGGTTTGATAACCCCATTGCTTCAGTTCAAGGATATACCCTTAGAAGATGATCCAACTGGTCCCGCCCTCTTAGACGGAAGCTACTTGAAGAAAGCTCAGTACTTCAGTGGAAGGTTCAATGGAACTTGCGTTTACTCTTACATACAGTCTACACGAGAGGTTGAAGTGCTTCTCCCAAACACCGCCCTAACAAGCTTGACTAGGCCTGGAGCTATTAGCTTTGATATTGGGAGTGAGCACTTCCTTAGTCTCCATGGTCCTTTAGGCCCCATACGATCTCCTAAGAGGAAGAAGACAGCAGATAAATGTGGTGTGTTCCAAGAAGAAGCTTCCGATCTATACTCCGAGCTCCTCTATGGTCCTCCTCGTTACTACTTTGAGCAGCATCCGGGAGCTCTTCCCCATGGACCCCTTCGCCAGGCTCATGAGCATATCAGCAACCTCCAACGATGGAACAAGGCTCAGGACAGAACAATCTTCAAGCTCAAAGACAAGTGTAAGGCGTTGAGTAAGACTGTGAAGAGGCAAGCAGAAGCTTCAGCTCAGTTCATGAAGAAGGTAGCTGATATACTGACTAGAGGAGCTGTAGCGGGATGTTCATCATCAGACTTTGACTTCCTTACCCCCCAGCCTCAGCCTTCAATTGGTCCTTTAGCACTCAGACTTCCCACCACCGAGAAAGAGCTGCTCCGCCAGAAGAGAAACCCACCAGCTCAACAGTCCGACTCAGGAAACAAATCTCCATCCCTTGCCTCTACAGATGAGGAAGCTGACACCGAGGATGAGGCATCGGCCTCCTCCCACGCTTCATAGAGAGGTACTCCACCACTTCCCATTGTATATACCAGTTTTTCTTTGCATTTATCTCTCTTTTCGATATCTCCTTCAACTTCCTAACACAGAGACTGTGTGAACTAAGTTTGGGGGAGGTATCAAGTATTTGATCACGTTTTCTTTGATGATTTGAGTCTCACGCATTGCATTGTACATACATATATGCATAAAAAAAACACAAAAAGAAACATGTAGTTGCATCACTTGCACTTTTAAGATTGAGTCTAGAACATATAGGTTGCATTCACTTGCATTGGGACCAATGATTTAAAATGCCTTGCAAAGAACCCTTGTCTAGAACTCAAAATGACATCCTAGTTAAACATATCAAGTAGCTTAAGCATCTCTTGAAAACCTTGCACGCTTCGAGCCTTGAAAACTCTTCTTGAAACTTGTTTGCTTGCTTGATGTTGGCACTGTTCTTGAGATCAGCTCCAACCCGAACTTGGCTTGAATGAACTTAATCTCTCTTGCATATGGGCATTTGCATACTTGATCATGGATCTCATACACATTTGGGTTATCTTATTCCTTTATATACCAATCTTTGTTAACCCAAATGGCACTCCATACCCTACAACCCTAGCCATTCTATGAGACCAAACATTTAATTGCATGAGTGAGGCCTCTTTTGATAGTTTGTCATGTACAAAATCTTGAGAGTATTGGAGGCGACATAGGTTTATTCTCATCTCTTGCTAGCACAATGAGTTAGCATCTGGGAATGGTGAGAGAGGTTTGTGTGTTCTAAACTTCAGTATCTTGGGTTTGGGGAGTGAGAAAGATGAGAGAGATGAGAAAAAGAGTATAAATAGAAATGAAAACTTTAGGGATAAAAAGAAAATATGAAGCTCTTGATTAAGCAACAAAGAACCTTCCCCCTAATAATAAAAAAAAAAAACAAAGAAAAAGAAAAAATCATGGAGAAGTTAGGGAAGGGAATGAAAAAGAGTAGAGTTTGTAAAGAGTGAATTAAAATCCCTAGTAGTTGAGTCAAAATAAAAAGAGAGTTGTTCATTGGGTGAATGATGTGAGGGGTTTACTTTGATTTTGAGATGATGATAAAAAGGGGGTAGAACTTGTGATTACTTATAACAAAAAGGGGTAAAATGATGAGAATGAATCTATGTATGCATGAGTTGCTTCTAATCTTAGATAAATTTTGCATAATGATCAAACTCCTTGTTTTGAGTGATAACCACCTTTAAATGAAAACATTTGAACCCATCTCTTCATTCACATTAAACCCTCGCTTACCTAGCCAAATGATTGAGATCATGTGCCCATTTGTGAGAATTCACCTTGTGTGTGTGTGTGTGAATCAATGTTAGAGCTGATTGAAGGGACTTGTTGGTAAAGAGTATTGCAACTTGAGTAGAGGCAAAAGAGTATGGATAGGTCTAGAGAAGCTAGAGTATAATAAGGAGAATGCTCATGCTATTAGCTATGTTTCTTTAGGATGTTAAGTTGAGTACTAGGAAGTGTTACTTTTGGCTATGAGTTCCCACCTTCAAACTTCTTTCCCTCATGAGTTCTTATAAAGTCACTTGAAGACAAGTAAAGAACAAGTTTGGGGGAGTTGATATCTTGCATATTTGCATTGCTTTAACCATCCATATTGTACATAATGATCATATAGATTAGGAATTTAGCAACTTTAGGATCCATATTGCATTCATGTGTCTTTATCAGGTATTAGAGTGACCTATGGAGTGATTGGAGATGTTTAGAGGCATGGGAGTTAAAGAAAAGATGAAAATGAAGTTAGTTCGAGTTCAAGCCAGTTCAACTCGGGGAGAACCAGTGCGGGTTAGTTTACCCGCGTCGAGATGTCGAGAAGAAGAAATGAAGAACTTCTCGCGGGTTGAGCAACTCGGGAAGCAGTACCCGCTCGCGCCGAAAGCCACATCAACGCCAGTCTCACGCGGGTTGCAACACCCCGAGTCCTTTTACACGCGTCACGGAAAGACCAAATCTGAGGAGCCACGCGGGAAGAGGCACGCGGGGTCGACTACCCGCTCGCACGAGCTAGAAGGATTGTCGACGTCTTCACGCGGGGACGACGACGCGGGTGATCTCCATCTTCCCTTACCCGCGTTGCCGAAGAGCTTTGTTCGGGGAGTCACGCGGGTGAAACAGCACGGGGACCCTTACCCGCTCGCATGAAGAAGGAGTGTCGTCAAAGGTCCAATGCGGGGAAGGCCACGCGGGTTAGGGAGACTAAGGGTGATTAAGCTAGATCTAAGGTGTTTTAGTATAGATCCATCTTGTTCCTTGCTAGTAGAGTGCTTTTAATGCAACTCTAGAGTTGGCCTCTCTAAAGTTGAGCTATAGGCATTTCATGCCTGAAAGGTGTTTGATGAAATGCCTGAACCAACTCTCCTAAGCTTTTAACATTATTTACCAAAGAGATTTGTTGTTAAAGGTGTTAAGATGGCTAGTAGACTTGAGATTAATGATTACTTAGATAACATTCAACCAAAGAGATTTGATGCTTGAGTTATCTTAGTAAATGAACATTTATCTAGAGATAGAGTTTGTTTAGGATGGTGTCTAGGTTTAAGGTAGATAGATTGGTTGAAAGTTAACACCTTTAGATTGAAACTTGATCACCCAAGGTCAATTCATTTAGCCCATGAGTTCTCTTATCTCATAAGAAAGAAAGCTTTGTCCTTTATTGCATTTTAGTAGCATTCTAGTTCAAACATCATCTCACCAATTGATAGCACTTAGATTAAGCATGGTCTTGCATTCCCTTTGCTTTAGAATCACTTAGAACTGGTTTGACATCCTTTATTCTATAACATTTGATTAGGAGCCTTGAAACTCCTATCATCAAAAAATAGATCCAGACTTTTTTTGAAAAATCATCAATAAAAATCACAAAATACTTGCTTCAAGAAAGATTATCTAGCGTAGAAGGAGACCCCCTGATATCCAAGTGAACATACTCTAATATCCCTTTAGTTACATGCTAAGCTTTAGGGAAAATTTGCTTGTGTGACTTTCCAATTATACAATGTTCACAGAACTCCAATTCCTTAACTTCCTTGTCAGTGAAATATCCATTCTTGACCAACCCCGACATGTTCTTCAGACTCATATGATCGAAGCGTGAATGCTAAACATTAGTCATATTTCTTTCAACTTTTGTTAGATTAGCCTCTCCTTTCACTACGGTTCCCTAAAGATAATGTAACATTTGATGATATTTCCCTGAGATAACCTTTTTATCACCTTTTAGAAGTTAACCATAAGATCATGTCCTTCATATCGACATCCTGAAGTCTCCAACATTCCATAAGAAATCAAATTCATGCTCATTCATGGCATGTATCTAACTCCTGTTAAGATTATGCTTGAGCCATCAAGATTTAGAATTTTGATCTTCTCAATTCCCTGAATGTTGATGTGTTTGTTATTTTACATTAACACTTTGCCTCCCTTGAATTCTTCCAAGCCAAATAGGAAGCTCTTATCAGGTGTGATATGAAACGAGCAGACAGAGTCCATCACCCATTCATCCTTCGTGTACTGAGTGCTAACCGTTAGTATTAGAGGTTCTTTTTATTATGCTGCAACGTTGGCTGAGTATGCGGATTTGAAATGTCCAATGTCCTTCTTTTCCACATATAAAACATCCTTTTCTGTTTTTATTGTACTTGGAACGTGACTTAGATCTTCCCAATTGACTCTTTGATCTTCCTTTGTAGGTTTTTCCATTGCTTTTATCTGATCGCCGGTCTGATCATCCTCTCGACCATTAGTCCTTCTCCACCAGACCTTGTAAACTTGCCACTCTCGATCAACTCCCTTTCCTTGGACCTAGCAGCCCCAATAATCTCATTGAAGCTCAGAGTGCTCTCCCACACTTGAGAGTCTCTTTGAGTTGATCATATTTGTTAGGCAGTGAACTTAGCAGTAATATATCTTGGACTTCTTCTGAAACTTCAACTTGCAAATTACTCAAATCTGCCAATAGCTTCAAAAAATCATCCACGTAATCATCAATAGTTTTAGAGTAAGCCATCTTGAATGTATAGAACCTGAGCTGTAGATATCTCTGATTGGGCAATGATAGTTTGATTTTCCTTAAGACCTCCACAGTACTCCACATTGCAGCAGCAGTCTCACAATGTTTGATTTTCCTTAAGACCTTATTCCCAACATTTAGCACAATTAGATCCTTAGCTTTCTCTGACTTCTCAAACTTAATTGGATCCATAACTGATGTAGACTCAACAATTTCAGCTAATCCTTTTTCCAAATCCTTCACAGTTGACTCAGGTTTATCCTTGGTGACTGAGGCATCCTTTAATAGCTTCTCATCAGTACGGATATCCTCCAGACTAAGAACTCCAAAGTGTGCAAGCATCCACACCTTCCATAATGTGAAATCCCTACCATCGAACTGATCCACTTCTGTGCGTGTATTTGACATCACGTGTGAATCAGATAACCTTTCTCTCCTTGAACTGTATCCTCCTAAGTAACTTTCAGAACCTGGTTCTATGATACCAGTTGTAGAGATTAAAATTAGGTTTACTTAGGATTCAAGTTAACTTTGACCTAGAACTAAAGTTTGAAAGTAATGATACAATCAAGTTTAACGAGTTCCCGGCTTCTAGCCAGTACATCTCCTGGGAGAACTTCTGCTCTCAAATTCCACTAGATCAAAGAGACTCTAGCTATCACCAAAACAGTGATACTAGATAGTTTGTTACACAAGAACCAAATACTCTTCACAAAAGAATACAACAACCTAGTTAGATCAAATAGACTTAGGCCTAAGCTATTTATCTTGTGTTGTTGCCTCCTTCTTGCACTTCGCTTGATCTGATTGCATGTTGTTGTCGTAACCTTTTCCTATTTGTTGCTTATGCTTTTTTGTTGACCTAATCACATACTTTTTTTTTTTGAATGAATGTTAAATTATTATTCATCAAAAAGGCCTTTTTACATCAAAGTGTAGACCATATTAAAAAAAGATAATTCCCTATCCTTTTACTTCTTTACTTCTAATAGGCCTCAAAAAACTTTAAACTCTAGTACCAAACCAATATTGAAGAGCATACTCCATACCCTTTCCTCCTTTCAATCTCATTAAGCTTAGTTTGTTTCTGATTCCTTTATCAACGAGCTTCTGCACAACAGCCATGGGTAAAGGTTTCTCTCCATGCTTGATCTTATTTCTCTCCCTCCATATCGTGTAAACTATGGTTTGGAAAGCGTATCTTGTGCAAAATGATCTCTTCTTATCATTATCATTTCGAACAAGAAGAGCCACAACTTCTGACCAGACCTTAGTATAATCACTTCTCAGAATACCAGTCATTTGATGTTCCCATATCTCTGAAGAGTAAGCACACTCCAAGAAGAGGTGATTACGAGATTCTGCATCACTCTTACAAAGAACACAAGTAACATCAGCCCCCAAACTCCATCTCGCAACTCTATCCATTGTCGATAATCTATCCAGCATAGCTAACCAATTCAGAAAGGAAAATTTAGGAGTAGCCTGCGAAAACCAAACACTCTTTGCCCAGTTTTTTTGAACATAATCTTCGCGCAATAACATCCAAGTTTCCTGTGTCGAAAAATTTCCTTTAAAACCCGACTTCCTTCTCCAAAGACTCACATCTTCCACACCTTCTCTCAACTTCTCTTTGACTTGGAGTAACTCAGCTTCTATGGCATTTAACATCACAGTACGGTGCCTTCTTCTTCTTCTTCCAATACTCAGTACTGCTTCTTCTACTGTTGCTTCATTTCT
This sequence comes from Brassica napus, assembly GCF_020379485.1. NCBI lineage: Eukaryota > Viridiplantae > Streptophyta > Magnoliopsida > Brassicales > Brassicaceae > Brassica > Brassica napus. The sequence goes on along the minus strand of NC_063452.1, from coordinate 39,432,188 downwards.
TATCCCCATATCTATGACTCCTCTTTCTCCTAATATCTCAAACAGAACTCCTTTGGTAGACCAATTGTCATGCCAAAAAGAAGTATCACGACCATTGCCTACATCTTTCTTATAGAACGTCTTTGCCATATCCCTTAGCTTTAACATTTTCCTCCACATCCAAGATCCAGCCTGAGAGTTAACTTTCACTTCCCAAAAACTTTTTCTTTTTAGCAGATTGTTTTTTATCCATTCCCCCCATAGTGAATCTCCGGATAACATCCTCCATATTAGCTTTAACCCATAAACCATATTCACTTCTTTTAACGCTCTAATCCCCAGACCACCTTCACACTTGAGCTTACATATTTCCTTCCACGAAACCTTCGCACCTGTAGACTTTAAGTCTGGCCCAGACCATAGAAACGAAGCACATAGCTGTTCCACCTCACTGATACATTTACCCGGTAATCTAAAAGCAACTGCCAAGAAGTTGACTATGCTCATCAACACTGCCTTGATCATTTGCAATCTACCAGTGTATGAGAGAAATCTACTAGTCCAAGTATTTATCTTACTTCTAATCTTCTCCACTAACGGTAAGTAGTCCTGCTTTCTCATAACTTTAGTCATAAGAGGAAGGCCCAAATACCTGACAGGAAGATCCCCTTCAGCAAACGGGAAATTTAGTAAAATTCTACTCCTTTCTTCCTCTGCTACACCCGCCATATAGATAGTAGATTTCTCGAACATTCAACCCTGACCATTTCGCAAATCCTTCAAATACGGATAACGCTCCCTCAATAGATTTCTTCGACCCTTCCACGAAAACCATTAAATCATCTGCAAAGCAGAGATGAGTTAATGAAATAGATTGACAACGAGGATGGAATGTAAATTTCTTCTCTAAAACTCCTATGTCAAGCTTGTGGGAAAGAACATTCATACTCAGCACAAACAGATATGGAGATAGAGAACATCCCTACCTTAACCATCTTGAATTCTGAAAATATCCTGCTAGTTCCCCATTTACTTGCACTGAGAACGAGGGAGTAGATATACATAATTTGATCCAGTGAATGAATTTTTCCAGAACACCTCTAGCCTCCAAGCTTCTCAGCACAAAGGACCACTGCACTGAATCAAACGCCTTCGATATGATTATTTTCATAACACACCGAGGAGAGACAGTTTCCTTGTGGTAATCTTTTACCAACTCTGAAGCTAATAGTACATTCTCCATCGACAGTTCGCCTTGCACAAATGCAGATTGACTAGCAGATATAATCCGAGGCAGCAGCACTTTGAGTCTATTAGCCAAAATCTTCGATACTACCTTGTAAAGGACGTTACAACAAGCAATAGGACGGTAGTCTCTCATCTCCATGAAGTCAATCTTCTTAGGAACTAGTGCCAGAATTGTTGAGTTTACCCCCTTAGGCAGAAATCCATATCTGAAGACAGACTGTATTGCAACCATGAAATCATGAGCAAGAATTGGCCAAACTGTTTTGAAGAGCTCGCAAGGGCAACCATCATGCCCGGGAGACTTGTTTGACGGCATAGCAAAGAGCACTTTACGTATCTCTTCCTCTGTAACCTCCTCTTCAAGTTTCCTACAATCCTCCAAAGTACATCTAAACTCAAGCAAATTCTGTAATTCCTCAACAGTAGTATCTTGGTAACCTTCAGGACTATGGTTAAGGAACTCAGAAAAGAACCTCTCTGCCTCTGCTTTTATTTCCGAGTGAGTTTTGACTGTACTACCATCACTACATCTTATCTCTCTGATTTCGTTTTGAGCTTGACGAGATCTAATTGCATTGTGGAACGTTTTATTGTTATGGTCTCCAATATCCAGCCAATGTAACTTAGCACGCTGCTTTAAATGATCATCCTCTAAACCAGCAACATGAAGTCATTTCTCATATGCCTATGTTTCCTCCTTAACCGCTTCATCACTGGGATTTGAAAGAGTGACTTTCTGTTTGTCACACGATATATCATGAGCCTCCTTTGCTCTCTTTGTTAGATTTCCAAACTTCTCTCTTCCAAGTTCTATGATTAGTGGTTTCAGATTCTTTAATTTCTTAGAGAATCTGAACATTGCTAAGGTTGAATGAAACAATCTTTGTGTCGAATCCCAATACTCCTTCACCATTGGTAGAAAATTCGGTAAGCTCCCAATCACATTTACATACTTAAACGGCCTTCTTCTTTTCTCACTTGGAGGCAAGATCTGAATCTTACATCGCATATGATCTGAACATCCCCCAGGTTCAAATATTGCATAAGCACTAGGAAATCTCAGTATAGCTGAGTCATTCATTAGCACTCTATCTAGTTTCTTACATATCACCCCTTCCTCCCTCTTATTGCACCATGTGAATAAAGGACCTTGAAAGCCCATATCAGAGAACTTGCAATGAAGAACCATTCTCTGAAACTCCCTCATACCACTTGAAATTCTTCCCCCACTAGCATACCCCAAAATTTTCTCCACTTCTAATATCTCATTGAAGTCTCCCATAATCATCCAAGCCTTATTTCGAAACATTGCAGAGTTCTGATGGTGACAGAGATCCTCCCATAACTCCTTTCTGCCTTCCATTGTGTTACTAGCATAAATAAACGAACAAAAGAACTCCTCCTGGCCTTGCAAACCCACTGAGCAAGTTATCAGCTGATCAGTTTTGTAGACAGGAGTCATCCGAACCGTGTCCTTTCATACTACCCAAATTCTACCATCTTGATTGTTTTCATAATTTGTCATATATGACCAATCTCTGAAAACCGTATTTAAAACTCTCCCAGCTTTGCTTTCTTTTACCCTTGTTTCCAAAATGCAACCAAACACCAAATTATTGCTTCTAACCCACTCTTTAACAACGGAATGTTTTAAATATTTGTTGAAACCACGAACATTCCAGAAGAAACTCATCATGGATTAGTTTTTCCGGCGAGAAGACCTTATGCTCTTACCCGGATTGGAATCCTGAGCCTTAGTCTTCTGACCTTTTTTCCTCCCTTTCTGCACCCCTAACTTCTCCCATTCCTTAACTCTTTGATCAATAATATCATCTTCCTGAGAACCACTGGCTAGAGTTTCCATTTCCTCTTTTTCCTGAATCTCTTCTAAAAGTTCACCTTCCTCCTCTTCATCCATAAGAACAGAGAACTTAGAAGCTGATATCTCAATAACTGAAGTATTACTCTGCAACGTAACTGTCTGCACTTTCCCTTCTTTCGCTAGAGATACCCCAGACCAACCCTTTTCCTTCACCTTAATTCCTTCCTCTATATTATCTTCCTCCCCAATATCAACTTTCTGAACCATGACCTCCACTTCCTTTATTTGACTACTCTCTGCACTTCCTCTTATCTTTTCACTTGTCTCCACTTCCTTCCTCTTAATTTCACTCCTCGAACTCTTATTCTTAACTCCAGGACTATCTTTATACTTTTTTCCCTTCCCTTTTAGTGCGCACACTACTTCACCATGCCCCCATTTATCACACAATTTACATCGTGCAGGGAGCCAAGGGTAGTAGTACTTCACCGTGAACTGCTTGCCTTCCTTAGTGAAAGTAATCTCTTTTGGCAACACCTTTGATGTATCCACCTTAACAAAAACTTTAGCTTCCTCCAAGTTGGTACACGTAATGGTTTCCTGATGGAGTTTCACCGGGAACCCAACTGTACTAGTGATGAAACTGAACCCCTCCCACGAGTACATATGAAGAGGAACTTTCTCCAGATGAACCCACATAGGAATAGCTTCATCTTCTTGTTTCTCATTCTCTGTTGTTGGCGTCCATCTCGTTACAACCATTGGCACCCCAGCAATGTTCCACATTCCTCTACGAAGTATCTTTTCTCTAGCTTTCGGATTTGATACCTTGAACCTCATCATAGTAGCGTTTACATCATAAACATCCACCTTAGCAGATGAATCTCCATAACGCCAAATCTTGTTAAGAACCATAAGGACTTTTGCGATGTGAGACACTTGATCCAAAAACTTCCCTACTACGAAATCTTCCCATAACGGAGTTGAATTCGCAATAATCTCATCTGGAATTTCCATTGTGTTCTTACCATCCTTCTCCAATACCTCTACCTCATGTTTCTTCAACGATTTCTTATCTTGCGCAACATCAACCCAGCTCTCCGTTTTCTTCGTTACCACAGCCCGATCTGTAATCACATCACCCTCCAGAATCTCCTTAATCACCTTAACACCCTCCGGAGGGTCCGACAAATCCGGCGGAATAGCCAGATCCATCGATCGAAACCCTGTCACTCGTTGCACTCAAAATCGCCAAGAGAATCGCCTTTTATAAATCGACCTAATCACATACTAACCATCTCTTTATATATGTGTATGTGACGAGATCAACCCTTCTGGAGTGGGCCTGGGTGGACTTGGCCCAAGACGATTTACTACTGTGCTCCCATGAAGCTCTCTCGTAAACCCAAGCTTCACACCATGTTTTCAAAATTTGTCTGCGTTTCAACATGTCCCAAAAAGATATTTTGGTGTAGATTGAAGTCAGCTTTGTCAGTCATAATGTCTCCCAAACAGTTAGTTTTTGTGGACGCAAGATTTATTTCAGACAACATTCTCACTGCACATGAAAAGATAGATAACATGCAAATAAACTAATCAATCTCCAAATAATTCATGGTGATCAAGTCAGATATGTCAATAACATATGACAGGTTTGGAGAAAATTGTTGGTAGCAGTGGGTTTCATCAAAGATGTATTGAATTGGAGCTGTTATGTATCATGTCAGCCACTTGCTCAGTTTTGATCAATGATCAATCGTTAGATAGATTTGTGTCGGCGAGAGGACTGAGGTGGGGTATACAAAACAATTCATCTTCATTCTATTTATACAAGGTCTTGGAAAATGGAATTGTATTGAGAAATCTAGAAAATATTAGAAGAATTCAAATCAAGACTATTAGGGACAAAAGTCTCACATCGGTAGTTGGAAGAGATCTTTAGTAATATATAAGATAGATGGGCCACTCCACTTATCACCAATTGGTTTTAGGTTGGAAGCCCATGTAGCTTAACATGGTATCAGAACCCGATCCACGCAGTCCAACCCGATCAACATCGACCCGGCCCAAAGTTGGCCCTCGATCCTTGCCCAAACATTCCGAGATTGATTCTTAAAGAGCCATCATCTCGAGTGGACGTATTTAGAGACAAAGGTCCCACATCGATAGTTGGAAGAGATCTTTAGTAATATATAAGATAGATGGGCCATTCCACTTATCACCAATTGGTTTTAGGTTGGAATCTCATCTAGCTTAACAACATGTAGAATGTGAACGAGTTATATAAAGCATTTGCATTCTTTTTGTGCAGGAGTCTGATGAAAACACGATATTTTATTTAAAAAGATAGCTTATGCAAGAACATGAACTAAAACTACTCACAAAGTTTTTTTAAAGCATTGCTTCTAGAGAAGAGCTCTCCCTTACATAAAGAAAATCTTATTTGTGAAACTAAAACATTAGAGTTTCTTGAATAACGGTTTGTCCTCTCTTCTACAGAGGTGGCAACCATGTGATTATAACCGGGCTACGAACCTTATGCGTCGAACTCTTCCACAAAAGACCACCAAACTCAGGCCTCTTCATCCGCAGCTTCGTCCTGAAAGTAACAGTGTAGGAAAGCTTCTGGTGCTTCGTAGTGAAGTTGAGTGTCTTGGGCTGGACTGTGACGGTTGCGCCTTTGAAAGGAGAGAGAGAGACCTTGTAGCTAGAAACGTGAGGACCAACGTTGGTCACGGTTCTTCTAAGTGTCATAGCTTTAACATGTGTGTTCTCTGGAAACAAAGCTGAGATCGCCGGGTAGTTCAAGTTTCCAGGGTTATTACCGGCAAGACTGTGTCTGCAAGATCTGTTTGAATGCTTTGTGAAGACCTTGAGCTGTGAAGGACTCAACTCCTGAGTGCAGAGGAAATCAAAATACTCCTGAGGTCCAATGTCGTAGACTAGACCAGGATCCATAGCTTTCAGAGGATCTATATGTCCAGCACCGTGATCATAAGGCGACGAAGGTTCTGCTCCTGCTGCATCCGTAAGAGGCTCAAGCATGTTGTCGTGAACGTAAGCGGTTGTCATGAGAGCTGATTTGACCGCTGCAGGGCTCCAATCTGGATGCCTTGATCTGATCAAAGCAGCCACGCCGCTCACGTGAGGACATGACATGGAAGTTCCCGACAGTATATTGAAATTAACCCTCCTTTTGTCAGACGACAAACTCGACGGCGCCATGTCTCCAGACCAAGCTGCAAGAATGTTGACTCCCGGAGCTAACAAGTCCGGTTTCAAGATCTCCAGGGAGAGAAAGTTTGGTCCTCTTGAAGAGAATGCTGCTACAACTGGAGACGGTTTGATCCCAACTCTTGTCCCAAGAATCTCCAAACTCGCTGTAGCTCTTTTACTCGTCATCGCATACTCCTTGATCACTTTACCTTCTTTCTCTCCTACCGCTACAGCTGGTAGCAAATGACAATCTGCGACAAGCTCTTCACCGTTCGTCGCGGTGTTGGTCAGTATTATCCCAACACCTCCTGCTCTTTTCACAACCTGGCCCTTCTGCACACGTGGAGTAACACCACGGTCGCATATCACGATTTTCCCCGCTACGTTGTGCTGGTCCAAAGCACCGTCTAGACAGAACGACGTCGGATCAGGACTACTTGCGTTCCTTCCTAAGTAAACAAGAGGATACTGTTTGGCCCGAGACAAAACTGTTCTGCCTTTGTAAAGAGAAACTCCTTTGAAGACTCTCGTAGTTCCTAGCTTCACCGTGGCTGGAAAGTCTCTGTCCATGGTACTTGCCCCAACCGTTGTGATCCACGGAGAAACGTTCGTGAGGCTGATCGGATCAGGTCCTCCGTTACCGGCTGAACACGAGACGAACACTCCCATCTCCATTGCTCCAAACGTTGCTATTGCCAAACTGTCACGGGAATAAGTCGAGATCCCACCGCCTAAGGATATAGAGAGAACATGGACTCCATCAGCAACGGCTTGATCAACCGCTGATAAGATGTCCGAGCTGAAACATCCACCAACCCAACAGACTTTGTAAGCAGCGACTCTCGCCTTCGGAGCCATCCCTCGAGCCGTTCCATAAGCAAATCCGAGAAGATTTGCTCCTCTGACAGGCGAGCCAGCTACTGTTGCTGCAGTGTGCGTCCCGTGACCGTCTTTGTCTCTTGGTGATCTGTACTCAAGCTCCTGGTCGATCTTCCCCGTTGCAGCTTCGTATCCTCTGTAGAAAACTCTAGCACCGACAATCTTTCTGTTGCAGTTACTTCTCAAGAACCCTCTTCCGGTTTCACAGGCTCCTCTCCAAGTAGAAGGAACAGGGGACATGCCTGTGTCGTTGAAGCTCTCACTCTCAGGCCATATCCCAGTGTCTAAAACACCAACTATCACATCGTGGTCGGTGACTCTCTCAGCCCAAACTCTCTCACTCTCTTGCCTCTCTAACCCAAGAAACTTGGGACTTCTTGTGGTGTGAAGCTCGTACCTTGTCTCTGGGATCACAGCTACAACACCAGGTTCTTTCTCCAGCTTCTCTGCTTCCTCTTTGCTAAGCCGAGCAGCTAATCCGTGAAACGCAGTCTGGTAAGTGTAGAGTATTCTGTTACCTTCTTCTTCATGTGATTTGGGATCTGTTACAGAGTCTATCTTAGAAGAGTACCACTGTAGGTGATTAGTGTAAGGTGAAGGCATGGCGGATTTGTCCATGTGGACAACATAAGTCTTCTTCTGACCAGTTTCTGCATGTAGAGACATGAGATTGAGGGATAAGATTATGAAAAGAAAACATTTCTGAAGTGGGTTTTTGCCAGCCATTGTTAGAAGAAGCTCAAGGATTATCTCTCTCTCTCTTTTTTTTGGGGAGAAGGAGAGATAGAAGAGTCGTTGTTACTTGGAGGAAGTAATAAAGGTGAAGCAAGTAAGAGGTGGTATCATATATGCTCTGTGAGCATAATTACTGAGAAGAGAAGTGGTTGGTAATGGCAGAGAGAGAGTAATCAATGGAGCTCATGAGTCCTTATGCTACTCTACTTGTATATGCATATAGTACCGTTAGGTTATTTTATTTATGGATCTTCTTCTAAAAAGTTCCAACTTTTAATGCCTAGTTCGTTAGTGTTTTTTATTATATTGCTTTTGTGATCAGTTGTCACTAGTTTTAGCGCGGTAAACTGATGTTTAATATTAATGTAATACTCACTTTTTGTAATAAGAGTCTTGAACTTTACGAGCATATTTTTGATTTATCTCTTTCACCTTTTCGTTTACATAGAAAACAAAAATATGTCACATCATGCTTTTTATTTTGCTTTGATAGTGGTGAAAAGAAGGAATCAAAACAAGTTCTCTCCCCCTTTTTTTCCGTTTTTTTTATATAAGTAGTTTTAGAATCGTACACACAAATTAAAAAAATTATTAATTTCTTATAGTTTATAAACAAAAACATCATTAATTATTTAACTAACCATAAATCAACTAATAATAAAATAAAAAGTATATTATTATTGGTCATATAACATTGAATGTTAATAAATTTTACATAAAAAAATGAAAACATCGTATAATTTGGAAAATAAAATTTTCTCTTAAAATCGGAGGGAGCAGTATTCAAGAACATATACAAGAATGCAATTTTAAAGTAATTAAGACAAAGTTACGTAAGATTCTCTTTCGTGGACTGAATCATTCGTACCTCCTTTGATACAAACGACGGTGGATTCGTGTTAAGTCGTAAAACTTAAAGCTCGAACTATTTTCGAATTATTACCACAGAAAAATAGATGATGTTTAAATTCCACAATATAACTCTTAATCATGAGTTTTACCAAAAAAAACTCTTAATCATGATAAAGACTCACTACATGTCCCCATGCCAAAATATTACTACTATTTGACAAAATAAAAAACCTTACTCTTGACGGTGAAAACTGAAAACCCCGATAATTCGATTTCTTGGCATCTTTATCTCTTTCTGTGGGGAATTGAATTTAGTGGGAATATCAGTGGTCTGCTCAACGGTCTATTACAACATTTATAAACACACATTTAAAGCTCAAACGCAGAATGGCCCTCTCTCTCTCTCTCGAGAGATCGATCTCTCGCGAGCGAGA